>NW_024100454.1:1200000-1763846 GCF_016545835.1 Crotalus tigris
TGAAGAAAGGAAGTAATTTCATGTCAAATCAAGAAAACATAGTCCTTGAGGGTTGTATGACTATCACGAATTTTCTTGAAAATATACACAAACATAAAAGCATGAACACTATATCTATAGTTTTTAAACCCTTTTTAAAAATGGCCTTCTGGGATCTAAATTTCAGCCTCTCAAATATATGCTAAATGTTATCTTTTCCCATAAAACACATCCTTATTTGTTTTGCCTGAAAATGAGACGTACACCATCCACAACAGTTAATGAAGTCTGTTAACTTCAATTCTTTAAATAGTGATAATTGGTCTTCTATATTTTCAAAACTACCGCAACAGATAACCAAACATTTCAGAGAAAAATCAGTTTTTTGCTCATTTCTTTTTGATTATCTGCTATCTGCTTATCAAATCTGATCTCCAATTTTACATTACTCTCTATTTTTCACAAAGATAACAACTCCCAATGGAATCAAAACTCTTAAGGAAAATAAAAATAAAAATGGAGCAACTGTACTTTTCTTCTAGTTGCAAGTTCTAATCTGATACTGGAAATAACTTTATGTCTTCAAATTTATATTTTTATATAGGCAGCCCTCGATTTACGACAGTTCATTTCGTGACCGTTTGAAGTTACAACAGCCTGGAAAAAAGTGACTTATCACCATTTTTCACACATTGCAACATCCCCATGGTCATGGGATCAAAATTCAGATGCTTGACAACTGACTCATATTTATGACAGCTGCAATATTTTGGGATCATGTGATTGCCTTTTGTAACTTTCTGACAAGCAAAGTCAATGGGGAAGCCAGATTCACTTAACAACTGTGTTACTAACTTAACAACTGCAGTGACTCATTTAACAATTGTGGCAAGGAAGGCTGTAAAATGGGAAATTTTGGGCTCAATTGAGGTCATAAGTCAAGGACTACCAGCACTGACATTCAGTTTAATTCTGTTTCTAATAACCGAAAGTGCACAATAAGTGTAATATATTCACAATTCAAAATCTTCATTGATAACCTGTCATAAAGCAGGAAAAGATATTGCTATTCAACCCAAGGCACAAATGACTTATCACAAATGATCCTACTTAACATACTGTGCCAAGACCTAGTTCTCTGGGGCAGAGAAACATGGAAGGAAAGAGAAGAGGATGGCCAGCAGCAAGGTGGATGGACTCAAGTACAATGCTGATGAATAAAGAGTTGAGTCTAAATTGACCAGTTTAGGGACAGATCATCATGAAAAAAATCTATGCAATCATTAGGAATGGAAAATGACTTGATGGCACAGAGTCAATCAGAATTCATAGACAAGAAGAAATAAAATATTTATTTGAGTAGGAAAGCCTGATGACAGCCATTATTTAATTTTAAAAATAGTGAAGAAAACCTTTGAAACCAAGATCAAATACATTTTTATAACTTCACTCTTATATTCAACTCAGGGAGAAGGAGAAAACTTTTTGTGGAAAAGATGGGCTATTCCATGGCAGAATTTGGAGGAGAAATTACATTATCTGAAATAAGAAACAGGGAAAAAAACAGACTTTTATCTAGAGTTTTTTTTACAAGGCAAATTCTGCCTCATGAGAGTGGGTAAATACTATTATGGTGCTTTAAAAAAAAATGATCCCTGCAGCATATGGCAGGAATCGGATTATAATCCTAGATAAAAATCTTCTCTATGTATCAGTTATCAAGTTACAAATATCAAAAGTAATCATACCGTAACAAATCTGACATTAACAGTATCTTGGATTTTGAAATGTAGGTTCACTGAAGTGTGTTCTTTGAAATGTCAAACACTTCCTTTTATCATACAGTACAACATGTAAAAACAACTACCTCAAAGTGTTTACAGTGATCCACTGCAGAACCATAGCATATGTTATGGAATTACCTTTTATGCAAAAACCCACCATGGCTGACATTGCTACTGTTCTAAATGTTATAGGTGGCATGCTATTCTACAGTGAATAGCATTTGTTCAAATAGTAAAGTATACTACTGCTGATTCTACTGCTGATGACTCTGTTGAATATGTGGGACATGGTGAGCAATGTGAAGTTTTGGTGTAAAATCTCTTATAAAAATAACATTTATTCATGATAAAAAGTCACAACACAATGCTCTTTTTTTTCAGATGGCATAGAATAAGGGCTTTAGAAAACATAGCTGTAAAGATAAATCCAGTAACAAATTAGTAGATAAGTAATGGTAATTTATATTCAGCTAACACAATATGCAAAAATATTAAACCACTGCTATATTAACAAAAGACTCATTTCTTACTGATTAGCATTCAGTTTTGGCACTACTGGAGAATTTTGTACAAAAGTGCTACTCCTTGCACATGCTCCTTTTTAAAACATTTTTAAAAGACTTTTAAATTTTGCCACCAGTGAATTATTTAGGAAGCCTAATACCACTTGTCCTGTTATTTTAAAGGACTACTTAATACTATCTTCCCCCCAATGCTTATACTTTTTATCTCCTTATTTATTTATTTTTCTCTTTTCCATAGGATGTGTTACTTTGGTTTAGCTTAAACCTTTACATTGTAATAAATATTTGGAATTAAACTAATCCAGTCTCACTGATTTAAAAATAATTGAGAATTTCAGTGCCCTTGTGCAACTTTCTCTGGAAAATTCAGTTTTCTAGTCCTAGAGCCATACTTGTAACTTTTGGCATACCGGAGCTGCAAGCCAAAAACCAGTAAGTCCAGACCAAAAACAAACTGTACATATTAATTACCTGTACTCGTAGCCATCCCCATTCAGACTCTACTATTATTTTGTGTACGTACAATTAAAATTATGTTTCATTAATGTGATTACTCTATAATTGCATATTTGATTATCTGTTCCTTCTGTTAAGTGAAAAGGTCTGCATTCAAAGTTTACAGGGAATATATGCAGTACTTGAATCTCAAGATTGTGTTCTTTTTCTAAACTGTTTTAACCATGGTTTATAGAATGAGTCACATTTGGATGCAGTTATGCGCCATTCAAAGGGCTGGATTGGATTGCAAATTGCCAAGTGATCTCTGCAGTCAGAGGCATAATCAGATTCATACATAAAATTAACATTATAAATATCATAAACCATGGTTTAGAAACCATAAATCTTTGGGTTCACACAAAGATTCAATATGCTGTGTGAATCAGGTCACGGTCCATTCAGTTATATTAGTAATGTAGTCTCATTAACCTTACTTGAAAGTATGAAGTAACACAATATTTATTCTGGTTTGCATGGGAGTGAAGTTATGTTATTTCCAAATGTGCCAGAGAGCTAGTTGTGTTCTTCCATATTGGACAGAAAACCATAACTGCCTTGGTTACAGATGCTAGGGAAGGGCAATTTCAAGATGTACCTTGAAGGAACCATGTGGATTGGTCAAGGAATTAACATTAGTAATTACAAAGCCAATGAGAAATATGATCAGTCAAAGGCTCTGGCAAGACTTTGAAAAGAAAATATCCTGCGTGATAGAGAAAGCCAAAAGAAGGAAAAGAGCAAGTCTTCCCCTCCAAAATCAACCTTAAATTGGGGTAGTGGTAGTCGTATGATGTTAAGAAATCTGGACTCAGTGCTGAACACTTTCATGAAAATCTCACAGGCAGTAGAACTCAGGACCAAAAAGTTTCAGGAAAATGAAGCATAAAAAACAGGTCTGGAAAGCAATTCAGCTTGGAAATCAGAAGCAAAAGAAAAAGTGGAGAGCAGCTGAAAGCTGCTGAACTGTGTAGGATTTGGTTGATGAAGTTGAAGGAAATGTGCTCTGAGAGACAGGTCACTGGGTGCTTATTATGTGGAAAAGAAAACCATAAACTAAGCATACAAAATCTAAATACGGCTATAGTACTCCAACTTGGTACTTGGCAAGTAAGCAATTTTTAATTAGGCCAGTTTGGTCTAGTGATTAAGGCACCAGACTAGAAGCAGGAAGAGTTCTAGACCCAACTTCGGCATGAAAGTTGGGTCTAGTGGCTATGGGCTAGTCACTCTTTCTTAGCCCAATTCACTTTACAGGATTGTTGTTATGGAGAAAATAGGAGGAAGGGGGAGTATGGTGTGTGTTTGCCACCTTGAGTTACTTATAAAAATAATAAGGGTGAGATAAATAAATAAAAATAAATATTATTTCATTGCCCAACTAGAGTGATGGATCTCTAACCATGGGATCAATTCCTTGCCTTTGCCACAGTACCATATAGGCTACTGAGATTTTGATAGAGTTACTGTTAATTGTGATGGCAATATTTTTCTTCAATAAAGTCCCACTGATCCAAGCATTCAAAATTTACAACGGAATAATCATACCATTATCTAGGTCACCAAAATCTTGCCAATCACTAGATAACAGCAAAGAGATAAAATAAACCCTAACTGTTGACCTCTAGCTGTCGCCTGGATTTTTGCAGCCCAGTTCATTTAGCAGCCAATTAAAATGTGCAACTATGACGTGCACATTATAATGTAAAGCTTCAGAAGAAATCATCAGTAATTGACTGTAGCTATGGCTGTGTTTTACATAACTGGAATATGAATTACATGATAACAGCTTGGGAAAGGTTCAAGTGAAGTCCTATACAGTGCAAATGTACCCCTTGCCAAAGTCACTACCTGAACACACAGACTACATATGATCAAGAAGAATTCAGTTATTAAACTGATCTTTCAGATTAAGAAGAGTCCCAATGCACAACTGAGATTTTGTATATAGGGACAGCACTTCAAAATATTCTGGGAACTATACTGCAGGGCAGAGGTCTCAACCCCCTAGCCATGGACCGGTACTGGTCTGTGGCCTGTTAGGAACCGGGCTGCACAGCTGGAGGTGAGCGGTAGGCGAGTGAGCAAAACCAAAACCATCCCTCCTGGTCCGTGGAAAAATTGTCTTCCACAAAACCGGTCCCTGGTGCCAAAAAGGTTGGAGACCACTGCTACAGGGGGGCAAATAGGACAGCTGGAGTTTATAAGCTTGAAACTCAGTAAGTTTATTCCTGTTCATCTATGTCAGTGGCTCCCAACCTTTTCTATCCCCAGCACCCCTAGAACACTTCTGATATATTCTCGCACCCCTTACAAAAGTTCGAAATAATGGCAACGAATTATGCATATACACTATAATTTTGAAAACCCAAGTTTTTGCATCCCCTGGAATATGCGAACATCTCGGTTGGGAACCCCTGATCTATGTGGTTGAATAATTAGAAAGACTAGATTACTATTTGTACCTCAGCTAAAATTTGGGATCCACTGTGTTTCCCCGAAAATAAGATCCAGTCCTTTTTTTTTTTGCCTTCAAAAGAGGCACCAGATCTTATTTTTGGGGGGGGGGGCTTTCCCACTCATCTCGTGGTGGCAGCCCCCACAACCCTGCCCAGCCAGCCCATTTCTTCTGCGACCGAAGGAGCAGTTTCATTCTGTAGCTGAGAATGGAGCTCCGCCCTGTCTTTTGCCATCAGAGGCTTTTCCGGAAGGCTTGTGCGGCCGAGAACCAAGCTACAGATTGAATCCGTAGCTCGGTACTTGGATGCAGAGGCCTTCCGCAAAGGGCTCCGACTGTGAAATGCAGGCTGGGGGATGCTGTATAGGAAGTGGAGTGAGGAGAGGCAGGTGTTGATTCATGGGAAGCCTGGTAGGTGGGTACAGGGCACGTGGGACAGCTCCACCCCCCATCCCCTGCCCTAGCTTGATTTTTAGGGGTGCGCCTCGCCCCCAAAGTAGGTCTTATTTTGGGGGTAGGTCTTATTTTCGGGAAAACATGGTACATAAACTTGTTAGAGGAAAAAAAATAAAACTGGAAAAGTATTTCTTTAAAACAATTTAAAAGGCAATATAGGTAATCCTTGACTTACAACCATTCATTTAGTGACCACTTGAAATTACAAGTACAAGTCACTGAAAAAAGAGACTTACGACCGTTGCAGCGTCCCTGTGATCATGTGATCAAAATCTGGATGCTCGGCAACTGGCGTGTATTTATGACAGTTGCAGTGGCCTGGGATTCTTCTGACAAGCAAAGTCAATGGAGAAGCCAGTTTCACTTAACAACTGTGTTACGAACTTAACAACTGCAGTGCTTCACTTAACAACTGTAGCAAGAAGGGTCGTTAAATGGGGCAAAATTCACTTAACTTCCACTTGCTTAGCAAATGGAAATGTGGGGCTGAATTGTGGTTGTAAGTCGAGGGCAACCTGTAGTGAATTTAACTACATATAAAAGGAGAAGCAAAATCTAAACATCTTCAGAAAACACAAGGATTTCTAAATATAAAATACATTTTAATTATGTGCTGAATTTCTGCCCTTGAAATCTAAATTAAATGCAACTAAAATATTGAAGCAGAAGTTCTCATACAGAAGGTTGCAGGTTATACATCCCAGTTTCTCTCTAGTCAAAAACATTTGCAAGGAAGCACTAGAAAAGAATTTAGAGATTCTATTTTGGGAGGAAAAATGATCAGCAGGGAAAAGGAAATGTCACTTCTTTCTTCGTTTCTGATTGACCCTTCCTACGGCTAATTTTTATTATCATTCTGTGTAGCACTTTGGATTCTGCTTCCAAATGATGCACTGGAGTGCATGAAGGCATGAATGGTGCTATTGTCTCACTACCAGCGCAGCTGCAAAATCCCAGGAAAAGGTGGCTCTATTTTAGTATATTTGCTTTCCCGCACATTCTGAAACACGTTTGGAAATCAAGTTCAAAGCTATACACAGCTCAGCTATTATTTATCTTAGAGGATAAACACTGAAAGCTTCAAAAATGCCATGTACCAATATAGACTAATGCAATGGAATTGCAGGTTTATTAAAGCATGTTTGTAATCCTTAGCTGTCTTTCCCAATAATAATTGCCCTGTCACAAACAGATTACAAATCCATTGTACCTGGATCCTACTCCTTTCCTGTCATCATCTCTTCCAAGTAACATATTGCTTTCTTGTTTGGCCTCACATCTTCATAAATTAGAAAAGTGTATATTCTAATAAATTGCACAAATTAAGCTGGTTTATGCATATTTAAAAATAATCTGAATAATTAATCTGAGCGAAGCTAAGGTATTTTTTACAAGTGACATCTAGAATACATTTAGGCAATCTTTCGTCTTTGTAAATCTTGGGAAACCTTTGGAGGAGTATTTTTTTATGTTAAACATGCTGTATATGCTAATCATTTCAATTCCCTGTGTGGAATGCTCACATATCCCTAGGGTAGAAAATTAGTTTTTGAAAAATAAATTATATGTTTACATACTTACACTAAATTGTTTAACTAAGTAGATAACAACAATATTGAAGAACAGCAGTAGAAGATAGCCAGGGAAAAAAAGATAAAAATTAAGCATAGCTTGGAAAAAAATAGAGGAGTCAAGATGTCAAACCACAAATCCAAATACTATTAAAACTAAGATGCAAGCATTCCAAGATTTGTGCAGGCAAGTTCACTGTGAAAAAAAATGCTATTCCATTTCTCAAGGTTTACATATGGACCAAAAAATAGTAAGCATTAGTAATTTTACAAATATGAAATATCTCATCAAGCAAAATGTAGCTTATGTGCAAGTTATATTTTTTCAGAAAAAGAGTCTGAAAATTGGCATCTAGAAGTCCAAGGGGGACTGTACTCCTAAATATTTATGGAAGCAATGAAAAGGCATGCACCAAAATGCCAAAAACCTACTAAAGTCAAAGCTGTTTAGAAAATGTGGTTTTCCTGAAGTAGATTTTTTAAGGAACAAATGCAGTATAACTGTATAATTTTGAATCTTTTTTTTTCTATTATCTTTTGCTAAATCTCTATCTCATTTTTAATTTTTCTTATGAAAGTTTATAAAAGCAAGGTGCAAACATTTATACAATAGGCACTTGGATACTATAATACTTTTGGAATACTCCTGTTTATCGTTTACCCAACAACAAATATTTTGCAAGCGGTGTTTGTACCAGTTACCAATACTTCACCACTTCAAAAAAAAAAAAAGCAAACTAAATTGTATACCTAAATTCTTTCATATACTAAAACAAAGCTGTCTAAATCACTTGGCCATGATTTTGGAGAACAATTTTTAAAAATATCAGCAAAGACACTCAAGGCACTATACTCACCGGTATGAATCTTCTCATGTCTCTGTAGAAGGTACTTCTGTATGAAACGCATCTCGCACTGATTGCACTGAAATGGTTTTTCACCTTAAACAATATAATTCCACATCTGTAAGTTAAAAGCTAGAAACATTCATTTTTAAATATGCTCTTGCGAAATAAAACAGTAAATTATTGGAAGCCAGCAACTAAGTGAGCCCGCAAATGTTTTAATTTAAAAAAAAATCTACCTAAACCCTCTGGGATAAAATAGTGTTCCTGAGACACTACCCAATATATATTTAAAACCTTCATTGGCCAAGTAAGAAACCAGAGTCTATTTTATAAACAAACCAGAATTAGGAGATACGTTGCTTATAAATACATAGCATCTCTGTAAAAGAGCAACACAATATATCTTAAATTAACTGTAAGGACACTAATTCTTTCTGGTATTTTTTGACACCTTGGTGCATGAAATACCTAAGCTTAGATGCCAGATGTCCTGCACTTCGGAATCTAAAATACACATTACTTTACATTCATTATTCAGTCAATTGTTCCAGATTGATAATAAAAGAAACAATTTAAATTCAAGCAGTACCTGTATGAATGAAGACATGTCTTTGTAAATGGTAGTTGGTTCTAAAGGCAGCATTACAATGCTCGCAAATATGAGATTTGGTAGTTTTCAGACCAAGTGATCCATCCTCATTTATTGTAAGGATCTATTTTTAAAACGGAAAAATCCAGTCTCGCATTAATTTCTGAATAATTATATTCAATGCAAATTCATATTCAGTAGGGAGAAATTAAGCACTTTAGTATCAAGCCACAATGCAAAATAGGGAGTTTATAAAAGTGGATGAACTGCAATTGTTTCCTTCAGTGACGTAGCAGTGTTGTTATCTTTTCAGTGTTTGCAATATAGGTGAAGTTGTAGGTGCTCCATTGTTGGAGGTTTTCAAGAAAAAAATTGAACAACCATTGTCTGGGACGTAAATAAGGACCCTTGCTTTAGGCAGGGGGTTCAACTAGAAGACCTCCAAGGTCCTTATGATTCTATGTAAATAATGAAGTAGAACAGCTAGAAACATGTTGATCCTATTGCTGCTGTAACATTTTTTTTCTCTTAATACTGGCATCCTGCAACAAGTTTAAAATGACCTTTCTGGGACACCTAAGAAAAAACAAGCAGCAAAATAAGCTTCAAAGAGGGTGGATGGATGAGTGTTTGCTTGCAACTTAAAAACTTTTTGCTTACAAATACCTACCAACTGCAAAGTTGCTGTTTTGTTTTACTTTGTTTTTGGGATAGCCATGGTGATGTCATCGGGTGTAATTTGGTCGTTTTGCTTGCAGATTTTTAGTGAAATTTTAAGGTTTCTCTCAAAGGAACACCATTTTTAGTCTTAATTACATGTTCACGAATAAGCGGTATGCTGATTCACCTTGCCCGACAGCCTCAGTCAGGCTTCTCTGTCCGGCAAAAGCAGCTAGACGAACCAGCCCAGCCCATGCTATCTTTAACCTTCTGTGTGAACTATGAATTTTGTCTTTAGTATAATTGCTAAATAATGATACTAAACAAGGCACATGCTGAAATTTCACTAGAACCACTGCTTTGAACACACCGATCTAAACCTGGGGACTCTTAATCCCTAACCACATATATGAAACACAGCAGAAGGCATATTAACTGTCATGCTCTGATTAGGTTAAATTATAATTTTCAAAGCCATTGTTTAAAAAGACCTCTTAAGCCACTTTTTGCAGGCAATTTTGAAATCTAGTTTATACAATACCAAGAAAGGCAATATAGGCAATATAGGCAACGAAGAAGGAGAACCTGTTTTTTTCAGTATTTTCAGATGATGAATGAAACAACTATGTGAAATGTTTAACTGGTTCTGCATACAGTTAATGAAAAGTTAAGAAACTGAATTAAACAAGAGAAAATATTTTCAACAGTGATTATTTTCAACAGAGACAACATTTGACATTCTCAAGCAAGCTTAAATCTCACAGTATGAAACTTGCCACTTAGGACATACTGCTGAGCGGAAATTAATGAGAACAAATAATTGGAGTTCACATTTGCAAATGGCCATGGTGAAACAGGGAGTCTGAATTAAAAAAAATATGTGTTTCATTCCCAAGGTCTTACACATTTTTGACTTGAGTTAATGGAAGGAAACTCAAGATGTAAAACCTTAAATAATAAGTTTCAGATCAAGAAAATGTGTTTTGAATTATTACATTTATCCTTATCACCTGTTCACTGTAAGGTAATTATTTCATTTCAGATACACACAATGATTACTTTCAGCACTAAGGCATTGTATGAATAAAAATAAAGTTCATAAAATCCAGTGTTATTTAATTTGTCTCACTACTAAGCCCTTATTAAAGCTGTGTTATTCATCTCAGTATTCATTGGTAAATGGTCTTTGTAGAGTATTATTATAAAAAAAAATATTTAGAGAAGGGCTTTCTTGAGATGTGAAAGTACACAAAAGGCTTATGCCAGTGATGGCAAACATTTTAGAGACCGAGTGCCCAAAACCTGCCCCCCTGCCCTTGCTCCGCCTTCCACCGTGCCTGCTCCGCCCCCACCACCCCCAGGGCCACCCACTTTCTCCATGGTCCGCCGCAGATTGCCCAGGCGGCTCTGCAGCGCCCTGGAAGCCACCCACACCCTGCACATCATCTGTGCGCGATGGGGTACAAGGGTGGAGTCTTGTCCCTGCTGCCCGACTGCTGTGTCCTTGGCTGCGCTGCTCTGTGCAGGCCGCGCCTGGGGGTGACTCCCCTCGGGGGGAGGAGGGGCCACGGGGGGAGGCGGGGCTGAGGCAACAGCTGGTGAGGAGGGGCCACGGGGGAGGCGGGGCTGAGGCAACAGCACGTGTGCCCACAGAGAAGGCTCTAAGTGCCGCCTCTGGCATGTGTGCCATAGGTTCGCCACCATTGGCTTATGCTATGAAAAGAAGTTCAAAGAAACATGCCATGAATATCTTTCAGACCTTCTTTGCTTTAGAACTGTTGCTAGGTGAATCTAATTATTGGCAGATATTATTTCCAATGGAATGGATGGATTCCATGGTGAATCACCATGCCCTTTAATTACCAGGTCTTTAATTAATTGTCTTACCTTTGCTGGGGAACGCTGCTTTCTTTTCTTCTTCTTTTGCATATCTATACCTTCTCGCATTAGCTTTTTGTCCCGTTTCTGCTGCTCAGTCACATCAGTAAATGTAATTTCTTGTTTCACACTGATCTGCTAAAATAGCAATTGCAGCATGTTTTAAGAAATAATGGCAATTCACTTGAAAGGGCCTTTTTATTATGTTGGATTTTTTTTGAGGGGGGGGAGAATAACTTTGTTTATTTAATATTCTACTGACATTGCCCTGTTGTGTTATACTTCAAATACAGTTATACTTGAATTATGTGCCATACATACAAATAAAACCTTGATTTATTGGAACAAATAGAGGCCGTGTCTATTATTGCCAACTGCATTAAATCAGATAGGATGTCATCAGTAGTGGTATAACTACACAAATTATGCAGATTTCAGTAATGATATTATTAAATGATGTAAGATGACACAAATACAATGAAAATTTTGTCCACTGCATCTGATGTCCATTGCATTAAAGTCTGTTAAACTGAGCATTTGCTGAAAACATGTTTACTTAAACATTTAAAACAGATAAACCATTTTTAATTTCTTATTCATTACAATACAAAAAAGTAAATTCTCCCTCAAATTAAGCTCAATTTCTGATGCCTACATGGACACATCTGTCCTGTTTTCTTGGCAACGATATTGAAGTCATTAACACAGACCTCTTCCCACATGTTTATTACTTCTTGGTATTGTGAAGCCTGGATGGTCTGTCTCCTTTTCAAATATTAACCAAGTTCTTGTTTAGCTTTACAAGTTGAGATTAAATCAACTAGGACCTGAGATCTGCTGTCTTAGTCACAATATGCAGGAATGCCAATTCTGCAGTAGAAACATGAGCCTAGAAATTGGTCCATTGCTCAAAGGGGCAGTAACTGGTACCTCGGTCATAATGTTTTTAATCTAAATTTTTGATTGCTACTGCTATAGAGTAGCTATATAAATCTCAAAAGAATGTGAAGTTCCAGAATTTCTATGACTGAAATCAGTGTTATTTTTTCTACAGAATAGCAATTACTGTAATTTTTTAATGTTTTCTTAAAAAGTCAACTTATATTCAAGCAAGTGTTAAAATCAAAAAAGGTTATTTCCCACAGAGAAGACGCAAATGTGTTCAGTTTGGCATTAAGATTTAGACACATGGCTTTGTTCTACATAAGTGTTTATAATAAAATCCTCATGTTGTATGTCCTATATCTCATTTCCCTTCTCAAGATTTTTAACAAAACCTTCAATTGTAAGATCACAAGGCAAAATTTTACAACATACATAATGAATTAAAACATACATGTAGACTTGCTTAGCAGCTGCCTTGGGTAGTGACTATCTGAAGCTATGATGATGATAAAAAAAAAGTAATTTTGTAACCAATACCCACATTTACAAACCTTGCAATGTCTTTCTCTCTCACTCATGTGTTTGTCATGTGTTTGTCAATACAGTCAGTTAGTATATGCCACCCTATGCCTGATCCATTTTTTCTCTCCTCCCTTCCAGCAGATGGGAGAGATTGCCTACGCAAGCTAGTTGTTCCTAAACCCACTTTTACTATAGTGTAACTCCTCCCTAAAAAGTGCTAACGCAAGTTAACAAACTCAGATCTGTGACCTTAATTAGCAGGCTTAATAGCTGCTGCCTGTAACTGACAAGACTTTAATCACTTTCACAATTTTGACTTTTGTTTGCCTCTTAAGTAGTTCATGCTGAGAGCAGCCAGTATACTGGGCAAATAGCTGGCACAAGCATATTGCTTTCAATATGTATTTCCCATTGTGTGTCTCCATATTTTCCTATAATTTCTCCTTTTCCGGTGAATATATAAACACTACTTCCCTTCTTGCTGTTTATCCCAGCCTCAGAGTGAGTATTCCAAAGGGAGGGCGAGGGGGGGAAGTTCCTCACTTTTTGGCTGAGCTGACTGTTTGGGATTGTAGCCTTCTGATACAGTAAAGCAAAAGAAAGAAAGCTGAAGTACAATCACACTCATTTAATTTTCTACTTAGTGACCACTTTGCTTAATGACCTTGTTGTTGGTTCTAATTGTGGTCACTAAATGAGGACCAACTGTACTTGCTAATTCTCAAGTTCAGAAATTCTTCAATTATAATGAACAAGGCTGAATTTTTGTTTCATCTTTTCAGAATCAAGATCCCCAAGTCTTGAGTTACCAGGGTTTGCCTACACACATATAATTTTTATATGGTGAGTGTAAATTCATACCTAAGTTCCATAAACTTTAGATCTGACATGCATTAAGGGGTGAATTTTATTGTGTAAAATCATCTCATAAGCCTATAATCTTCTTTGAAGTTTATCTTCAGTAGACTTTTATTTTTGGTAAAAAGCAGATATAAAAATAAGTCACAATCATGAAGAACTGTCCCCTGATAAAGTTTTTGTAAATCTTCCATTGCTTTTTTATTATAAAACATAATTTCATCAATTTCATAGTTTGGCTCCAAGAACGCAATAGTGCTTGTAAAAAGTTCATAACAGCTATCTTAGCTACTGTCTTTCATTCAGGATCAAAGCCATCTAGTATATATACAAAAAGTGCCCCAGTACTGTACAGGATTTTCAGGCAGCTCTCATCACACCATGCACTTCCACTGCCTTGTTCCCCACTACATTCCTAATCCCTCACTTTAATTACCATATTTGTTGGCTCTTTTGCCTTCTTCCAGTCCTTATCAGTGCCTTCCTCTCCTCCAATCCCATTCATCTATTCATCAGCTTAATGACTGAAACTTTTCTAAGTATTCCAAAATGAAAAAGAAAATAAACCTGCAAGTCTGGAAAAGGAGAGTGTCTGGAGTATTAATAGAAGAAAACTCTTTTTCAATGTCATAATCCCATCAGCAATTTTAAGAACCACTACTCTTTAAAACAGGGGTCCCCAACCTATGGTCTGCAGCCCGCTACCGGACCATGGCCTCTTAGCCACCGGGCGCTGGAAATAACTGGCGAGCCCCTCCCATTCCTGGTAGCACCACCACGCAGATGCTAGCGGCCCCATTTGCGCATGTGCAGGGATTCTAGCACCACCGTTGATGTCACGTGGGTACCAGCGGCCCATTTGCACATGCATGGGGGCACCAGTGGCCCATCTGCACACGCAGGTGGGCGCCAGTGGCCCGTTCACGCATGCAGACAGGTGCCAGTGCACGGGCAGTGGGTAAGCATGGCTCACTTGCGTGTGCATGCACAAACTAGCGCTTCCATCATATGCACACCCATTTACGTATGCATGCATGGGGCTGCACGCATGCACATTTCCCTACTCCTCCCTTTCCTTCCGGGCCACCAAGCTGGAAAATTTGGGGAGCTCTGCTTTAGACCATAGAGAAGAGGCTAGAAAGGCCTTTAATGACAAATACATAGTAGCAAAGATGCACACACCTAGAAAAACTGGATGAAGTTATCTTAGAACAACCTTTTAAAAATATATTTCTTCCCACTATTGACTTCAAACCAAATCCATCATTGATTAATGAAATAGCCATAAACTACTGCCTTTTTTTTCATGTTTACCCTTTGCTTACAGTTTGAAGGAAAACTCTACATAATAACTGCAGGCAAAATTAGTGAAAAGAAAATACTTACAGGAACATTGACTGCATAATGAAGCCCTTGGGGGAGTCTGTCTTGTCCCTCTATGTCATCATCATTTTTCACTGTCTCTTCATGAACCATAAGTTCATCATGTGGGATCATTTCTTGCGGTCGGAGTTCACTTTCTTGTAAAACTTCATCTGCAGAAAGGATTTCTTGACGTGCCATAGCCCGGTCTTGAAGCACTGCTCCTTGCCGTTCCACAGAAATTGCCGACTGGTCAGAGGTGGCACCCATTCCAACCATATCCCTCGATGACTGCATCTGTTCTATGCTACCACATTTAAGAAACAATCCTCCTAGCTTATCTTCAATGTTCATTCTTAAGTGCAGTAACCTATAAGAATGGAATTAATAAGCTGAGTTGAAAACGAGATATGAGATACAAACATAAGACTTGCTGACAAGCACTGCTGAAAGGAATATTTCCTGACTAAGTACAGTATAGGGAACACAATATACTTTACTGATGAGACAAAAATCTAACTACAGGAGATTTATCAATCCCCTCCCAGAAAATGAAGTACATCTCACCCCCCCCCCAACAAATAAAATACTTCAAGTAACCCTTAAATCTCAAACCTAGCATATACAGAATGAAAACCATATATATTATTAGAAAAATACAGAACAGGATGTATTTGCCCCAGACATTTAGCATTAAGGCATTGAGTTTCTTGCAGAATGCCAGAGTGCACTCCTATATCACTGGGAGTCATAGGACATTCAGAAGATTTCCTCTTCCAAGAATTGGGTGAGGATCTGACTTCCGAGGCGGGGGAGGGGGACAAAACCTAGCATTGATTCCCCTCTCCCAGACTGTCTTAAAAGCTTCCGCAGATTTATTTATTTTTAACTGAAGCTCCAACATCAGAAAAGAGGAAAAGGAGGGACATTGGAGACCATGCTCGACCTTTGGATTGATGGAATCCAAAGGTCTCCTATTCATCAATCACCACTACCACTCCAACAGAGAAATATTTATACCACCCCTAATATTGGTCTGAATAATTTCTCTCCCATTACTTGCAAAGAGGGAAAACAGTAAGTAGTTGCCACCCTCATTTTGGCTCTGTACTATGAGTGCAGCAGGGCTTTGAATATGAAAGGCTACAATATCAAATCAGAGGCATAAAGGCAAATTTTTTATTGCCCAGGCCCAGAATGGGCTTCCAGAAGCGGCATCCACATAGATAACCTGCTATTCACATATTTGAATCCCACCACTGCATAAAGGACTGACCTATGAGAAGTCAGCATTATAAAAAATACACAAATGTATATCTGCAAAGTGGAAACCTAATTTGATAGCATGTAATCTATGCCAATATGATTTAATTATGGACTACTTTAAGTACAAAGGAATGCTTAATTTCACCCACTTAATCAACATTTTCTATTAAAAAGTTGCTTTCAAGGACAGCCTCTTTGAAAAGAGAGAGTTCCAATGTCCGATTGTGAAGTGATTAGAGCATGAGTGACTGCCTGAAGGGCCTCCCAATCTGGGAACAGGCACAACTGACACACCAGATGGATCTGTGCAAAGGCCCTCCTAGCCATATCTACAATCTACTCTGTGACCTCCACACTGCATTCCAGTCTCAAATGAGAAAGTGCAACACGAGACCAAGATGGGATGTTCGTAAGCTTATTTAATATGTCAATTCCTCTATAAACCCATAAATGCAAAACCCAAACAAACACATTCAGACTGGAATTATCCCAAAGTGTAAATATGTTATAAGAATCAGAATTATATTTCTGCTCTTAAATCTTTCATATGCACCTTGCTGCGTTTATAACTGAAAATGCAGCAGAATCTTGATTAAAACAAATATGCAAAGAAACAAATTTCAGCTATGGTATTGATAGGATATAATTTAAAATTGTGCCCACAATTGTTTTTTTAACCTCTTAAACTAATATAGTCAATAGTAGAGTTGAAAATCAGGAAAGTTAAAATCCCTGTTTTAATGTACCACTCATAATTTAGATAAAGAAATACTAGGGGAGGGTTGTTCTTATTAAAAGCATTTCTTCAAAACTCACCAAACCTGCTTTGAGTTCCTTAAAAGTATTAGCAAGAAATTTCTTCTAAGAATTTTAGAATAATATTAATTATTACAACATTTATCTTTCCTTATAACAAATAGGAAAGATATATCTTTCTCTATTATCTATCCTGTTTATATAAAAATAAATCTGGGACAAGCAGATTGAAATATTTATGTCCATAAATGAAAAAAAACCTGTTCTTACAATAATTATTCCAAGATATTTAAACCATTCAAGAATTCAAGGAATAAATTCCCATTTTTCACAGATGTTCACAATTACAGCCTATGGCAAATTTTAAAGACTGCATCCAGTTTTGGTCACCACAATGTAAAAAAGATGTTGAGACTCTAGAAAGAGTACAGCAAAGAGCAACGAAGATGATCAGGGAACTGAAGGCTAAAACATATAAGGAACGGCTGCTGGAATTGGGTATGTCTAGTTTAATGAAGAGAAGGACGAGGGGGGACATGATAGCAGTGTTCCAATATACAGGGGCTGCCACAAAGAAGAGGGAATCAAGCTGTTCTCCAAAGTGCCTGAAGAGAAGACAAGAAGCAACAGATGGAAACTAACCAAAGAGAGAAGCAACCTAGAACTAAGGAGAAATTTTCTTAGAACAATTAATCAGTGGAACAACCTGCCTCCAGAAACTGTGAATGCTCCAACACTGGAAGTTTTTTGAAGAGACTGGCCTGCCATTTGTCTGAAATGGTATAGGGTTTCCTGCCTGAGCAGGGGGTTGGACTAGATGACCTCCAAGGTCCCTTCCAACTACTACTACTACTACTACTACTACTACTACTACTACTACTACTACTACTACTATTATTTCCTATTAATCAAAATACCTAATAATTTACCAATACATTATTGGCATAATGCCAATAAATTTTGCCACAAAATATTCATAATTTCTAATAAGGCACATATTATCAATATATAAATATAATTTGTTCAATTCAAGCTACTTTTATGGCAGAATAACTGCCTGACAAAAGAGGTCAAAATAAATATAAGAGGAGAGGTCACACTTGATGAGTTCCATCAAACATCTTGACAGGTAAAGGAATAGTCCCATCTGTAATGATCCTGGTCTTCATATGAATCCAATAAATAAAAATGAAGGAAATTCGTGTTTGGCCAAATCTTGACTCAAAAATTTCAACTACTCCATATTAAAAGTCCTTTCTTCATCTAATGAGAAAGTTTTTTAAAGTAATGTATGTCTAAGATATCAGTTAATAACTTAATAGATAAAAGGCTTGTTGACCTTATATGAAATTAGGCTGCAGGAATTAAAATAAAAGTACAACAAACTTCCTTTTTTTTAACTATTTGGGAAGATAAGAGTTACTGTTAAATCTAAATTTTAGCAGTCTATATCAGAGTTCCCCAATCTTTTCAGCTTTGCAGACCGGGGGGGGGGGGGGGGGGGGGGGGGGAGGGAAGTTTCTGCATGGTGCTTGTGCAAATGGAGCGCACAGCACACACTCACCCTCTGAACGCATAAGTGGGAATGCACGCAGGCTCTCCTCTGCTACTTCCACGGCCCAGTTCCGAAAGGCTCAACGCCTGGGGGTGGGCCGCGGCCTGGGGGTTGGGGACCCCTGGTCTTTATAACAGGGTTGCTGTCAACATTTTAGTATCAACATTTATTAAGGAATCAAGCAGTAACTTGTATAATCAGCCAAACCTTCACCAGGTTTCAAAAGCACTGTTATATTATCTTGGTAGAAGAAACTGAAAGAAATTTTATTCAGGCAAGCTTCATTATAAGCTTCCAACAATGAAGAAGACTCCAATCCCCCTTCATTATCTATGATATATTACTAAGTTGGACTAGGAATTTTCTCTTTTTTTTCATAACTTAATAGAAGCTGTTAATTCTTATACATATAAAGGTATAGCCAGATAATTAAATTGGTGATATGTAATCTTTGGAGAAACTATAGTAGTTAAAATGATTGATTTCTCCTTCAGTAACTTTTTTCTTTATTATATGAGAATAAAAATAAAATTAAAAAATTCATTATATATTTTGTCCTGAGTATCCTTAGCAGAAATAGCTTGTGGTTGCTTTTTAATTAGGAAGCCAATGATTTCCAAGTCTTGTCTTATATCTATCTATCTATCTATCTATCTATCTATCTATCTATCTATCTATCTATCTATCTATCTATCTACCTACCTACCTACCTACCTACCTACCTACCTTCCATGTTTTTAGACTGCCCATCTCCCTCAAGTTCCAATTGAGCAGATATAAAAGCTTTCTATGTTTCAAGTGTAAATTGCTTTATATATGGACTCACAAGTTCCTTAATTCTTTTCTCCAAATGCTTTTCCTCAGAATTTTTGTGTTTTTTTCCATGAAGCATAAATAACAAATAGACATATATGTCTTAAAAGGCATCTGAAACATAAATAAAGTTCAAAGGATACTTTTCTTTTTACAAAAAAATCTTCAAAAACCTTATTTCACGTCTTTTATAAAATGTGATAATGATAAATAAAACAAAACAATCAAGCCTATGTTGGGATCAAAAAAGGAAAATATGAAAAGTATATTTCCTTCAGCCCCAAATTAAAACTGGAAATTTCCAGAAAACAAAACAAGGTAAAATGGAATCAGAAGTTTTTGTTTCTTTTGTTGCTTAGGTAAACACAGATGTGTAGTTAGCACTGTACTAAGGTTATTTTTAGTTTCTGTGTATTTTAGTCTGCTTTACTGCCAATATCCATTGCCTCTATTCAATCTCATGCTGTTTGATTAATTCAGGATTTTGGTGGCCAAAATTCCCCACTTTCTTACACACCTATATTATACTGGAATTTGTCCAGAATATTATAATTTTCCTGTGAATCTATATTAAAGAACTTGGAGTAGCAGTATATAATGTTAGCACTATAATCCTTTAACCTTAGACATTAAAGGTTTACATTTTCCTTTCTCTTATTTTTGATAAAATTGATTTTTAAATTGTAGATTGGGTATTCTTATCCAACAGATTTACCTAGTCATACACTCCAAAAGTTATAGGGCTATGATCTACAGAGATTTCATTACTGTTGTTATAATTCCAATATCACTAATCATGTGTCATGGCTAATGTTGGTTGAGTGTGTTCTTCATTTGAGCTCTACCCATAAACCTGGGAATTGCATAGGTAGCACCTAATTATTTCTGAACTCCATAGCTCCACTATTTGCAATTGGACTATTTTAAATTGTTCCAGATTTAGCTAATCCAATTTCTAAGTCTTTGTGGTACTACATCTGGTGCCCCAATAACAAAACACTCCTCTATTTTGACTTTTAATATACCATTCCTAAGCTACTGCTATAATTTGATGTTGTACAACTGCCCTTCGATATATTTTTAAAAGTGCTCATGAGTGTGCTTTGGTTGTTTCTGTGTTGTCTATGTTCAGTCTGCTAGCTAGTTCTGCTTGGATCCTGTTCATTCCTATTGTGTTCAAGTACTTTTCTAGATCTTTTAGTAGAGTATCTAGCACACCAACCACTTCTGACATCACTGCAACTTTCTTTTCCGCATTTGCTTGCTCTTTATATTTCTCTGCTTCTTCTTTCTCATCGACCCTTCTATTGCCAGCTACTGTGCTGTCAATTATCCACACTTGTTTCTTTGTACCTAAGTCATAACTGGCTTATTATGGACTAAATCCTTATTGGTTTGTATGTGTAGGTCCCATGGGATCCTAACCTTTCTGTTCTTCTTCAATATTGTGATTGAGTTGCTGGTAAGATGTAATTCTTACCAAGATTCCAATAAGACCACTTTTCTGTAGCTTTAAATAGTCAGTGCAATCCTCTCACATTCACATACCAGGTGTTCCTCCTGTTCTTTGCATAACTGACAAGTTTTCTCAGTTTTCCCTTTAATTAAATTTATATATTGCGACAGTTCTTGAGCCACTAAAATAAGCTCTTCTGTTTCCTTCTTTAATGTGCCTTTTTGAAACCATTGCCATGTATTTTCATTTACTAACTTCCCTTGAATGATGTTAAACTAATGGCTTATTTTGCCAATTCTGCATTTGCATCACCAGCTGCTCATTCTAGTATACATGCTTGGTTTCATTGCTTTTCGGTACTGTATACCTTCCTTTGTTAGGTCATTTAGTTTCTCTTCTTGGCTACTCTTAGCGTATTCAGCCAGAAATCTTTTTTTTTTTCCAATTGCTTCCTTCATTTGCATGTCTGCTTTTATTAAAGGGCACATATGGCCTATCAATCTCACTATAGGGATGCAGTGCGCAGTCTATGATCAAAATTTTAATCTAATGCAGGCATGTCAAACTCGCAACGTCACGTGATGTCGCGCAACGTATCGGGCTGGTTTTGCCATTGCCAGCAATGGAGTGGGTGCAGCTTCCACGTGATGCGTCTGGCCCGCGGGCTGGCAGATTGACACCCCTGATCTAATGCTTCTACCTCAGTTTGTGTCTGCTTTACAATTCCAGCAGAACATCAAAAAGTGAGATAACCCAGGTCATAATGCCTTTAACAGCATTTTTGTCATTAAGCTTGGACTCTCCTTACCCTTATATATACCTTAGTTAGAGTGGTTTGACCTCCACTTGTTTAATACTACTCCACCTAATGTTTCAGTCTATCATTCTTAACCATTTTTTCTTGGTTTACTATTAGCGATACATATTTATTTAGCTGAAAATATATGACAATGTCATTGCTATAATTTTGATTGTATGAAGTTGTGATTTGATTTTTTACACTGACTTTCTATATACGGTAGTACTTAAAAGTTTGTGAACACCCATCTATGTAGCACTGTATCATTTTTCTCAATAAATAGAATGTTTCTGACTCATTTAACTGGGTTCTCTTTGTAACTAGTTTTTCTTTGTAACTAGACCTGGAGGAACGTTGTTCATGGGGTCGCGATGGGTCGGACACGACTTCGCAATTAACAACAACAAAGTTTTAGGACTTGAGTGGATAACAAATCACATTTTAGGTCACATTTATTCAGAAACATTGAAAATGTAAAGAGTTTCACAAACTTTTAAGCATTACTGGAGTTTCAAGTAATCCATATATAGGATGTGCAGAAGCTGAATTGAGATTTCAATGTCTGATATGCAGTCCATATTTTAGTCAAAATTATTAACAGGAGAATCAACAGTGTTACCAATAGTAATAATGGTAAAAGTATTCCTGAAATATTATTTTGATGTTAATGTAATGGTATATGAGAAAACTCTTAGGAGGCAGAATAAAGTGATGCTATCTAGACAATGGTCAGATGAGAGAATTTTACTCTTGTAATGAGGCCGGCCTTAACAAGTAGACCAGACAGGAAGCACAACCAGATAAACTAATTCTATTTTATTGTAAAGCTATACTAACAGAATTTTGCAAGTCTGAAAGTAATATTCTTTCGCCATCATCTTTACAGCCCAAGAAATTAGCAAGGATCCCTTCTGAATTTCTTGCTCAGCCCACTATGCAGCTATGGGTTATGCTCTCTCTTATCTGACACTTCCCTAGACAGCATCTCTTTGTCTCATCACCCAAGGTCTTTCCCACATATTATTACAGTTAATTTGGCTGATTTATTCACAAGTGATTATCAGCTATATTTCCCACAAGTGCATTGGGTTTTTAAAATAATTTTGTGATTCACTTCAGTCATTTCCAAACACTTTGAAATCCAGTCAAACACCTTAGCCAAGCAACATGCTCATTTCTCCTTCTTTTACAATTTTCTAAAAGCAGTTTATTAGAAGCTTGCCTTTAATACTTTTTGTGTTTTGTCTATTTCGTTTCTGTTTAGTCGGTAACATTTATTGTTTTCTAATTGATTTGAACAGTACCTGCTTGAATATCTGATTCTGAATAGTACCAGTCAAAAGTTTAGTTATTATTATTGTTATTTCTCTGCTACTTACTGGTCAGGTACTCAGATAGAGCAACTACACCAAGGTGGGCCAGAGTGTGTAAATTCAGAGGATTTCTGGAGGAGAAAAGTTGAAACCTCCTCCCACCTTTCACACAATGGGCTCAGCTGTGCCACAAGAGATCTATATTACAGTTGCCTATCTGATCAACTGAGAATCAAGATACTAAGAAACAATCAAGTCAGAAACACATAAAATATGGAATTGAAGAAAAATAATATTTCTTTGAAGGATTTAAATATCACCATATATCCACCAAATTAAATTCCAACAAATAATGCTATAATGTAAATGTTCTCCAACCTTTCCAGCTCGGTGGACTGGCAGAAGTGGCAGTGGCGGGGGGGGGGAGAGGATGTTTTCACGCACATGCATGCACTTTCATAAATGCAGCTTGACAAGCAAGCGTGCACGTGCACGCACTCACCCACCCCTTCCACAGCTCGGGTCTGAGCAGGCTGCGGCCCAGCAAGGGACCATGGACTGGGGTTGGGGCCCCTTGCTATAATATGATCCACTTACAATAAAAAATATAGCAAGAATAATGTTGGGATGTGGTGGCATAGAGGCTTAATGATGCTGGAACTTCTGGCCAGAAATGGTCTGCACTTTGGTGCTTTGAGCCTGGCTCCATGAGATGGAGTGAGCTCCATCACTCAGTCCCTAGTTCCTGCCCACTTTGAATATTGAAAGCATGCAATATTGCAAGTAGATAAATGGGTACCACTTTGGTGGGGAAAAAACCTAGCTGCATTCATGTGTTTAGAGAGCAGAAGCCAGAGCTGGACCTGGCTAGACGTGAGTCATTGCAACACAAAGCAAGGTGAGACCAGCAGAGGAGCCCGGAAGAGCCAGCAACCTAAGTGCTGCTAGTTAATTGATGTATAGATACCGTAGTTCACTCCTCACAATGCACCAAGGATAGATGCACAACTGCTGAAAGAATGAACTAGCAATCTAGGCTGTCAGGACTGTATTGGGTCTAGCATGTGTGGATTTCCCTAGGCTAAATAAATAAATAAGTAAGTAAGTAAATAAGTAAGTAAGTAAATAAAATTAAAAAAAATTGATCCAAGCAAAGAGAACTAAATACTTTTTTAAGTATCTTTTATGTAGCTACATATATCAGAGAAGACAAGCCAATGGTAACTATGGCTCCCAAGAATATTTTCAGTGATGGCCCTTATAGGTTAGGCACATCTTAGGTTTACATGGCAAGAAAAGGAAAACTATATTTAACAGCATTATTTTTCAATAAGCAGTGCAGCTTTAAAGAAATAGTGGCTGAAATTTCAAAAATATCTGGATAGTGAAATAAGGCAGGCAAAGACTAAATTGTACCTATAAGAGAAACTGTTCCCAAAACAAGCTAATAGAATATGCATATATTATTCACACATTAAGGACATATAAACTCCAGTGAGCTAGTACATACCTTGGTTAAAAAAAGGGCAACTTTTAAACATAGAGTTCTTCCTATTCTCAAAATTATATTCAGCTTCCTTGGGTATTGTTAAAATTTAGCAGATATGAGACAAATATACAAATTCCTCATTCATTGTGGCCATACAATAAATGAGGAATTTGTATATTTGTATACAATAGTCCCAATTCTTTTTAAATCTGTCTGTCAAAATATATGGAGGATGGTTGATAAAAGCTGATTTACTCACTTCTTTGCAAAGAAATCAAAAGCTGCCTGCCTTTTGGCTGAAATGCTTGCAAAATTCTAAACCCTGCTTCTCTGATGACCACCGCTGCTATATATGCACAAGAAGCTTTACATGGTTTAATAAAAGCTATTAACTATACAAAGAAAACATGAAAACAACAGGTTCAGGTAAACGTTGCACAACTTTTAATATTTTCATCATCTGTCACTGAGATTCATAAATTTAATTATTGGTCTCTACTATGAAAAGTTCAACTGATCTTTTTTCAGTTGAAACATCAAGGAGGGAATAATTAATTCTTAATCATATTAAACTTTGTGGAAGCGGCTTACAATTTCCTACTTTTATCTCTGGAATTATTTTTCCCATTATAGACTACATCCTGGGGATTTCCAAGCAACATTTGCTTTTTCAAGGTAAAGCAAAGTCATCTAAGTATTACTTGATATAGACAATTGTATGTGGGTATATATTATTGATAGGATAATATCCCTTCAGTGGAATAGGCTCCATTAACTCCTCTGAAAACTTTACATCTGTTTTGAAGGTCTGAAGAATCTTCTAAAAAAAAGTAGAGAATAAAAGGAAAGAAATTTAGAGCTACAGTAGATGTTTTACTACCTCTGCTAAATATTATGAGTGGTTGGGATTTATCGAAAAATTACAGATACTAAGAATATCAATTACCCAAAGAAATCTGCTGGTATAATTCTAAACTGGACAAATAATACCATACTTGAAATTTAAGACAGAAAAAAAGATAGGAATTGTTACTATCATATATAATTCCATAAAAACAAAATTTAAATTTGTGAAACAGAAATATTGATATTTCTGACAACTCCCAGTATATCTTGACTCAGTGCCTAGGTCTGATTGAAGTTAGGCAGATTTCTGCAGCTCTCGAGAAGGAGAGAAAGCGGAATTGAGTCCTGTCCCGAAAACTAAATGGAATGTGTGCCAGATAGATATAGAGTCTGAAGATATCTTTTAAAGATTGCAGTGATTCAGAACAAACTAACAACAGTTTTTAAGGCTAACTGAACAATCCATTATGCTCAATATGGTATCTTCACTTCAAATTAACCCAAACAATGAAAGCTTATTAGTGGAAATGTAAAGAAGAGATTGAATTATTTATATTTTCTAGAACAAATGCTGATGGGGAGCTAGAATCATCCTCATGAGACAGCATAAGTAATTATACTAAAATACAGAAGACAACCCATTTCAAAGATATAAGATTTTAACACAGGTAGTTCTTCACCTACGATGATAATGCATCATGCCCCAGTCCCCAGATGAAGTCATTAAGTGTGGTTTCTTAAATGGAGAGCCTCAAGGGAAGGGAAGGCCCTGGGAGGCCTAATACAGACTAGGCTCAAGGCTTCTGGGGATTCAGGGGGAGCGGGATGGAGGGAGAGAGATGGGGTGATATTATAGTGCCCCTGTGGTCAGTTGTAAGAGCGAATGACTGAGGGGCACTGCAGCAGCCGTAACTTTGAAACAGGATCTTAAGTAGCTTTTTTTGGGGGAGGGGGTCTGTCATAACTTCAAGCAGCTGCTCGGTGACCAGTCATCAAGCAAGGACTATTATCTAAACAAAGACCAAAAATGTTTACAAAGTACCTATGAGATCACTGTTCAGAAAAAGCAAGAGTTATGGTAAGGCCTATTCTTTTAATATTTAGAAAATAACAGAAAGAATCCATACAGATCTGTTCACTTTGTGGTACACATATTGATAACTTCCCTCACATAAGATCTGATATCCAGAACAGGACTGAGAGAATAGGACATAAAAGAACAGACATTATCGTCCAGAAATTTATTTGCATGAGAGTGTAATTTTTCTATTTTGGTAGCAACCAAAGCAAGACACAGCGGAAAATGTTACAGAAGTTTTTAAAAAATGGTAAAGTAGACATTTTATTAAACTTTCTTTGCTGGATAAGAGCCAACATACAGATGGAGTGGATGCCTGAGAATAATTTTTATCTACAGCTGTTTTAGAAAATACTAATGTCTCTGTAAGCTCATTTGCTATTTTAAGAATAACTGCATTTCTCCCACACAGTTGCTAATAGTATACTTTATCCTTATATAAAAGTTATGAACAACACCTTTAAAACACGTAAACAGTAATTGGAAAACCTGGCTGCCTAAGAAGCAATGAAAAGAAAGGATCTCATCATTCAGTTGGGTTTTGTACATGTCATCCGGCATTAACAGTTCTAAAAGCACTTTGGCTTCTGATTATGAACTAAACTAGTTCATCTTCAGGATGATAATGAATGGTTTCACTTTTGATTAGGTAATTATCTCCCACCTCTAAATTACCTTTATAGCGTGTGATAATGCAGCTGTTTCTCCCAAATTCTATTACCTACTGGTAACAAACTCTCACATTATCGATGTTTCGGTCTCCTTCATGTTGCCTATGAGTGTACAGGGAACGTACTTCTCATATGTACAAAAATGAGTTTAAGAGAATGGGGTGGAGTGGGTTATTACATAACCATTAATTTATCCTAAATCCGGAAACCATAACTTCAAAAGGTTAATAAGATATAAAGTAATAGCAAAAGTCATTCAGGAATTATGAAGGGAGAAAAACACCTTTTCAAGCCAAAAATAAAGATTTCAAAAACATGGACTATTTTTGTTTACAGAAAAGGGTAAAAAGATGGGTCTGTAACCAAAGAGAAAGATTTAATCCATAGAACTAGAATTCAAAGGGAGGATATAAAGTGCACTGGGAGTGTTCAAGATGAGATTATGAAAAAGAAAGGGGGCTGTGATTTATCCTAGTACAAACAGGTCCCTGAGCTTCTAATCTCCTTCTTACTCCCACCTCTCACCAGAGTCTGCTTTCTTGTCTCCTCAGAAGATCAAAAAGATACGAGTGAGGGTCAACAATTCTCAAAGGCAGTGATGGTGAGAGACTGTACAGTTTAGACCGCCAGGGCCTCATTGTTCCTACTGCATTCTGGCAAGAAGACTAAGCCAACCTGTGGTTATTTATCTAGTTCTTACCTTTACTGCTTGGAAATAGAAAAATGTTAGATCCATATTAATGTTTGATATTTGCTTTGTAAATCGTGGGGGGGGGGATGTTTTAACCCTCTGTGTGCTGCCTAGAGTAAATATTTTGAGATGGCAGCTATTCCTTCTTTAAATAAAAGGAGTAGAATAAATGATGATGAATTGCTGAAGTATACAATGAAGGGATCTGCTTAATATGCTGTTTAATGTTTCAGCAGGTTGGGTATTTCCATGTCATTTTGCTGAAGCGTCAGATTTTCCCAAGCCTTACCGACAGTGATTGAAGGATGCAGCTCTGATTATTATGCTTACTCTAAGAACTAACCCATTAAAAATAAGTCCAACAAGTCCTATTTATGCAGAAGCAGAGTTCGCTTCTGCATCATTTCTTCCAGCCCTGCAGTGGAATACCCTGGGGGATGGAAGGTGGGCTCACACCTTTGGGAGAGGCAAGCAGTGGCTCTCTGAGTCTTGTTACTCTAAAGCAGAGGTTCCCAACCCCCGGTCCATGGACCAGTACTGGGCCACAGCATGCCAGCAACTGGTTTACTCTCCTCTTCTTCTTCTTGTGCCATATCTGTTATCGGACGTTGGCGATCATGTTGGAGATCCTGTTTTTATCAGCAGCCGTATGAAAAAGAGCTGCTGAGTTTTGTCCAAACCAGTCCCTTAGATTTTGAAGTCACGATGTTCTTCTTCTGCCTAGACCTCATTTGCCTTCAATCTTTCCCTGGAGGATTAAATGGAGTGTGCTGTATTTTTCTGGGTGTCGTATCACGTGTCTGAAATATTCTAATTTTCATTTTTTAATTGTTTTGATGATTTCCCTTGGCTTTCCAAGGCAACTTATCACCTCCTCATTTCTGATTTTGTCAACCTAGCTTATACATAACAGCCACCTGTAAATCCACATTTCAAATGCTTCTAGTCTCTTCAGGTGGCCTTCTGTCAGAGAAGATCCACACAAACAAGCAAAGCCCCATCCATGTGATGCAGGCAGCATACAAAACCACGCACTCTCCAGTCTGCGGAAAAACCTCTCTTTACAGAACCAGTCCCTGGCGCCCAAAAGATTGGGGACCTCTGCTCTGAAGTATCTGTGTGATTTCAGACTATTTGCTTCTGATCTTGCCAAATTTTGCCCTCACCATCTTCCTTCCATTTCCTCCTTTTTCTCTTCCTTTTCATAGATGATGAGTCTGTAGTCTTCCACTGCTTCCATTTATGTTTTGGTTAAAACTTAAAAAGTCCCCCTCCCCGCCCCCCAAAATTCCCATCCAGGAGAACCTGACAGAAGATGAATGTCCATTTCCTTTCATTCTACCTTCTTTCTTGCATAAATGCTGCAAATAGAATTGTTGTAGAAAGGAGGCTACACAATAATCTTCCATGGCTTCCCTGGATCTGTCTGTTTCCAAGTGTCTCGTCCAGTGAAAGTGTAGGGTATCCAAGTTGATTTATACAACCATGTGAAAATGTCTAATAAAAGAGAGGAGTCTGATAGAAAACCAGATACAATCTTCAATAGCAATAAGACAGCCCTCTGGTTGTCAATCAGTGGTACATGACAGGAAGCCCTGATAAAATGCATGTGCTCTTTGAAGAAATGCCTATTATACTGCTTGGAGTTTCTGGTGGAGGTTAAAAACCTCAGAAATTGGATAAGGTGCACAAGTGTCAGGCAATAGATACAGGTGATAGCCATACAAGTTCTGGAATGGTAATACACAAATAATTAACTGAGCTTTTGTAGGTGAGCTTAGCTATATGCAAAAAGATCATTCCAATTGTTTTGCTAATCATTCAGAAAGCAAAACATTATAGGGCTAAGGTATCATTCTTTCAATTTTCTCATCACATGGGGGGGTGATAGGGAGAAGAAAAAGGAAGCTTAACAACTTTTGAAGTAGACTGTGAATTGAAAATATCTGTCAGAAATCAGATAATACAGCATGCCTTCGTGCCACAAATATAGTGAATAAACAGCTCTGGGGGCAAAGAAAGGTCATGACAAGGAACGAAACACACCATTTTTGAAATCAGGTCTAACTTGGAAAAAAAGACAGCAGTCAGTTTCTTGACATATGGTAGATTGGTAACAATGTCCAGGGAAACTGTATCTCAAGATCCCTGTGGAAAGGGAACAAAATCCAATATACCAACTAGAGGTCAGGCGTAACAGGTATAACAATAAGAAACATAACCCTTAGCATCTACTGGGAAACAAGGCCACCAAAAGTAATTGAACAGGAGATGAGTAGATTTAAATACCGTAGTCCAAATTGTCCACCTTGCTAGTTGTGGTGGTGGAACTGTAAAATGTCCTTCCTTAGAGACTAAGGGAGGGATGTTCAGTCAGACATATGCCAAAGAATCAGCACCCAAAACTGCCCATACATCACATTTTGCACCCCACCAAAAGCTTTTGAATGCCCTTCAAGGCTATTATATATAATATTTAATATATGATGTGATATAATATTTTTGCAGGATCCAATCTGGGTTGGTCACCAGGACCAGAGGTTTTGTCTTCCAAGCTTTCAGGCTCATACTGGAGCCCCATCTTCAGGGAACTTCTTTCTAACGAGATTGAATCCTGCAATATTATCCTGGGACATGTATATTCGCCTTCATTCATAGAGATATTATCTATTGTATTATAAATGTAATATATAGTACAGTACAGTACAACATAACATAATTATAGCATATTCCTTTCCATGGCCTCTAAGCGAATCTCTAGACCTGACTTCCCCAGAAAGGAGCAGGTCATCTAAACACAGAGTCAGCACGTGGCCATCTGAGAAGCAATAAAGGCCAAAAATAAAAATACTCTGATGTCTTTACCATCATGAGGTAGCCTTGGGAGAAGCTCTAGACCAGTGGTTCTCAGCCTGTGGGTCGGGACCCCATTTGGGGTCGAACGACCATTTCACGGGGGTCGCCAAACAACGCAGTCCACCATTTTTTCCCCCTTTTCCTTAGCTGTGCTACTCCCTTTTATTCTATTGGCTTTTGAAAGGTAATAGAATAGACTCTCTTGAATAGAGTCTAATTCTATTGGCTTTCAGAAGCCAATAGGAATTGTCCAGGCTGTCTCTGCCCTGCTGAGCCTGCCAAAAGTCCCATTCTGCAAACGGTGTTGCACCAGTTGAGTAGTCCTCGACTTACGACCGGTTGAGTAGTCCTCGACTTACGACCGGTTGGGCGTCGCGGCATTAAAAAGGTTGAGAACCACTGCTCTAGACCACAGGTGTCAAACTCAATTGTGTCACGTGATTATCGCAATGTTTTTTGCCTTTGCGGAGCTGGGGTGGGCGTGGCCTGCACATGACGCATCCGGCCCATGGGCTGCCAGTTTGACACTCCTGCTCTAGACTCTGGTCAGATTCACTTCAAGTGCTCTAGGCATCCCTTACTATACTTCATTTTACTAAGCTCCTTTGAAAGCCAAGGGGAGAGGCATGATAAAATCCAAAGCCCCTGACACACTGTCATGCAAAGCAGTGACTGAGACTTTGACCAGGCCATGCACCAAACCTTTAGGAACAGCCCCAAGTTTTCTCTACAAATCTCCCTGACTCTATCAGGTGTTTGGGATGGACAGATTTAATACTGTAGGTTCCATCTCCTGGATATAGGGAGCACTTGAAAACATTCTTATGATGATGAGAAAGTCATCTGACCATGAAAGGAAGCGATAGAAATTTCCACCCCTTTCATTTAAGCACGATGTAGCACTTGATTAACAACACAGTAACCAGCATTTCTACCTGCCATTTCTTCACCACTAAACAAACATGTAAAGATGGTTCCACTGATGAAGCAGCCAAAGTTAGCTAGTGACCTTCTTTGGCTGTTTTGAATCTAGAATTATGTGTTGATACTATACATGCAATGTTATACTGGTTCTAAAATATTCTGACCGAAAATGGTAGCAGACGTATTGGTGACTTATTAAACTGATCCATCCCATTTAAAATTTTATTTTCAGTTTTGAAACTAAAGAGCACAGGCATATCAATATATAATACTTCTGGTAATTTAAGAAAGAAAAAAACAAGAGAGGGTATTATGTAAGATTTTTCGTTTATGAATTTTGGTCAATCTGACCTATTTCAGATTGTACTGAGTGACCATTGGCCAATAATGCTCTTAGAAGATTTCAGAGATCCAAACTGAGTCCAAAATGGCAATATTAATGGCAGCATCAATTGGCAATATTCATTGCCAAAATATTTCTGTGATTCTATTATGAAATTTTTGTTGCACCTCCTGAAGAATATTGTTCTTACATTCTATGGTGGCACTGATTATATCAATGGTTTCTCAGTAAAGAAATCATGTCTCTTCCTAATCACAAATACGCAAAGTATTCATTAAATTATAATCTGAATAATTAATAACTCTTTGCCTTGGCTGATTTAGCTGAATTAAAAAAGAGATTAAGGAGGGGGGACAAATTTTCAGCACTATTATAACTTTTGTAATATGAAAAACGCAAGCAGAAGGACATTGTCAAACGCAACAAGAAATATACAAGAGTTTTAAAATAAGGAAATAGCTAAAAAATTATGTTCATTATTATTAAATTATTAAATGTTCATTTAATATACATTTGAGATGGAAGAGATTTTTTTTTCTAAAGCAATCAATATTTATGTCAATTTGTAAAAGGCATAACAATACAACATTTCATTTCATCTGATGAAAAAGATATAATTGTAAAATTTTAAGAGTACTTTTTTTACTGCAAGGATGTTCCTTTACATTATATAATGCAGGGGTCCCCAACCTATGTCCATAGCCCAGTACCAGGCTGCAGTCTGTTGGCCACCGGGCCATGGAAATAGTGAGCCCTAACTTGTGGTAGCACCATGTGGTAGTGCAATGTTTGTGCATGTGCGGGTACATTAGCACCACCAGCAGCATCACACAGGCCTAGAAGCCTGTTTGCACATACATGCGGGCACCAACAGCCCATTTGCACGGGCTCCACAGCCTGTTTGTGCATGCGGGCGGGCGCCAACACGCCAGCATGGGTGTACGCAGTTTGCTTCCGCATGTGCACAGGCACTAGCACCACTGCCATGCGCCTACCCATTTGCATGTGCACGGGCCAAGCATGCACTCATTTCCCTACTCTTCCCTTTCCCTCCGGGCCACCAAGCTAGAAAGGTTGGAAAACTCTGATATAATCTATTCCAGTGAGGTCAATGCAAATAAAAGGACAAACATTCTCAGAGCAATCATTATTTGTGAAATTTAAGTACTAATGAAATATTCTGAAATTGTATTTCCCATTACTGATACACCTTTCCCATAATTCCACCACAAAATTTATATGGATGTGTCAATTAAATCACCAGAAGCTGAGTTCAAGGAAATTGAAAGAATGAAAGAATCTAACTTCCCTCTTCTATCAGAGAGAAAGAGAAGGCAAGATACATTTAAAAGAAACATGAAACCATGCAACCATTACTTTTTCAAATAAATATTGTAGACTTCCCCAAAAGTCACAACCTTACCCCTTCTGAAAGCTATGTCACCATAAAGAAATCAACCTAACCCAAAGTTACTGATCTGCCAGTCTCAAAGAAATCCACAGAAGTAGCACAGAAGTAAAGCCAGTTTCTCTCCAAGAAACAATGGTAACATTTTCAACACTGCAGTCTGAAAAAGAAAATTTCCCAGAACCATTACTGATGCTTCAGTATCTACTTATTTGCAAAAATAACTAGTAATTAAGAGTAAAATTCAAGAGATCATGAAGTTTTATTCAAACTATAAAGCCTCTAGGTAGTTCAGCTTAAATTGCTTAAATCAATTTAAAAAATAATGTAAATTTAGAACTTTAACTTTTAAAGATAATCATGAAAATATGACTATCCTAAAAAATATAGATAAATGCCATCTACAATCAGATTCAACTTTTCTTCATGTGTAGGAACAAACCCCAACTTTATCAATTGGATATGCATAAAAATAAGCTCAGCATAAATTATATTTCATTTTCATACATGTTGCAGATCACGTTTCATTCAATTAAATACAACTGACTCATTTTGCACAATCGAAACTACTTTTAATCTCTAGTAAACTGGGAAGTAGAGAAGTAAAATAATCTATAAACCATTGTTTACAAACACATTTAAGTGGGGTCGATAGTACATTACAGCAAAATCAGACAAATATGACAGAACTCACCAAATAATGTTACTAAGTCTCAAAATTAAATATAGAGTTGACATTTACATAATTTTCTAAATTATTTTGAAACTTTATTTAAGAGTACCCTAGTTTGTAATCTGAACTCCCCACCCTCTCTTTATGTCTTACAATTTACATGCACAAGGTATTTTCATGTAAAATTTCTATTATAAAATTGCCTCATCTGTAGGAATGATACACAATGTCAGACTTCGGGAGAAGAAATGGTGAAAGTAAAAGCAGGTCCACTAGGTACAAGTAGATGACTCTTTGTAATTCCTCTCCAGAGAAAGAAAGGACTTGAGATTACCTACAGATGTTCCAGACAGTTGTTCCTCATAAAAAGACCGTAAGACAAAGATCTCCAGAGGGCTAGAGCTCTGGGAGATAAGGGAAAACCATCTTCTCTTTTTCAAAGGACACTGGGTTCACATATTTCCTTTTCTAATCACTTTCAGGAATTGCTTATTAACTGCTTTTCCGCTATTAGGAACTTTTGGATCGACAGGTTTTACAGCACCAGGTGAATTTCCTTCAAGTCTTAGTGAGATAAACATAAAAACAAGTTTAAGATCTTCAAAAACATATCTGAAATGCAGCTAAAGGGTGATTAGGACTTTGATTTTGGAAAGTTACAAACACATGAATTTGAAATAAGATTTTGGAGTTAATTATAAGAATCCTTCCCAAGGGAAAATGCTGTCATTTTGAATTCTTTAAAAAAAATTGATATGATGGAACTTTGGAGGTTGGACACTAGAGGGAACTAGAAGGAACTAAAGAATATAATTAAAGGAGAACATTTAAATTTGACTTGCAAATACAATATTTTAACATTGGAAATATTGAAGGATATTTTTGAACAATGATTCTAGAAGTTAATTTTAAGAGTGTCTGTCTCTATAGATCAGGGGTGTCAAACTGCCGGCCCGTGGGCCGGATGCATTACGAGGAAACTGTGCCCACCCATTGCTGGCAATGGGGAAAAAGCTATACGTTGCACGACGTCACATGATGTCGCGAGTTTGACATGTCTGCTATAAATAGACTGTTTAAATATGTGATGGAAAAGGACCACGTTTTATTGGACAAAGCTGAGACTGATATGAAAGTAGATTTAAAAAATGACAGGCTATAAGAATGATATGGAAAAGATGCCACGTTGGATATATGACTGAAAACAGAGGATGTCATAATAGTTAAAAGGATGTAGAAATACAAATCAAAAGAGCGTCCTGGATAACTTTCCAATATCAGATTTATAAAACTGACTTGTTAAAAGCTTTGAAGAATCTTACGAAATGGGATAAAGAATGAAAAGAAAAATCAAGTTCTAGGACATTAATGGATTAAAATCAGTGTTGTTAAAAGTAAGGAATATAAAGTTGGTTTATTTGATCAAGGTTAAAATAGATATGTTGTTGTCTCTGGTAATTAATGGACTTTTGCTAATCAGGACCGAACGACGAGGCTTTAAGGATCTGTTTATAGAGAAGAAGTAGAATATGGGAAGAAGAGATATTTTGTTGTAATTTTAAAAAAGTGACAAGTTACTAAAATTGTTTATACTTGTTATGCTGAAGAGAAAAATGATTTCTTTTTATATATTTTCTTTTTCTTTATTATGATTGTATTTCTTATTTTCTTTCTACTCTTATTTTTTTCTTTTCTGCATTTTCTATTTTTTTTATTCTTGTATTTTTGGTTTTTATTAGTTTTTCTTTTTAATTGTAGTTTTTAGTAAAAATATTATATATAAAAAGGATATTTTCTGATATCCAGAAATAATATCATCTTTGGCTGTAACATTCATTTCCTTTTCTTTCCTTAATGCAAAAAAAAAAAAAAAATCAAGAAAAGATGAAATTTAGTTTATTTGGTTATTAGAGTTGAGAGCTGTCAGTCTGGAATTATCTTTATTCCAATATATTATTTATATCAGAATGTTCCAGAGTTAACATATGGAATAGAATAATTATTCAATAGCATAGGTCAGTGATGGCGAACCTTTTATAGACTGAGTGCCCAGACTGCAACCCAAAACCCAATTATGCATCGTTGAGTGCCGGGTGGGTGTGGCCCATTGGGTGGGCGTGGCTGTGGTGGTAATGGCAGACTGGGTGGGACTAAAAAGTTCAATCAATCAGTTCCAACTTTGCAAGATCTTTTTTTTCCCTGCGAGAAGTTAAAATTGACTGATTGAACCTTTTTTTTTTTTTTTTTTGCACATAGCGGCGGAGGCCTAAAGTGAAAAGGTTTTATAAAACCCAGCTGAAGGCCTAGTATTGGGGCAACGATGCGTGTGCCCACAGAGAGGGCTCTGAGTGCCACCTCTGGCACCCGTGCCATAGGTTCGCCACCACTGGCATAGGTAACTTAAACCAGAACTATTATGAGATTTAGGAGTCATTAGTGATATTTAGGCATCTCTACTTAAGTTGGATCTGAATGCTCCTATCTAGTCATGGAAAGCAAATATTTTGATAATGAATGAGTTTTGTCATTATCACAATTCATTTTGGAGACATTTTTCAGATTATTCCCATGTGGGTAAATGGGAAACTTGATGCCACTGAAAATGTTGTCCTATGAAGATTTTTACACATGATTTAACAAGTAGCTATAACCACTGCTGATAAACATTTCCTGAAAAATATGGTTAACAAATTCCAATATCCTTCACTGAAATATTTTTATATGCACTTCCAAGGGAAATAACACTTATTAGAATAACACTTATTAGAAATGCTCCTAAGTTTTAGGTGATCTTAAACGTATGAATTATGGCAAGTTTTTTCAAGAATTTTCAATTCTACATGTAAATAGATAAATACAAACAATTATGAATAGAGTATTACATCTTAGCTAACTACTTATAGAATTGGGCATTTCTACTCATAAGTAAGCTCCCAAGAATTTTAACATCTCCATCTATAAATAAAATTATAAATAAATTAAAGAACTCTTTATTGTTAGGGTATATAGCCATCCCAAAAGTAAAATTGCCAAGTAAATGGGCTCAATTATTGTCAATGTTTCCTACTTTCATAATATAATCGTGAAAAGGAATGTCATTTGATAGTACAGGGGAAAAAAGACAAAAAAATAGCAATTATGGGAACAAATTTATTTCTGGATCTATCTCCCTTTTTGCATCCCAATGAACATTTATTAAAAAAATAATTGCCACTGAGATTAAGCAGATTTGATTCCCATGCACATGTGCATAGGCATGCAGCCTCAGTTGATGTTTCTGGCGCTCTGTCTCCAAAGAAATTAGAATTCCTCCTAAACAACAAAAAGAAGTCAGATACTGCTATTCCTGAATTATTTATTTTCATGGTATTCTGAATCTAAAATCACTTTTTCAAAACGGGACTATTTCTGCAGGACAGCTCACTCATCTTTTATCAAAATAAAAAATTCAGAATAGGTCAAAACCCATCCGAGAATGGATTCTACGGATTAGGCAAGTTGCAATTTCTTCTTTTTGTGTGTGTGTGTGTGTGTGTGTGTGTGTGTGTGTGTGTAATTTCTTCTTTTTAAGTGTGTGTGTGTGTGTGTGTGTGTGTGTGTGTGTGTGTGTATCTGTCAATCCCTTTGTCTGTTATATTGAGCAGCCTGTATCCAAGATCCGAGGGAACTCTTGGGCTAAACAGGAAGCAGCTAGAGTTGGGGCTTGACCAGGTTGTCAATCTTTGCATTCAAAGGGGTTATGATCGGGGTCATTCTTGATAGCGAGAACTGTATTAGTGTCAACCATTCGAAGCGCAACCTGGCAACCTTTTTGCAGTCCTAACTTTCAAAACTGGAGCCAGGGAACCAGGGGAAGCAATCGTCTTGGGCCAAAGCGACGGGAATGTTTCCTATCTAAGGGGTGGACCGGCCCTACAAGTCCCTTTGTCTGCAAGGGTCCTTCCCCCACCCCGTTTCCAAGAAGGCCCCCTCGGCTGAAGGAAGAAAGTAGGGTGGGAAGCCTACCAGAGGAGACCTGCCTGCCCACCCCCGGAGCCCCTTCCTTTGTTTGTGTATCTTTCTTCGCCTTTGCCCGCCTCACGAAAGCGCAGAGGAAGAAACCGAGAGCTCCGGCGAGGCCTGCTGGGGCTGCCCAAGGCCGGCAGACACTTCACTTTCTGCAACTGCAGGCCCCGGACAAACCGGGTGCCAAGCAGGGAGATCCCGGAGTCCTTAGCGAACCCGCTTCCCGCATTCGGGCCCAACGCGGGTGACCCCGCCCGCCACCAGGGCCCCACCGGCGGGCACAGGGGCGCCCGCCCTTCAAACCCCGGGCCCGCCTCGCGCTCCGGCTCCCATGCTCGGGGCTCCTTACCGGCGGCCCAAAACGGCGGAGAGAAGGGCGACGGCGGCGGGTGGCGACGGCGGCGACACAACCGGCGACAGGAGGAGGTGATGAGGGGCTCAGAGCCCCCAGGCCTCCAGCAGGGCTGCAGCCCCGGGCACCATGATGGCGGCGGCGGCGGCAACTGCAGAAGCGGTGGCTTCTTCCTGCAAGCTGCGGCGGCTGGCGGGCACCAGGCCGGTCGGGAAAGCGCAGCCGCCGCAGCCTCCTCCTGGCGGTGACAGCGACGGGCCGAGCCAGAGAGCAGCGCCGCCGCCGCCGCTGCCGCCGCGGTGCAGCTTGGGAAAGAGCCGCAGCATCCGAACCCGCCACCAGGCTCGACCCGCGCGCGCCCTCTTCGGAAGGGAAGGAGCCGCTCAGCGGCGAGAGGGGACGCGGGGAACCCTCCCGGAGGCCGTCGCTGTAACTTCGGGGGAGGGTGGTGGTGGTGGTGGTCCCGTTCCTTCTTCTCCGGCCCCGGCGCTGGCTTCGGTGGCTGGGGCACGGCTGAAATTCCCGGCCGGGAAGGAAAATGAAAGAGCAGAGAGCAGGTGGGTTCGTCAAGGATGCCTTCCGGAAAGGTATAAAGAAGCCGCCCTGGGTATTCCCACAGAGCAGCGGTTCTCCACGTGGAGTCTGGGCACCCCCCCGAGAGCTTTCAGAGGGTCCGCCAATAAATCTAATAAATAAACATTGTCAAAGTTCTCCCTTTTAATCCCTAATCCAGTAAATAGCGATAGGTACCATCCACGTACAATCAAAGTTTTTTGGGATCCTCCATCATTTTTAAGAATATAAAGGGATCCCGAGACCAAAAAATTTTAGAACCGCCGCAGTAGAGAAGTATCCGCGGCGCCTTTAAAACACAACGGTCTGGTTTTGAGTATTGCGAAGGCAACACCCGCATTTAGTAGGTTGGGGAAACAGAAAATTTGGTTGTGTGAACTTTGATTGAGCAGCATAAATATGTAGGGCAGGCACTCCAATCTAGGTTTCTTTCAGAAAAATATTTATTTTGTAATTAACCTTCCTAACTGATTGGATTTTAAGGAGTCTCCCAACTTGTGACCCTCTCGCATTTTAAATAGCTTTACAGATTTCTGCACATCCAATCCGTTAAGGGAGGAGAAAGTCAACTGTACTATATATTTTTGATAGTGCTAGAATCCATTTATCTAGGTAGACCTCTCATATATATTTTGAAATGAATGGGAGAGGCAGAGTATTAAGTAATTTGGATCCCAACATTAAAAAAAATCTAATAGTTTATAACAGTGCTTTTTTTCTAAAAAAAAAAAAAAAAAAAAAAGGTGCCGGAATTCACACACGTCATACAACCCACCTTGCCTACCCTACAAGGTTCCATCCCAAAAAGGTGCCGGAACTCCGTTCTGGGTGTTCTATGAGAAAAAAAGCCTTGGTTTATAAAACAGGAAAAAAACAAATTTGTATCCTGAAATAAAGAGATGCAGAAGACTATATATGTATAAATGTTTTTACAGAAGGAAAGCATTGTTAAAGATGACTTGAAAGCAGTAAGAGGGAGCTGGGATTTGGGGAGGAGGAAAAATCCACCACAGCTGCAGAGTTTTCTCTGAAAATGCTCTGTTCTTAATGCCATCATTTTTTTCTTGGTGTCCTGGCCAGACAGCAAGGCCTCAAATAGTACTCTTGTTCTTAGGGATGCAAGCAGTCTTTCAGATACTAAGTGCAGCCCATTAAAGGTTTAAACTGGCACTTTAATTTGCTGGCAATTAATTGGGATATCAGTGTAGCATGTGCTGACTGCTTTGCTCTTACAGTATTGATCATTTAGTGGCTATGTTTTTAACCACTTGCAATTTCTAAATCATTTTTAAAGATACATGTTCAAAGATAAGAAGTGCAGGCATGTATTCTTTAATAACAAGAACAATTGTCTTCGTTCTATCTATTCCTCATAAATTATTCCTTCCTGGCCCTTCATCCTTATCCTCTGGACATGCTTGTCGACAATCTTCCTAAAATGCACATATCCAAAAAGGGATGCAATTTTATCTGAATAAAAATATCCACAGCAGGGATAATATGCCCCAGCCACTTTATATTGCCACTGTGACAACATCAAATCTGCCTTTATTTAGTGATCTATCATCACACCAATGAATAGATAACATTATGAATTGCTAGTGTGGAAATCTTCAGGGATAGTGTGACTCTGAAAAACCAAAGAAATTACATTAACATTTGTCAATATCGGTTTAAAGCAGTGGTTCTCAACCTTTCTAATGCTGCGACCCCATAATACAGTTTCCCCATATTGTGGTGACCCCCAACCACTTATACATCACCGGGTGCCAGGGCCGTGGCCAAAGAAAAGGGGGGGAAAATGGCGGACAGCCTTGTTTGGCGACCCCCGTGAAATGGTAGTTCGACCCCAAATGGAGGCCTGACCCACAGGTTGAGAACCACTGGTTTAAAGTTACCACAGTTATTCATTAATGACATTTATAGACATCCAACTCCAATAATGTAATTCTGGGCAGTGTACAAAAAAGACCCCATTTACAACAAATGGAAGAAAAGGCAGACTTGAATTTTTTTATATGAATTAATCGAAAATAATTAGATTATTGCTTATTGCTTATTGGTTCTTATTGCTTGCTCACTAAACCTGCCTTACTTCCTTTATAGGTACCTTACCACCACATCTTATTTTCCCTTCCCTCATATACTTATATGACAAGTATAGTCAAAATTATATTATGATCATTGACCAACTGTAGTGGGATATAACCATTAAAAAGAAGCATAACGGATTTAATATACCAAGAGTAGAAACAAAAATCTAAAAAAATTATAAAAAGCTAGAAGATAAAAATTATAAGTTAAAAACTAAAAGTATATATAAAAAGCGAGAATCTGCAAAGAATTGTGGGAGCTTTAGAAGAGTGTAGGAGAGCATAAAAAGTTAGCATGTGGAAGACTATATCAAGTTATAAAGTGTTCTAATATGGCAAAGTAGCACCCATTAGTTTTAATTTATAAAGTTGAGTTCAGGTCATCATCCAATGAATCTTGAGCACTCTGCATAGAACATCTTAATATTGTATGTTGGATTGGTGTGTGAAAACAACAGGCTTATGTAAAATTCTCCTGTGCACCCTGGGTATTTATATATAATGATAAGATGAAACAGGACTACAAATATCTCTGTAATATAGGCACTGGAGAAACAAGTCCTGTTGGTTCTATGGTGTATATCCAGACTCAGAGCATTATGTTTCCAAATTAGATATCTTCTTCTAAACAAGACAATTAAAATACTTGAAAGTATTCTTGAGTATCTGCTTCCAGAAAGTACTTCATGAAAATGATCCAAACCAACCTCCAAGATCAGCCAGTAGACTCATTTGAAAGATCAAACTTGACAATACAATCGCAAATCTAGGAAATGTGGTGAATGAAAAAGTTCAGGAACCAGTGCTGGGGACTGCAGGAACAACATTAGCCAGAAAAATATGACTTCTAAATTATGAACAATAGGTGTCAGGGAAAAGGTTATTTTTAAAGCAGGGTGAGATGGGCAAGCAAATTATATGGCAGGGATAAGCAATAGATTTAGTAGCATTGGTCAGTTCTCATATATCTTTTTGATACTGAATTATCAACAAAAAGGTCCCTTCCACCTTTAGATTATGATAGTGAAATTTAAAACTTGGGAAGGAGTTGGAGGCTAAGAGTGGATCTTTGCGGAAAAGGACTGGAAGTTTACCTCTTAAGAAAAAGAAAAGACTCCCCCCATGTAAAGACAGATTCTTGGTGACTAGAGAAACTCATCCTTGTATTTGCATGACAACCATGCAGAAACTGATTTGCTATGGCCTTTGGTGGTGTTTTTTTTTAAATTTTCCAGTAGATTTCTGAAGCTCTAAGCTTGTTCACTTTTTTTTCTAACAAGCTAACAAATACAATATTGGCCTTTGGAAGGCGAGAAGGGCTGCTGTTGTAGGCCAGAACCAGGATTTAAGAGATAAAAACACAAGGCACAAATGAGCAAACAATGAAGTAATGGCTATAGGTTAATTTGTAAATGTTCAAGGTAAAAGAATCCAAACCTTTGCACAAGGCCTAGTAATAAATTTCTCTTTAGAATCTCAGCCAGCAGTCAGGTACTAACACCAGAAGAGTCCAGGACAAAGCTGAAATAGATAATTTTGATCCATCTAGTACAGTAGTAAGGATGACCTAAGCAACACCATTCCAGGAAAGATCTGGCAGCTTAAAACTCCAATGTGAGAAGCAACAAAAATTGATTAAGAATTAAAAGCTTGGCCAAAGCAATTCATCTTTAGGTTTTCTCAATACCGAAAATGATATGAGCAATAAGCAGCTGATAACCAGTGCAGGGTTTCAGTACAGTCTTCTTTGTCTCTTGCAAAATAAAAGCCTAGTTTTTGCGCTATTTGCAATTTCTGGATATTTTTCAAAAGTTGTCCTAAATAGAGCACGCTAAAATAGATGAGAATTACTACTAGATCCATCAGATTTGAGAAGGATTGCAACCAGCTCCATAGCCAAACTACCATAGCCACAGTAATTTCAGGACAGCTGAAGCTGAAGAAATACTCCCAGAACATTTACTTGCAGTTTCATCCCAGGTATTTGCTTTCTGGTCAGTGTACAAATTCTTCATTAGGATGATGAGGCAGCCTGGTGTGCCCAAGTTTTTAAAGAGCTATTCACATTTTGTTGTGCCTTAAATTATGAAAAACCTTGGTACAATCATAGATACGTTTTGGAGCTCCTATACAATTCCCGTGATTCATCTGATACTAACAATCTTATAATCTTGGATCCCACAAGATACCGGTAGTCCTCAACTTACAACACAATTGAGCCCAAAATTTCTGTTATTAAGTGAATTTTGCCCCATTTTATGACCTTTCTTGCCACAGTTGTTAAGTGAGTGACTGCTGTTCATAAGTTAGTAACCTGGTTAAGTGAATCTGGCTTCCCCATTGACATTGCTTATCAGAAGGATGCAAAAGATGCTAACATGACCTTGAGACACAGCAATGGTCATAAACATGAACCAGTTGCCAAGCATATAAATTTTGGTCACATGATCATGGGGATGCTGCAAAGAGTGTAACTGAGAAAAACGGTCATAAGCCACTTTTTTCAGTGCCTTTGTAACTTTGCACGGTCACTAAATGAACTTGTTAAGTCGAGGACTACTTGCATTTGACTCCTGTCAATTTAAAAAGCTATTTTTTAAAAAAAAAAAATCTAGAGAATTGAAATTGTTGTATTATGAAGATCTAGTTTCCAGCATATGGAATATATTAATCACAGCTAGGCTCACCCAAATACATACACCAACATAAATCACATTAAGTTCTAATGACGTGTGAATCTGGACTTTGTGTGGAGCCAGTGTCTTAGGAAAGAAAGGGAGATAAATAGCTATTGGGTACAGAAGAAAAGCTTCTGTAGATATTATTTGAGGTGACCTTCCTACAGGGGGAAGTGATAATAAGAATGTGTTTTAAATGACTTACAAAAATGGGAATGGTTTTCTCTAAAAATAACGGGCTTCATCTTTAGCCTCACCAGTTTAGCTTTCTGCAAAAGTGTGCATTGTTCAGAGTGCTTACACAAGCAAAAAGACAAACATATTTTCAATAATAATAAAGGATTGTTTTCCAGATGTGCTCATGTATCCTCTAAAAATCCTTTCACTTTACTCATAAAGACTGAATAAAGAGGGGAAAAAACCATAAAAAGTTTCAGAGATGAGGCCATGTAAATATGTTGGTGCCGATGCAAAAAGGGAACAAAGCCAGCTTTTCATAAGGTACCCTTCCCTTATGTCCTTGAACAGCAGAATGGTTCAATGTCATCTTTTCAGAAGATTCATATTCCTTGAGAGAATAATTGAAACAAAGCAATAAAGAATATGCAATTAATAGTTTGCTGAAATATAAGAGACTGCTCTTTTCTCATGAATTATGCTGTTCATTTTCAGTTTGTTTCACTTGTGACATGCCTTTAACAAGATACCTTAAAGTCAAACTGGGCATGAAAAAAAAATCCCCTATAATGTACTTTTTCTTTTAGAGTAGAGTTTGGTTAGTGTATTTAAGCAGGGAATGGGGAATAAGCCATTGTTAGGTGGTTAGAGCATCACATCTTGCTTTACTTTAAAGTTAAGATCAGAAATTCACATAGGATCAGATCAGGAAGCGACTGAACAGAATGATCACCGTGATGTCTAGTTTAGCCCTTGGCCTAAGAGAGGCCACTCTTTTTCCCAAGCCTACATCATCTCAACCTTTTCTCAAGATTTGTTTGGAAGCCTATAGTTAGTTAGATTGCAGGGAAATTATGGTTAAACCACTGGCGCAAATGTTAGCAAGACCCATAATCTTTATGTCTTGATTCTTCCACCAATTTCTCTTCCAGGGTTTAGCAGCACACTATTGCTGTCATCTTCTCTTCCAGGATATTGTACAATAAAATTGCTTTGCTTAATGAGCAGCAATAGTTAGTTGATATCACTGGGAATATAAGAATATAATTTACACTTACCTGCCCCAGAGGACTAAAATTCTCACTTTTCCCATAACTTTGACATAACCAACAGATGACTCATCACTGTCTGGAGCTGCACTTTCTTCTGACCATTTTTCTCCTGTATTTCCAGCAGCATCACAAGTATGTATAGGTAATCAACTTATGACCACAATTCAGCCCAAAATTTCTGTTGCTGAGACATTTGTTAAGTGAACTTTGCCCCATTTTACAACCTTTCTTGCCACAGTTGTTAAGTCAATCACTTCAGTTGTTAAGTTAGTGACAAGGTTGTTAAGCGAATCTGGCGTCTCAGTTGACTTTGTCAAAAGTTGACAAAAGGTGATCACATGACCCCAGGACACGACAATCCTCATAAATGTGAGTCAGTTGCCAAGTGTCTGAATTTTGATCATATGACCATGGGAATGCTGCAACAGTGCTATTGTAACTTTGAATGGTCACTAAATGAACTGTTGTAAGTCAAGGACACCTGTATAAAACATTCCCTATTGATGGCAAAGGCTTCTGTGGAAAACAAAAGCCCTATGAAATGTATATCAGCCGTCCAGCATGAGATCAATTTATCAATGTTTCGGAGGCAGTAAATGCTTGGGATATATACTGAAATCGATTGGACTCCCCAGAAATTTATGACAAAACAAACGTTAGCCTTCAAGATGTCACCAGAGACTTTTATTATTGTTGCGATAGGCTTACATGCTACCTCCTCCTGAAATGGGTTGCATACACACTGACAACTCTGTAAATTGTATTATAAGTTTCTACTGTTGCTATTATACTTGCAGAACATAACTCATTTAACTGGAGGGAGATGTTCTCATCTTGAATTTGCATGTTAGATTACAAACGTAGGTGTTTATGATCTAGAGTAGCGGTTCCCAACCTTTTCTATCCTCCACGCCCTTAGAACGCTTCTGATACATTCTTGCACCCCTTACAAATGTTCGAAATAACGGCAACGAATTATGCATATACACTATACTTTTGAAACTTCTAAACCCAAGTTTTCACACACCCTGGAATATCGTCTCACACCCCCGGTTGGGAACCCCTGATCTAGAGGAAATGTCATTATATTTATCAGGACTTACCTTTTCCCTTTTTTGTAATAATTTTATTAGGATTTGAGACTAATACAGAGTTAAAAGACTAAAACAAACTAAGAAAGATATAAAAAGTAAAGAGAAAAAGCGACGTGCAAAGAGATAAATAAAAAAGAAAGATATGTAAAAGATGATTCCCAGCCAGACAAATATAAACAACTTCAGTAACTTTCTGATACTTCAATAAAAAACTAAAGATTTCTTCTGAAGGGCAGACGCCAAACAAGCATGCACAACCTCTCTCACCCCAATGACTGTTCTTGTGTCCAAGAAGCATGCTGCTGGCTTGTTTCCAAGCATTCGCTTTTGGTTTGCACAACAGTCCCTACCTCCACAAAAGCATCTTGTAAATGGTTGTCATGGTGGGAGACCCATAGAAGTTATGTTTAGCTTTTGTATCTCCCTCAGAACTTCTCCAGTAAAATACCATTTAATCAATGACACAGTTGACACTAAATACACTGACCCTTATCATTCTACCCAGGGTTATTAAAAATTTAGCCATTAGATTATGTCTGCTTTACACGCTAGACCAGACCAGGCACATCAGAAATGGAGCACCTGCATGATTGGGCAAAGCAACAGCCTCTTCAAAGAGTGATTTTTATTTATCCTCTGATTAAAATAGAAAAAGAGGAAGAAGAACATTTCCTGCCTATTAATATCTAAAGAGAAGGTCCTACTAATCCCTCTGCAATGAACTCTGAACGGGTGCCGAAAACCAAGAGCATCCCCAAAGTGGTAATATCTAGATTACCTGGGTATTAATTTGACTTTGAATTCTTGTATATATATTCCTCAGTCAGTATCATCACTCTTTGTTGGCACTGAACTGGTAATGCAAAATTGAGTATAAAGAGTTCTTCACTGAAGTTATTGAGGCAAGCTGCATATATAAATAGAGCAGAAACATGATTTAACAGGAATAACACAATTCCATCTGCTCTTTTGTGTCAGCATCTATGTTTTATCTATTCTTTCTAAAGTGCTCTAATGCTTACACATACTGTTCACATTCCCAAATCCTTTTTTAAAAAGTAATAAGCACTGACCACACTACTGTATAAATAAAAAATTCTACTTTTCCAATCATGTAATTTCCATAAAACATGAACCAGAAAATAGTTATTGTGGCTTCTGGGTCAGCTCTGATTATTACATGTTCTTTGTTGAAAAGCTCTAAGTGGCTTCTTATTCAAGCACAGTAATATTAAAAAAAAAAAATCCAGACAACAGCATTTTATCTAAGTGCACAAGAATAAGTGGAATGTGCATCACAACGTTTTTGAATTAAAGCTTCAAAGTGAATCAAAAACTGCATTTATAATTCCCTGGAATTTCACACAGTATTTTACTGGATGGAAAAAGGAGCCATTCTGAAAAATACCATTCTAAAATCCTAAGATTTGGAGCTACTGTAGTTGCATTTCATGGATCTTTTTACCAAAGAGATACGAAATTTTCAGCCATGAATCGCTCCCAATACAACTCTTAACAAGCCCGATATTAAGAGCCACTTTTTTCCTTGCCAATTGCTGGGTCCGTTGGAAATAAAACCAACCCCAGCTACTGTTACAAGCCAGATTCTAAATCCCTATTATCAAGAGAAAACATGATGGATCTAGAAGAGGAAAAAAAACCCAACCCTAGATTTGTAGAAAATAAAATTCATTGGTGAAATGTGGATGAAACAACTTTGTGCAGAATTTGAGGTGGATTCCTGTAAATTTTTTGCATAAAAATCAAAATAGCTATGCCATTACTACCTACTTTCCTCTTTGGAACACAGTTGGTTGCATACTATGTGTTCCTCTTTGAGGACTTTGGCCTTTTGAATAAAAACAGCCTTAAAACTTTACTAGGAGATGGACTACAGAATATATTTTTGAATAGTAATTGATTTCCTTATTACTTAGTTTCAGGTTAAGAGATATAGTGTTATAGTTGTTACAGTCCTATCTGGATAGTCAATCACAGAAAGTTACATTGGATGAAATCTGATCTGTGACATGACCAAATTTTCTAGGTTCTGGTAATGCTAGCTTTTTTTTACACATTGACCTTTATTTTTTAAATAAAAAAGCCTTTACTGCACAGCTAAATTCAGTGTATTCACTAGAGGGTGCTGTGTAAACATTTTTGCCTAAGCAAATGTATATAAGGTGCAAATGTACAGCAGTTCACAAATATCAAATTCTGCTTCACTCAAAAATCCAAAATTATCTTCTTTAACATATCACAGTTTAATAGTTTTTTCACCCATATTTTATCTATTGTGTGGGATATGGAGAGAGTTGTGCAGTATTAAAAAATATTTGGATTTATCTGTCTTTCCAATGAAACTCTTATCTATCAAGGGACCATTCAGGGAAAACAAAGATATGCTTGCACACCATATAGACGACTACCTAGATCTGAATCATTACTACCATTATCCAGCAGATTTAAGTATTTTAAACTAACATTAACAAGTGTTTCTCTATGATATTCAGGGAGCTGTTTATCCAAAATGTTAATATTTTAATATCCAAAATATCAGGAAATACCAATTACTGATTTAATTATAATTATTATATTTATTAAATTTACATTCTGCCTAACACCCACCAACTGTAGGCAGTTCACAAATTGTTAAAACCAGGACTTGTTTTGTCATAGAACGCCCAGAATGGAGTTCCGGCACCTTTTTGGATGGAACCTTGTAGGGTAGGCAAGGCGGGTTGTATGACATGAGTTCCGGCACTTTTTTTTTTTTTTACCAAAAAAGCACTGGTTAAAACCATTCAAAATAATTAACAGTACAGGAAACTGTATGTTTGAAAATACTTTGTTTGGATTAAAATGGATCAATACAAAAGGCTATCTTTTCTCTCATTCTACCTTTATCCTTTTATCCCAAAGCTGCTCTGAAAATCCCCCCCCCATCTTTTGCAGAATTCGAGGTTAGTCTTTCCATAAGTGACAGGATGCTATTTATCACAAGCCTGAAAATCTACTTCTAATGTTTGGGTTGTGGTTTTTGGTTTTGCTTTTTTGCAAAATTTAATTTGGACTCAGTTATTAAGTACAGATATAGACATGCATTGTTCATTTTGCAAATGTCTGGTTTCCCCACTCTCTGCCCCTCACTTGCCCATCTTTTTTACTAGTCATATTAATGTATTTTATTTCCTTTTTTATCATTTTATTATTTTACTTGCCCCTTTGTTTACATTTCCTTTTTCTTGTGCTTTTTTATTCCTGTAAACTGCCTAGAGTAGCCCCTTGGTGAGATAGGCTGCAAATAAATGTAACAAGAATTCAAACAGACAGGCGCTCGCCGCATAACACCCCAGACTTGGGAAGAAAGAGCAGGAACAGCTATCACCTGGTTGTTGTGAAACTTTTGCACATGTTTTACTGACAAAATCCACAAAATTTGCCATAATCTTGACTTTGCATCTTAGGGTCCAGAAGCAATGATTTTATAGTTCTCCAGCATTTATTTCTGCTTGCGGACTCTGCTTTTCAATACGATATTTTTGACCCGTAGTTTAGATGGTCTGAGGGATTAGGAAGTAGCCAGTGTCTTTGGTAGGTGTGTATCAGATGTCTTTAAGAAGGTACTGGTGTGTTTCTTCTTAAAGAGGCTTTCCTTGGATCTAATTATCTTAGACAACTATCATCCTGATTCCAACCTTCCCTTTTTAGGAAAGGACGTTCAGAAGGCGATATAGCTTCAGATATACAGTACCTAGAGGTAATGGATTATCCAGATCCTTTTCAGTCAGGATTCAGGCCTGGGCACGGATCTGACATTGCCTTGGGCACTTGTCGCAACCTGGAGTGACAGAAGTGTTGATTCTCATTGATGTTTCATAGTTGATGATGACGGCGTCCTTTTAGATTAAGGGTTGGCTAAACAGAGGCTTGGCTCTGCAGCAGTTGTGCTCCTTTTCTGAGTAGGCAGTAATGCTTTCTTATGGTGCATTGCTCTGGGTGAAAGATGCCATGGAAGTCCTGACCCAGAGCACAGAGGCTGTGGAGGTCTGGATGAGACAAAACAAGCTGAACTGCAAGATGGCATTACTGCTTGTGCAAAGACTATCTAATTCTCTGTTGGTTCCTGTTATTACTTTGCACAGCGTGTCCTCCAAAAGAATTGATCCACAATTTGCACGTCTTCTTTGACAGCTACTGCTTAATGAATGCCATGGCCTGCTTGAGCTAGTACAACCGTTGCAGCCCTACCTGGAGCAAGAGCTAGTGACAGTAACTCATGCCCTTATCCCTACCAGAATAGACCAAATGCAGCACATTTTATATCGGGTTTCTTTTGAAGGTCATGAGAAACTGCAATTGATGGAAGATGAAGCTAAGATAAAGTGGAGGATGAGCGATTTCAATCATGTTATTCCTGCTCCGCGGGTAGCGCATTGCTTATCAAAAGATTTCCAGGAAATCACGAGAAGGCGGCATTCTTTCTCTTGCCAAATAAGCTCACCTCTGTGAGCTTTGCATAAGGTTTTCTACTGAGTTGGACCCGTAGCACATCCAGATATCACTTATTCATAAACTGTTGGGAAGCCTGCTTGCTCTAATCGTATCCTCAAATTGCATACTGTACTAGACGAAATCGGCTGGAGAGAAATCTCAGATAGTGGTAAAATCTTACAAGAACTTTCTACTGAGCTTCAGTAAGCAGAGATTTTAAACATTTTTAATCACTGCAAATTTCAATGAGAACCCTCTTCTTGAAATCTGTAGGAATATGAACCCTCACTGAACAGAAACAAATACTTGAAAATCTTCCTAAAGAAAAATACTAGATTTTGAAATGACAGAAAATGAGTAATTACAAATCAATAATATGCTTTTTATAAAGCATATTAACAAAAAAGTCAAATTAAAGAGAATCCAAATCAATGTGAAAAACAAAACATAATAAAGGGTTGTTTTATTAAATATATTTGGCACAAAACTTTTGATCCCTTCTCAAAACTCAATACAGTTAGCAAAAGACATACTAATACATTTATTTTATACAGCTTATGAAAGAAGGATAAGAGAAGGAAGGCACTAGGAAGATCAAGTGCATGGAAAATATTGACTCCGAGTGCCTACTGATATTAAATTAAGGCACAACTACTCTAAAAGTCTACTATAAAAGTCTACATTTGTAGCTGCTTATTGTTTCTGGAATGTAAAAGTTTTATCAGTTGGGGGACTATATTTTACAATTCTCTGAAATGGAACAATGTGCTGATTTACCTTAATATACTAGACTTTCTTTTGAAATAAATATGTAATTACAATTAATCATTTAAAAAGATCATAGGTTACATGATAAGCCAAAAAAGTTATCTGCAAGTATTATTTCATAATGGCCTTAGTAAAGTAGGTCTGATTTGAGGAAAGAAACAGATTAAGTATTTTTTAGTATGTGTACTGTAAACTAATTAAATCATGCTTGACAAAATGAGTACCATGGTTTTTCAATGAAGATTCACAGTTAAGTGTGGTTTCATTCCATATTAATCACTTAAATATCATTATGAAAAAAGCAGCCAAGGAGCATTAGCGCTTTCTGACAGCTGGGAATAAGAAATAGAAAGCTAGCAAAAAAGATCTTGCTTTTTGAACACATTGTAAAGATGACAATGCATCCTATACACCTCCTTTTCAAAGAAATCTAGATAAATGTACATTATACAAAATCAAGGCAAAGACATGTATAAGCAATTCGTGTTCATATTGCAAATAAAGCCTATTTGATTTCATATTGGTGTTCTCAAGTATTCAAAAAGGGGATGTTTTTCTATTAAAAACCAACCAAGAATCAAATGCTTTAAGCTCAGGGATACTGAATAAATGTAAAATTTATATTAAACATGTTTATTGAGATCAATGATAGTAGCTGTATGAGGTTTCGAGCTGGCAAACAGAAAACATCTATAAGGAATTCCTATTGGCTTTAAATTGTGAGCTCAGAAACATCCCTGATATATAACAAATGAATATCCAAAACCTTTGTTACAAAGTTTAGGGAGTTTTGTGGGATGGAGTACAATCTGAGATGTGCGACATATGATATTGTGGAATATTACTTGGGGGGAAAATTTAGTTTTGTACCACTATATTTGTAAAACAAAGAAAGAAATAATCTTCATCAGCATATGTTTACAGTGTAGGTTATAGTGTTTACTGTTCTGTAACATTTAAAGAAGGGGCACTTGGAAATGATTTACATAGTGTACAGATTTATGGTACGGTGAATATTTGATTAATGGGATCAATGGAGCCAGCCTGGATCTTTCCTATAGCCTTATCTCAAAACAGAATTACAAAGTTCAGTTTGCTACTGCATGCAAAACAAGCCACAAGGTGGCCATCAAGAAATAGAGACCGCTTCTTTGTGCCCTATTTTTATCAACACACAAATTCCATGATATAGTAAATGAGGCAACTTAGCATCCATGTTCATGCATTTGTGCTTCGGTTCTCCAGCATTTTGCCAAGAAGGACAGTGTTCCTGGGTCACATCTTGCTGAAACATTCTTTTGCATTTGTCCAAACCTGAATTCCCTGGAATAACAAAACAGACAGAAAAAGAAATATCCGTATTTGAATTAAGCATTCAAGTAGACAAGTGATTAACTTCCAGCAACATATCAATGTATTAATTTCTATTAAAATTACCAATTTTTTCTATGTCATGATGGAACCATTCTTGCACTCAACATGAACAGAATGTTCTCCATCCTCAAGGAATGAAACACAGATGCCAGAAGCCTACTATAAAAAATACAAGGGCTCTCTTGAGGTTTTTATTAATTTAGGCTAAAACATCATATTTTAATATTTCATATTCTGGTTCTTTTTTTGAAAATCCTTCTCTGTCAGACTTACCTTTTTGCACATACTGATCTGCATCACAGCATAGCTGATCAGTGCCTCCTTTAAATCATGGTTCTTTTGCTCCTTGAAGCGTTCAATATCAGCCCAAGCACCTTTCATGAAGTCTCTGAAATAAATTAGAGCAAACAAGGAACACCTTAGCATAAGACCATTCCCAGGTAAATGGGCTGATGACATGAGTTTATTCATATATTCGAACAAGATAGTGATTCTCCAAATGCTTGCTATTTTCTGGTCTATTAATTGCAATTTCTTATATATCCATTTCATGCAATATTACCATCTGCTCAAGATCTCCATTTCCTTGGCCGTTTTATTTCCATTTTAGAATCTCCATTTCATTTCAGTTTTGCAATCAATATAACATATTGACTTGAACATTTGGAGCTATATAAGTACATTTAAAATAAAACAAAATCGTAACACATGCTTTTCTTATTGCTGGAGTTGTTTCATTAGTTTGTAGGAGTATTCTTGGCAAATTATTGCTTGAAATCTTAATCTCTCAAAGAAATGTTTAATACTGAAATCTTAATCTCTCAAAGAAATGTTTAATACTTCTATGGTTTGGAATGAATGCACTTAAACTTTAAAAAAACAAATCCACTAAATTAATAAAAGGTACATATATATACAATAATATTACTGAACTAATATAACTTTAGATTTAATCATAATTATTATATAAGTGGGAAGGGGCAACAGTAAGAAAAGTAAATATGACAGAACAGAATGTTTCATTTAACCAGCAATGTCATAATTTCAAAGAATTCAGCAATAAGTCTCCAGGGACTTATTGTTCAACATACCTCAAGTTTAACAGAACTAAAATTTCACTATAACCAAAGTATAAAATTTGCTAACCATGGAATAGTCCAATAGCCTCAACCCTCATAGTTTGTATTACAGGATGTACAAAACGGTTTGTACAGAGTTGTTTTTTGCCAATAATGGGATATTCATGAGCACCTGGAACATATACAAGGACACCCATAAAATGATCACTTGCGGTATATACGCATTGGCAGAAGCAATGGTTACCGGCTCTCTAAGTTCTTTGCTTTAAGCTGTTCTTCTCCATCATGTATCTGTTCTTCTAGAACCTTTATTTTTGCTTCTCTTTGATCAGGTGTCTCCTGGCCAAAAAGTTTGCTGGTCATTCCTTTCAAGGAGAATGTTCTTACCGTCTGAAAGAAGTATAATAATCAGGCAATTTTAAGAAGTACTTGACTACCTTCTAGAACAGTGGTTCTCAACCTGTGGGTCAGGACCCCATTTGGGGTCGAACGACCATTTCACGGGGGTCGCCAAACAACACAGTCCACCATTTTTTTCCCCTTTTCCTTAGCTGTGCTACTCCCTTTTATTCTATTGGCTCTTGAAAGCCAATAGAATAGACTCTCTTGAATAGAGTCTAATTCTATTGGCTTTCAAAAGCCAGTAGGAATTGTCCAGGCTGTCTCTGCCCTGCTGAGCCCGCCAAAAGTCCCATTCTGCAAACGGTGCTGCACCAGTTGAGTAGTCCTCGACTTACGACCAGTTGGGGGTCGGGCATTAAAAAGGTTGAGAACCACTGTTCTAGAAAAACAAGGCATCCAAATTTTTGCATGGAAAATGTTTATATCGGCCGTTGCTTTAAAATATTTACTAAAGACAAAAGCCTTTATTTTTATCCCACATAAAAATTCTTTCTGCAGTACAATAGTCTCCCTTTTCCTCTTCCAGTGAGTGTACAGCTTCAGGAAGGACACCCAAGGAGCAATGACAAAGGGAGAGGACCTCCATCTAGCCAGCCATATCATCAAATCAACTCTACCAATTAATGGGATGACAATATCACATCTAGATCAGCTTCATACCCAGTCCAAAAGGAAGCAAGGTTTGCCCAGTCCAGATTACTGAATTGAAAATAAAGCATTTAAGTTCCTATTTTGTATTTGTGATTGAAAGCACAACTCAGATTATCTTCCAAACCATAAATAGATCAATCAAGAACATGCTACGCCTTATGTTCCATATCCTTATTCCATATTTGGATTGCTCAGTTCACCATGACATATTCTAGTTGCAGCGAAGAGTACTGAAGTCAAAAACCAGGGAGAGACAAGGAAAAAGGCAGGAGTGGCACAGAATATGCTCAGCAGAATTGTTTATAGCATATTTTAAGCTGAATCACTTTTAGAACAGCATCAGATTCTTCCAAAGCAACAGTAATTATTATTATAAAATGTACTGTTATTATAGAATAAAGAACATCAAACTGTACACACAACTTAATGTTGAACTATGGCATATAAAGAACTTAATTTTGTTGCCAATACTTAATAGTGGAATTAATTTTTTTTAGTTCTGTCCTTTCAACCATCAAAAATGTTGATAAATTTCTAGCCAAATATCTTCCTTCCCTTCTGCCCTATTCAAAAGACATCAGCATGTAAAATCTACCTTGCCTTTATGCACTTGTTTTCCAAACACGGAATCTATTACATCATGGTATATATCATATTATTATACAGCTGAACACATGTATAATAAGTTATTAAGAGCTGTATCACATGAACTATACAGCACATTTTTTATCAGAATTCACTGAGTGTCTTCCATGTTCTTGAACATACAAGACTGTTCTATACTTTCTTAAAATATCTAAAAAGATTCCTGTTGCAAGATTACAAAAATCCTGCATCTTATTCAACATTATATGAAACACTTAGTCAAGAAACAGACTTCTATTGATGAATAGTATTAATCACTGTGAAATGCATTATAGAAGTGTACAACATGCATGTACTTCATATAATTGCTTTGCTGATACTCATAAAACACACATACATACATACACACAGAGAAAGAGAACTTCATGAACCTCTTATGAGCAAGCTATATGTTAATGCCATGTTTGTTAAGAATATGATTCTAATTTTATACTTCAGAAAATAAAGTGGGTAGATGAAGGGATGGATAGACAGAGCCAAACTTACACCTGTTGCCAATTCCTCACACTGCTGTTTCTTCGATAGGAGATCCTGAGCAGCCATTTCAAACTCATACTGCAGCAGTTCATGCTTCCTGCAAACTGTCCTGAAAATAGCCAATAAAAATTATAAATGAAACATTTGACTCATTAATCCAAATCTATGTACATTCAGACACAGTAAGAATGAATTTTCTAGTCCCAGTCTAGCACTTAAAGTGTGATTCACGGATTACCGGGGGTCTCCCAAGACCCTCTCAGGGGTCCACACAATCAAAATTTGCCAAATATTGAAGATATTTGTAAACATTTAAAACAATATCACCTTTCTTATTACTTTGTTAAAAATAGTTTATGAAAAATGTTTTATGATAATATCTAATGGATTTAATACTGTTATTTTATGTGATTCAGTAAAGAAATATTCTATGAAGGTGCATTTTAACTTTTAATGTGATAAATATCAATAAATATAACCCATACAAACAAATGCTCTTTGGGGAACCTCCATAATTTTTAAAAGTGGAAAGGGATCCTGAAAGCAAAAAGTTTAAGAATCACTGCTCTAATCCATGTGAAAGGGAGCCGTCTGCAATAGAGAACTTCTTCAATGGAGTCTTTATTTCATAGAGAACCCTAGAAAACTAAAGTCCTTAATCATATGAATGTCCAGAGAAAGAAAAGTGACCCTCTTTTTAACACAAAGAGCTATTTTATTTTTAAAAATAAGATTTTAAATGTTTCATTCCAAACAAACTTTAATCATCTCCTTTGAGAGCTGCTTTTCTCCCAATGTTAGGTTAAGCAAAAAAAAAAAAAAAATCATGCATTTCCACATTTTATAGAATATTCGGCATGCAAAAATGGTATACAAAAATAAAACATTTCAACACAGAAGTGACCAAAAAAATCAGAAACATTAGGATAAAAAATACCCCTTTACTCAAACTATAAGCCTATTTCAAGCTTATAAAGAAAACATAATTTCCACACCATGTTGCATTTTAGCTTAAACCCAAAACAAATCTTCACAGCCTGTATATTCTGAAGTCATTTCTGGCTAGGCATATTTCAGCAGAAATAAAACCTGGGGCATCATTCATTGATCCAGTTTCAGAAGAAGCTAAATCCCAAAGCAACTGTACACTTATTTTAAGCTGTGAATAAGGCAGGTCCTTTCTCCATGTCTTCCACATGACTATATCAGCCTATCCATACTTGGTCTTCCAATAATCTCCCTTCCATCTCCAAATATTGGATATCCTGTTGGCCTAATTTATCCCATATCTTCTGAACACCTTACGTTCTGCTTTCCTATAGCCACTCTGCCTGGTTCATTCCATGAACAATTCCTGACCCTCTTATATCCTGATAATCTTGATTTCAAGGCCACTTTGCACATAGGTTCAACTTACTTTAGATATTTGGACAAACACTGCAACACAGCTGTCAGAAAGGCTAAATATTTACTAAATCCCAGGTTCTTAAAATTCTATAATAACTTTGCAAAACACATGCAAACCATTACTGTAATTCCAGTCAGTTGTAAATAATTGCCTTTCTCCCCCCTCCCCCCCAAAAAAACATAGCAGGAGCATAATTTGAGCCTGTCATTGTCAAGCCTCGGTATAAAAACTCAAGATAGGTTCTTTTATTTTTTTTTTTGCCTAGTGCACTTATTACAGGAGTCATCATAATTCCCATGCTATGCAAAAATCAAGAAGCAAGACTATCTGATAAATTATTTCAAAGCAAGTGCTTCCGAGTTTCCTGCATGCCCATTCTGATCATTCACTTTTAACTGTTTACAAATGAGTAAATTGCAATGCTTTAAACTTTATCAGAAAAATTACAGCAGATGTATTAATATGCTTACCGAAGAGCTTCTGCATAAAAGAGGTATTCTTTCAGCTGATCTGCATAGTGTTCTTCTTCCTCTAGTATATCATCAATAGAAGCTGCATACCTGGCAGGAAAAAAATAATACCAGAAAAACCAACTCACATTCCCCAAACTTGATCAACATTGCAGCGATATTTATTCAAAAATATTTTCATTAGGCCTAATTAAAACTACTTAGTAAAAGCATATATCTTCTTTAAAGACAGAACCAAAACTGATACAGAAGATACAATGTCTCAGTTTTGAAAACCTTTCCAATAATTACTACAGTAAAATATAAATTTTGTAGTGAGCAAACATTTCTTGCTAAAAAAAAAGTTTTATTGTAATAGAGGAAAATATTTAAGAAAAATAGTTACAGGATTGGCAGTTAAACCATAAACAAAAACAAAACTAAAAGACAATTTGGATTTATGTATGCCACTTAGCCATGATCAAAGAGGGCATACATAGTGATCAAATATTAGAGTGTGTGTATGTGTGTGTGTATGCATATTATGGTGTGGCCAGGAAGAGGATTGCATCTGGCCTATTAGAAATAGTGTCTCAATTTGTTGCTAGTTGTGGTTTGTTGCATCATTTCTTCATTGTCTTCTAGGATCACCCCAGCCCTGACTGTAGCAATATATAATACAAAGCCTATCCCTCATGATCATTATTTTGATGTAACAATAGTAGGATGATTCCAGAAGCCCCATAATTTCCTAATGGAAAATGGTATTTTGCAGAAGAGTCACCATTAATGTTGACAGTGCTGTGGAAGTATCTTCCTCAGTGACCAATCAGGAAAAGCAAGCCCTTGGGCATTAAAAAAACCTCTTGCGATATAGGCCAATAATAAAGAGTCTATAAATGCAGCAAACAGCCAAATGAACCCTATGTTACGCTCACAGTTTTCTGGAAAAAAAAGAGCTCCTTTTAGTGCCATAGTAGTCTATATCTCCCCAAATTAAAATATCAAATAAAATGAATATTTAGGAAACAAATTTGTAGTTACATAGCATCTATGTAATAGAGTAAAGCTACTGCTATCAAGTAAATGAAAAACATCAGGTCTGCATTACATTCTACAACTTTATTCTACAACTTTCTGGCATGGAAACTTAAAGGAAACCTTGGAACAGCACCAGCTTCTTCTATAGTTTCAAAATAATAATATAAAAGAAATCCCTTTAAGTCATCAGGGACTCTTTGGGCTACTTAATGCAACAGATTTTAAAACAGCCCCAACCTAAGAGCCCATGAAATATAGCACAGCCCACACTGCCACTCTCCCCTTCCCCCCACCTTAATGTGCTCATCTGGCTTCCATCAACTCTAATATAGCCAATACTTACACATCCATGTGATGACCAGCACTCTGAAGCCCATCCCCCATCTCTCTCTCTATTGCACTCCATTCACTAAAAGAAAAAGAGTTAAATAAGAAACAATATTGCAGATTCTACTTCCTTATTTTGGCAATACCTATGTAAAATAAAAAAATATATTTCACAATACCCTTTGAGATCACTAAAACAGAAAAAGTTTGCTTTGGGTTTATTTGCAATATATCATCTAATAATTTAATAACTTAAAATTCTAAAATGAAATAGGTACTTCTCCATTTCATTAGACAAGGGCAAGTCAGGGAATTTTTGAATGATCAAAGCTGCTTGCAAGCTAGGATAGTACATAGTAAAGGATGCTGTGAGTAATACATCAGTAACATCTGAAAGGCCACAATTATTGGCCTAGAAAATTACTAGGTGCTCTACCCAGATGGCAAGAGACCACCCAGAAAGAGTATCAAATTACCATCACACTGAAGAATTATGCATACTATCTTGGCATTTAATCCATACACACCTAAAGACATAACTAGAAACAACATATCTGCACAATTATATTGGTGCCATTTGTTCTTTCTAGGTATTAAATAGTTTATGTCCAGGAATAACACTCTGCTACATCACCCACCCACCCCCACTTTCTGGCAGAGAAGAGAGCAAATCACTTCATATGCAAAAATGCAGGATGTAATAAAATAGCTTTACATACAGCTGTCACAGATTCAAGTTAATAAATGTTTTAAAATGAACTAATACAGGTAGCTTTATTCTGACCCAGACAGATTTTGAACAAGACAAACATAGGTGGCTTAACAGACTCTTCTTGCTTCTTTACAAGGTGGCTGGAAGCAAGAAGAGCAGTGAAACTTTTTTTTAAAAAATAAATAAATTAATAATTCATCAATTAAAGCATTTAAAAAATAGATTAGCTATATAACAGGGAAAAGGTGGGAAAATAAAGTGGATAAAGAACAAAATATCAGCAAATAAATAAAGGATTTGCAAAAATAATAAAAATTATTTAATTAAATGTATAGAACTGGGTTAATAACTAAAAAGTAAAAATCTCAAAAGAAGTTTAAACATTAATAATGATGTTACCAATGTTGGTCATTGTTTCAAAAAAAATGCCCATTGTTCTTTTGACAGTTTTTCTCTTTTTTTTGTTTTTTCCCTTTCCTTCCCCTTTACATCAGGGGTGTCAAACTATGCGTCATAGCGAAACCGCGTGCATCCCATTGTCGGCAATAGAAAAAAAGTCACGATGCGTCACGACATGTCACGTAACATTGCGAGTTTGACACCCCTACTTTACATGATTAAAAGCAGGGAATCTCAAATACACAGATGCAGCTGGGCTGGGGCTCTTTGTAAGCAGACAAATACAAAATTCTTAACTTTTTTTTCCCCTTTCCGTGAGTAACTGCATTTCATACTCTCAGTAACAAACTGCCAGCACAGCAAACAGTCTCAAATACTGCTTTTCAGCAATTTCTACTGGCAGAAAAACAAATCCCAATTTAAGTTACATTTTTATTTTAAATGAAAATAGCAGGCATAAAGAGAGGAGGAGGAGGAGAGAGGGAGGGAGACTATTCATGTTCCAATGAAACCAAAGTAGCCTACACAAAACGGTTATCTTTGGTATACAGCCCAGGATATAGAGCTCTCTAACCCAGGAAACCGACTTTGGCCTATGCTTACTAGCCATCTGATCTCTGCCCACGGCCACGCCACAAAAAACCACTAAGAGGCTGAAGCTTTTTCTCTAGGGAAACCAGGCCAGGCAGAAGCCAACTGGCCCAATTCCATCAGTCTGTGAAAGTACAACTTTTCCAACGCTCGATGTTCTCATTTCTGATTCACAATTATGGTCCATTACTGTAGTTAGAAAACACTATGAAGGTGGCAAGGAATAATATTTTGTTACCTGTTCCTAACTACTCCAACACCATTTCATATTTTCTTAATGGCTCGTCTATGACTTTCAAATTTTGGCTTTTTATTGCTTCAATCATTTCAAATGCTCACATAACATTAAAAAGTTGGGTATCAATCTTCAAAATATAAAGGGATGATTTTACAAATAAAATGTGTTCTCATGTCTTACCTGAACACTCTCCCGTAATTCCCGTGGACTTTATATACACCATATAAACGATCTGCTACTCTCTAAAAAAAGTAGAAGCTGTATTTAGGTAAACATATTTCTCCCATGTCAGAAAAATATTTTTAAAAACATTCAAGATTTTTGAAATTATCTCTTTAGAGTTAGCTTACTATTGGAGAAAACAAAAACGACTGTGTTTACAATGATGCTAAATTTTGCTTTTTTCAAAATGAATCTTTATTGTGGAACAAATTGTTATTGGAATCAGACTCCTTATTAGTGCTGAGCAGAAAACACTGAACAGTTTAAACATACTGTTTAAAACTTTTATACTGCTGCCTGCATAATTTTATGCGGGCACAGAGAATAAGCTGCTCAGAAGAATTTGAGAATATTAATTTGTATAAGACATAATTGAATTTATACAAGGATAAATGGATTTGTACAAGAAATAAATAAAATGACAGGGAATGGAAGGAGACTTCCTAGTCTTTTTTCCCCTTTAAGCACTACTCAAGCACACTGAACCCATTTCGCGTTTTGGTTCATCAGAATATACAGTGAGAGGAAAAATTATTTGATCCCCTCATGTTTACCCACTGACCAAGAAATGATCAGTCTATAATTTTAATGGTAGGTTTAACAATGAAAGATAGAATAACAACAAAAATCCAGAAGAACACATTTCAAAAAAGTTATAAATTGATTTTCATTTTAATGAGTGAAACAAGTATTTGATTCCCTATCAATCAGCAAGATTTCTGGCTCTCTGGTGCCTTTTATGAACTGAGATTAGGAACTGAGATTAGGAACACTCTCTTAAAGCAAACATGTCAAACTCACAACATCATGTGACATCGCGCGACGTATCGAAGCTTTTTCCCCATTGCCGGCAATGGAGTGGGCGCGGTTTCGTTGTGATGCATCCAGCCCGTGGGCCAGGAGTTTGACACCCATCTTAAAAGGAGTGCTTCTAATCTCAGCTTGTTACCGGTATAAAAGACATCTGTCCACAGAAGCAATCAATCAGATTCCAAACTCTCCATCATGTCCAAGACCAAAGAACTGTCCAAGGATGTCAGAGTCAAGAGTGTAGACCTACACAAGGCTGGAATGGGCTACAAGACTATCACTAAGCAGCTTGGTGAGAAGGTGACAACATCGGTGCGATGATTCGCAAATGGAAGAAACACATAACTGTCAATCTCCCTCGGTCTGAGACTCCATGCAAGATCTCACCTTGTGGAGTTTTAATGATCATGAGAACTGTGAGTAATCAGCCCAGAACTACACAGAAGGAGCGTGTCAATGATCTCAAGCCAGCTGGGACAATAGTTACGAAGAAAACAATTGGTAACACACTACGCCGTGAAGGACTGAAATCCTGCAGTGCCCGCAAGGTCCCCTTGCTCAACAAAACACATGTATAGGCACGTCTGAAGTTTGCAGTGAACATCTGAATGATTCAGAGAAGAACTGGGTGAAAGTATTGTGGTCAGATGAGACCAAAATCGAGCTCTTTGGCATCAACATCATGTTTTGTGAAGGGGTCAAATACTTATTTCACTCATTAAAATGCAAATCAATTTATAACTTTTTTGAAATGCGTTTTTTCTAGATGTTTTTATTGTTATTCTGTCTCTCACTGTTAAAGTAAACCTACCATTAAAATTATAGACTGATCATTTGTTGTCAGTGGGCAAACATACAAAATCAGCAGGGGATCCAATAATTTCCCCCTCACTGCATACCAGAATATACCATGGACACTAACTTAAGCATCAGAACATTTATAAAATGACTTCTTCAGTTTTTTAAAAATATACTCGTAACCCCATATCTCATAGCCTCGGATTGGGAGAGATTAGATCTAAGATACAATTTCTATCTGCAAGCTGATTTTTCAGAAACCGTTCTGAGGAGTTTTTTTTCTTCTAATATTCTGATGAGTGTTAATTTTGGCAAGAAAAAAAGGCCAGTTATGAAGTCAGGCTTGCTTTCAAGATAAATGGAGTGTTCTATTAATAAAAAATAAAATTTATAAATATTATTAACCTGAAGCCAATGATAGGTGACATACAGAGAAAACAGATTAAAATGTATATTTTAGTGTTTAGACTGATGATACCAAGTGCTACCATTAAACCCAGAAATAGCCTTAAGGCACAGAAGTAATTAATTCCAGTTCCTAAACATGAAACCATCCACATACACTGCTAGTTGAAGAGCTTAAACACAAAGAGCCCAAATACAACTTTTTTCACAGCTCCCCTAGAAAACTATGTCTCATATTGATTACCTCACTACATCTATCATTTCAAGTTATCCATATAATTTCTTGTATGTAGAGCAAGGGCTTATTTGATTCAATCAGTTTCATACAAAGAAACAAATGATTCCATGTTTTGCACATTAAGACGTGCTGACTTACATTATTTTCATCAGAATCCAAAGATGAAAACACTTACAGCTCTGACTCTTAGAAGATGCGATATGACAGACTGCAGCTCATCACTATAGTGCTTAAGTTCTGTAAATCTCCTAGAAATACAACATGGTGGAATACATTATTAACAATGGGAAACACAAACTTCTTCTCTCCGTGCCAAGACAAAAGTTCCGAATAAAAGTCTGACATCTCAGAGACAAACTCCACTCAACCCCTTAGAAGATACAGGAAAATGGGTAGATACAACAAAAAGAATGTAAATCTTGACCCATACATCCTATTCCCCAAAGAACATAATGAACAACAACAAAAAAAAAATCTGTTGAAAATTAGAGTTTAGGAAACACAACAAAACTGGTCATATAAAATAGACAATAAGCACATACTGTATTTTCCGGTGTATACGACAACTTGGCGTATAAGACGACCCCCCAACTTCAGAGACGATTTGCATGCTTAGAAAGTCATCTTATACGCCGGAAAATATGGTACTTAAAAGAGATCTGTACTTGTTTGAGTGGTCCAGTTATCAATGTTCACAGAAAACCTGTGGCTATGAAGAGGGAAAAAAATCATAATTTTCTCTCCAGATATATTCTAGAAACAAGGGATAATGTTTATTACATGCTTTGGGTGGTATTTCAAATCAGGCTTCATTATATTTTAATGAGACAACTACCTCAGGCAATTTCAGCATCAAATGATTCTGAATACATTTTTCCAAAGTTGAGTGCTGTTCGAAAGTGATATAAGAAATGGAGTTTGATCAGAACCAGTGTCCTTTCTAATTAATATAACAGAAAGTTAGTTTGAGCAAGTTAGTTTGTTTTAAGATTGCTTTCAAAATGCATCTGCACTTTAGCAAAATAAGTACAAGCAAATGTAAGAGTTAGAATATAGTCCTGGAAGGCTACAACAGCTTCTTCAAATGAATGGATTCCAGAGAAAGGGAAGAGCTACTATGCTACTCAATCAGAAGGGATATGCTTGAGCAGAAAGTCATGAATCACAACATAGAAATCTTTCTGAGACTGTTTCACAGATAAATCAAAAGTGATATTACCATGGGAGTTTATTATAGACCACTTAGGCGGGAGGAACGTGTGGATCAGTCTTCCTCTATCAGATGATTAAACTTTGAAACAGGTACACAATAGTTACAATGGGAAAGTTCAGCTACTAAAACTCCCTTTTTATGACCCTGTAATTCCTTAATTCAGGGTAGAGTTGGGGCAACAGGATGATTAGTCTTCTGAGTGGCAGGTAAGCGTCTTCACTATTAGGCCACCACACCGCTTATAAAGTTCAGCTACTAGAATATCTATTCATCTAGTTCTGCCAAGCTCATACTTGTTCCACACTGAAGGGACTAATTGTTCACCTCTATTCTTCCTTACTTAGACCCCATATGGAATACTGCACCCTATCCTGGACATCAGAGACTAAAAAAAACCCCCATCATTTGGAGTAGGCTCAGCAGATGGTTGCCAAGATAGAAGGGGATTGGAAGCCAAATCCTGCCAGCAATATTTTGCCAATTTAAGGAATTTGGAGAAAGTTTGGATTTGAACCACTTGAAGACCCAAGTGAAAACAAATGGATGAGTGGCTCCTATGGACACTGCACTGCAGCGGGAGAGTGCAGATCAACAATTCGATTATATGCAACTGGATGATACTGTTCTTACTGTTCTAAAATAATGTTCAAAAAATCTTTTAGTACCCAGCATATCCACTCTTTTGATTCACAGAAAACAGGACAATTTGATTACTCCTTTCAGCAACAAACTTTATAGAAGGATGACAAGGGATATTTTTTTTTTTTTGTAATAATCTTATAATATCTAACTGGCTATGATATCCACTGAATACTAAGTTAAACCAAAAGAGGGAGCTCCTAAAATATATTGCAATCCTTTAAACCAAGGGTCCCCAACCCCTGGTCCATAGATTGGCACCAGTCAACGACATGCCAGCAACCAGTCCGCGCAAACAAGGGAAGCCCCATCAGCAGGATGCAGGCGGCACACAAAACCACGCCCCCTCCAGTCTGGAAAAACCTTTCTCCACAGAACTGGTCCCTGGTGCCCAAAAGTTTGAGGGCCACTGCTTTAAACAGTAATACTATTCTATGATTTCATTCAGAAACAAATTCCACTGAATTTAATCAGGGTTCCATTGTTACATAAGTATAATCATAATTGCTTTTAAGCCCCATCACACTTACTTATCTGGATTTTTCACTCTGAATGTTGCATTAAGAGCTTTTAACCTAGAATCTGCCTGTTGGAGAAACATATGTACAAAAATTAAAAACAAAAAACAAAATTATAACCTAAAGTGATTGTGATAATTCTTTCAGAAGCATAACATTTTACAAAACTAACTTGCAGCACAAAATCCATAAACGCAAGCTAGAAGTAAAAAAAATAAGATTTTAATCCAGATCAAATGAATCAACTTTATATTTCTTCCTTTTACTTCTAATGATCTTAATCTTTAGTTTGTTCAAATATTGTCACCGGATTATATTTCTTTTCATTTCTTCTTTTTCCCAAGTTTTTCAAGATTTTAACAAGCATCTTTTGTAAATCCAGTAGGAAAAAATTATGAGATAAAATTATTTATAACCTTAGATAGGGTGAAAGCACTAAATCTTGTTGTAATAAAGGTTGATAGTCACTTTATTTCTTTTTTCTTTTTTACTTTTTTTCTTGCAATGTCTACTTTCTATTACACTGTCTTTAAATTTAGTATGTATTGTATTTTACTAATATAACCAAAATTCTTAATAAAATTATGTATGATAAAAAAACCTATACCCTGCAGATAGGAAAAAAATGGCACATGATTCATGCACTAAATGAAACATTATGAGGGGCTAAAGCAGACCAATAATTAATTATGTTGCTTGTAAGCAGCACAAACGTTCCAATTGTCATCATACCATACTACAATGTAGCACATTAATTCTCTCATTATAAAACATTTATATAATGTATTTTCACAAAACATTTATATAACATATTTTCACTATATAGCAATTTCAACACCAGCGTTTTAGATGTTCCAAGAAGCAATTATATTAGAAATCTATTTTGGTTTCCTACAAAAAAAGATATTTTAAACTACAAAAGCAGGAAACAGCAGCTGGAATATAAAATCCCAATTCAGAGTAGAACAATAATGTTGGAATATTTCAACATGATGCTAGGCATCTTTCAAAGTATTTGTGGTAGCATTAAGCCATCTCTTAAAAGTGCATGATTAATGTGTTGCTTGGCACTTAGGACAGAGTTGTATATTCCTTTCCCTGCTTCTTGCACAATCATAGCAAATGTCTCCTTTCTAAGTGTAATTTATGGTTATGAAGATGGTAAGGTATGCAGAGTTAGCATTTTTTGTGCAAATGCTCTCTTCTAAGTAGCAATTTAACCCATGTGGATACACACATTTCAGAAGATAATTAGAAGGATATAGAACATTTATTTTCTAAATGAAAGGTAATTATAGAAAAATATTTTGAATTGGAACTGACTGAACTTTAGCACATAATATAAAACTCTGGCACAAAACTTCATTAGTAAGTCAGTTTACATGATTACATCATTTGGGATATATAATTATAGCACATTATAAAGTAATTACCTTCAGTTGAAACCCTGTTTCATTTACCATTTCCTTCCAGCCAGTTTCCTAGAAATAGAAATTATGTTCATTATTACTTCAAGGCTTTATTAATAATGCACTGATTGTTATAGCGCTGTCCTTCATAACACATTGGCCCAAGAACATATAAACAAGAGTTAAACCATTCTCATAGGATCAAAACTAATCTGACAATCCTAACAATAATGATAACCACATCAGCCTACACATTAAAATATGCCTTTTAGAATCCACCTACATTAGTTGCATCATCACATCCCATACCAGCAAATGCCATATTTGTATTCAGTTAATTTAAATGAATAATTGTCAAATTCTACTGCTGTCTGAGAAGGCAGAAAATTATATTTTTTTCCATACAATGCACAAATTTATATATTGATATAGAATGTTTTATATAATTAAATCGCTTCAAGAACAATAGCTGCTGTCTGGGAGAGGGAAGATTGTAAAAGTAGTATTGTGTATATACAATAAATAGTGCAGGGGTTTATTTGCTTACAGGATTACAGTTTTAGAAGAACACACTATTTCTACTCTAAGATACTTTTTCTTTTAACATAGAAATTAACATTGTTAACTTGTTTAATATTCTTTTATGAAACAAAAGTAATTAGGTTACTGAATACACTAGATCTCTCAAAGGATTTGTAAACGCTCCCAGCATTTTACATACCTTTTATTTTTTTTTTTAATCTTTTATCAGAGAGAGAGAGAGAAGGGAGGGAGGGAGGGAGGGAGGGAGGGAAGGAGAAAGAAAGAAAGAAAGAAAGAAAGAAAGAAAGAAAGAAAGAAAGAACTCAGCACTGTGCGAGCCCAGCAGCCAAGGAAAAGGTGAAAATGAGAGAGGGATTCCCTTGGAGACACAATGCTTAAGAAGAAATGTAGCTTCTCCCCTCCCCCATTGCTTGCAAACCTGAGAGTTATACAAAGAAAGGAGGGTGAACATACATACACACACACACACACACACACACACACACACACACACACACACAAAATACACACAACAAATTAAACCACAAAAAGCAGGCAGGAAATTTCCAAAACATGAGGCATCTGGAGCATCATCAAAACAAAAGCAGTGGTCTTAGAAAAGGTACAAATGAGAGAGAAAGATTCCCTTGAAGATGCAGTGCTTAAAGTGAAAGGTAGCTTCTCCCTGCCCCTATTTGCACCTTGAGAAAGCACTCTCACAAACACATACCTTGGGGAGGATCCCCCTCCAATGAGATTTTGGGGAAGCCCCCTTGTCTTGCAAACTTGGAGACTTGCGTGGAAGGGAGCACAAGCCCAGCTGGGGTGCCGGGAGGGGGAGAGGAGGAAAGTGAGGAAGAAGAGGAGAAAGAAAAAGTAGCAGGAAGAAGAGGAAGCAGGAAGAGGAGGATGAGGCAGAAAAAGAGATAGCACAAGAAGCAGGAGGATCAAGAGGAGGAAGGACGCGGAGCTCAGATGTTGCAAGCCAGTTGCAAGAACAGCCGCTGAAGAACCTATGTACTGAGCAAGATGGCTTCTGCCCTGCCACTCTTCCACCCCTTCCCAGACCTCTGAAGACTCACCACCTGCCTCCAGCCCTGCAGCCCGGTTCCTACCTGACCAAGGCCTGGTACCGGTCCGCGGACCAGGGGTTGGGGACCCCTGATCTAGGGTTTAAAAATCTAAAAAAATTAATTTGCAACATGAAAACTTCCATTTGTAGATGTGATGTGTGTAGATTAACATGTGCACACTCTAATTTCTATAGTTACTGAGCATTAGAATGAGAAGAGACACAGCAAATTCTTTCACACTGGTTCTGCTGTTCCATCTATCTGAATAATAACAATTGTCCAACTTTTCAGTTAATTTTTAGCCCTACTTGAGAAAGAAACCTCAGAGCGTTCTACCACAAATGTATATACATATTTGATTAATTAGAATTAAGGTGCATAAGTATATTTTACAAAATCCAATCAACATACTTGGGTCAAAAATGCATTAAACATCTTTTCCTGGCAAAGAATTGGATGTGAAGCCACACGCAAAAGAAAATTTTCCAAGCCAATCCTCCGTCGCTCTACAAAATCTGGATCCATGTTATCTGCCGAGAGCTTATGCCACACAAATTCTGCCTATAAAACAAGGAGGAAGGTTAATAGTATGAAATATTTATAATTCTTTTAAGGCAATCCACATTTTTTCAAAGAACTGTACAATATTTACCTGGACAAGAAAACAACCCTGAATTTAACATGATCCTTTAAAAGGAAGAGAAGACAAAACAGTGAGCAACTGTTTTATCAACTTACGGATCATAGATGTGAGCACTAGCTGGAATAATAATCTGGAGGTGTCTATCACCCATAAGAGAAAGAATATTCATGCATATGAGTATTTTTGCACCCATGTGTGGCTGTATACTTGCCAGAAACCACACTGTCTCCAAAAGAGGAGGAAAATAAGAATTAGTATTATTGGTTCAAATTAATTGCTTGTAATATTAGGTACCTTGTTTATAAAATTATTTCATTCCTCATCTGCATATATCAACTGTTTTCTCCTATCTGCACTCTGACACAAAAAAAGCATGTAAACAATTAGGCATACTTTTCCCTCTGTCTTTCTAGCAGAAACAGAAAAAAGAAACATCAAAAGAACAGAAAAAAGAACATCAAAAGAACAGGATGGAAATTTGCTAACAATAAGAGGCAGCTTCGCTGGAAGGAAAGCAGGAAGAAAGTTGTTGGAGGTGGTGAAGTTACAGCACAGGAAGTGTATGAAAAACCCTGTTCACATTCTACAAATAGACTTATAATCATCACATAAAAAAGCTTCTCTTAAGCTGCAGAATTATTTTGGAAGATGGACCGCCCCTTTCCCATTATTTCATGGAAAAAAAACCATTTCCTGTCAGGTAAATATGGTAGTCTAAATTTTCTCACTCCAAATGACACAGTGTGTTAGCCAATTTATATGATTTGCATAAATTTACAATGAAGCACTAGACTTTTTTTTTAAAGCTACACAAGCTCAGCTGTTACTCATGTCTCCTATTTTTTAAACTTTAAACTTTTCTTACATAAATTGAAGGCTGTATTTGCAGCCTTAAGATAAAGATTGCACAGTGTGATAAAATTATAAGCCAAGAATTGCTCCTGAACCCCAAATAATATTTTGGTATGTCATCATAGAGGCATGAACTTCAGTAAGTCCAAGTATGAATAATGTGTTAAAATAAATGACCATACAGAATGAGCTGAAACTGGAAAAGAGTCTTACCCTTTTTTCTGGTAAAGGTGGTACAATGATATGTGGATAGTTCACTAGCAAGTAATTTCTCAACAATTCAAATTCACTGTATCGCCTCCAAAGAGAGTCTGGAGGGGAACATTGTCCTTCATCCATTGACTCCACAGACCTAAACAACATCACGATAAGATCAAGTGAAAATCAGTAGAATATCTAGTTTAGTTCAAGATACAAAAAAGATGGAGATGGAGAAATTCACCTGAATGTCAGAAAAACTAACGAAGCAGACACTAACCATGTATTTTAACTTTTGTCTATTGTATGTTTGATATGTGCTTTATTAGTTAGCTTTAAATTACTAATTTAATTTAATTCAAGAATGCTAATTAGTTAGCAAAATAATATAAGCTAATAAAATACTTTAAAATGCTTCTATCAGTGTGTGAGGAAAAAAATGATAGAGTATTCTTTTATCAGCAAAACAATTGTAAACTGTAACAGAAAAATATTGTAAGTTTAAGTATCCAAAAACATTGTTTTATTTGATATTCCTAAGGTGATGTGTAGCAGCATACAAACACCATACAACCACAGTGAGATGTCTTCCACCCCATCCCATAACATGCATGGGAGATGGCTAATTTTCCCACAAAAATATCTTCGGTAAATAAGAAATTTGTAGGTTGTAATGGATTAGGTGGCAAATCTTAGTATCATTATCTATTGTACAAGTGATCCTAGAAAACATACAGCTATTCCCAGTCAGTTCAAATCTTCTAATGTTCTTTTCCCAGCCGACATTTTTTCTCACATATGATCACAAACACCTAACAGAAGTAGACCTCTCTAGCCATTGCCCCCACACGCTAGTATTTAATTCCTACTGCTGCAGAATTAGCCTATAATGTCATCAACAGCTTGATTTTATTTTCTTTATTCATTAAGAGCCGAGGTGGCGCAGCAGTTAGGGTGCGGTACTGCAAGCCACTTTAGCTGACTGTGTTCAGCAGGTCAGCGGTTCAAATCTCACCGGCTCAAGGTTGACTCAGCCTTCCATCCTTCCGAGGTAGGTAAAATGAGGACCCAGATTGTTGGGGGCAATGTAAAATATATATATACATTGCTTACTGGTGTACACCGCTTAGAGAGTGCTTGCACTTAAAGCGGTATATAAGTCTCATAAATAAATAAATAAGTAAATAAAATAAAGTAAATGCCAGGAAAAATAGTTATTGAAAAGAAAAAAGAAAGTTCACCTGTTAATTAATTCATTAATTAAGCCTAGTGGTTAAGGTTCCCAGGCTAGAGTTCTAGGTATGAAAAAACAGCCAGTCACTCTTTCTTGGCCCAATTCACCTCACAAAGTTGTTGTTGTGGGGGAAATGAGAGGTAGGAGGATTAGATATGTTTACTGCCTTGAGTTATTTATAAAAATAATAATAAAGGTGGTATTAAAAAAAATCTTTAAAAATATATCATCATATGATACTACAGGTAATTGAGTTGCAACCGTAATGGAGCCTGCCTAATACAGACAAAAATCAGGAGTTAAGTCAACCACTTCACTTAATGAGTTCCCATCACTACTCTCCCCAATGTATATGTTAAATGAATGCATGAGTCATTACAGGGAATAAAGGGCGCCTTTGGTGCAGGGGAGACCATATTGCAGGCACAAGTCCACTTGCCTCCAGCCTCCCAAAGCCTCCCCCACGCTGAAATACCCTATGTTGCAGACCCCGTCAATCAAAGAATTTTGATTGGCAGAGTCTAGGACAGGGGTAGGCAATCTTGGGTCTTTTATGACTCGTGGACTTCCAACTCCCAGAATTCCTGAGCCAGCCATGCTGAGGGAAAAAGGAGGTTTCCAAGCTGAGCCATGCTGGCTCAGGAATTCTGGGAGTTGAAGTCCACGAGTCATAAAAAGCCAAGGTTGCCTACCCCTGGTCTAGGAAGACAGCCTTCTCTGCTGCTGCCCCTACTTTAGGGATCACCCTTCCCCCGAGGTGAGACAGACCCCCCCCCCATTCTCCTGGCTTTCTGTAAAAGGGTCAAAGCTTGAGTCTGGAGCCTTGCATGAAGGGGGGCACAATCGTGGGTTTGGCTGGTGCCGTAAGAGCCCTCCTTCCACCTTTATTAATCATTGTTAAATGGCCATCTTGGAATTTTTTATTTCTATGAAATATTATAATTTTGTAATTTTAATTTTTAATCTTAATTTTAATATTCTAATAGTAACTTTATATATTGTTTTATATGTTGATTATACTGTGCATCACCCAGAGCTCCACTCTGAGGGTGAAGGGCAGTCTAGAAACATGAAATATAAATAAAATAAATAAAAATAGTATATTTGTTATGCAACCTTAGTTTGAGCCACAACTGAAGCATTAATCTAATACTGTTGGAAGATAGTGAGCCACCAGTTCACCCATACTATGGACAATCTGCTTGATCTGAAGAATTTACGAGTCATACTATCCCAGCCAATGAACTGCTTTTATTTTTAAGAGATTTCACAACAGTAAGAACCAAGTCAGCTCTTTCCTTATGTACTGTATAAGTTATCTTTCTTTTCTTATGCATAGGTTATCTTAACAAGTATGATTCTTTAATAACATGGCTCCAAAATTGAGAACAAAACAGTATCCAAGCAATTCTACTTGTTCCTGAGCTTACTAAGACAGAATGGAAAAACCACATAAACCATAAAATGGATTGAAAATAATTTTCAAACTAATAGTAAAAAACTAATGTAATGGTTAACTTTATTTTGATTTTAACCTACCTTGTTTCAACTAGGTATGCAGTATAAGTTTCCTGCATGTTCATAGCATTCCGTCCTGTCCTCTTCTCTGCTTCTGCAATGCTGATTTCTATTTTTTTCAATAAACAATCTTCCATGATCTTTTAAGAAAAAAAAATGTCTGTAAGCATTACAGCTGTTGCTCTATATTTATTAAACATTTTGCTGCCGTATCAAATCGCTGGCTCTTAAAAAACAGAATCAGGTGTAGCTGGTTGTAAATGATGACAGTAATATCAATTTACAATGCATACATTATATTTTAATTTTTGCAATAATACCTGTATTATAACAATACTTTTCACACAAGTCAGTGAAAAGTGGCTGTCCTATCTGATTAGTTTATCCATTAAACAAAGAGTGCAGGAAAACATAAGGTGTTGCAGTGCATGTCATGGTAACAGTTGTATCAAATTGTTATTCACCTGGAAGAAGGGCTAGTTTTTCCCATTAATTTGTTTAAAGAGGGAAAGTTATCTTAATCCTCCTACTTAAAGTGGGAGATTCACTTAATCTCAAGCATTTAATCACAACTGGAATATCAGGTTTCATGTACTTCTTTAGTCAAAACAGCACTCCCAACTATTTAAGAGAAACCACAGATTTCCTGGGAAAACTGAACTCCATAGGCAATCACCCTGGCTAAACAGTCTGCCACCAATGCCTCCTCTTGAATTTACAAAGGACAATCTTACATTACTGAGAATATAATAGAGGCATATATGCAGCTCTTTTTAATCTTTTTTGGGGGGGTGGGGGGCATAATCTTAAATACCAAATGAGTATCTTATACTACACACTAATTTCATCTACAGTAATGAAGCATCTTCTCTCCTGATTTACTGGGCCTTCATATTTCTAATCAGCCATTTATACCAAATTATATGGAGTTGCGTGGTAGTAAGTCCTTCCTTGCTTTTTATCCCTTGTAGCGAAGCATTCAGCGTGTATGTTTAAGCAACTAAAATCAAATGTCTGCCCTCTTCCCTAGTTTAGGCAGGTTGTGCATTAACCTGGCTGGCATTAAATCAGCAAGATACTGACTCTGGCATTCAACACAAAATAAAGCATTCAAAATTGGGATTCTAACAATGGGAATCTGAAGGCAGATGAAATTTGAACAGCCTACGAGAATCCTACGTTACCCATGATACAGTCTATATAGAATCCATATGTACACTGAAGACACACTTCCTGCCTAAAATCCTTAAAGAGCAAGATACATCCAGCCAGTTAAATATAGCAACATTTACACCAACTAGTGTAAAAGTTAGCTTATGTTATTAAGAATCAGAAGAGTATCTATTAATAACACTTAACTTATAACTTGAAACTTCAGTGACACAAGTTATGGCAATGGCAAGATTTTATTCTCTGATCTAATACTTAACATTTGCAATCAAAAATGGAATAACATCCCATAAAACCTTGGGAAGAGGGGACATTAAATGCACAACGGGTGTGCTGATAAACATGGTGCCTTTCAGCCACATAATGGCTAAATTGCAAAAACATACTAGGCCAAGTTTAAAAAGCAGATTGCAATTGGTTTAGCAGTATGCTAAACCATAAATCAGTTTACGGACCACAATGTGGTTTGTAAACTCTAATCCAACACATCTGGAGCATATCCAATTCTGAAAGTTTTCAGCCTTCTTCCTGGTCTGTCCCTGTCCCTGAAAAGCAAGCCAGGGCCCTTTCCCTTCCCGGAAAAAAGGAGTTTTGGAGCAAATTACAACAAGGGGAAAGAGAGAGGCGGGGAAAGAGGCAGACTTTTAAACAGGAGCGCCTTTTCCCGCATGCCCAGCACCTGCTTCCCGCTGTACGGCAAGCGGTGGAGACACCAGAGCCCCGCCCTTCTCCTCTTGGGCAATCTCTGCCACCAAGCCAGGTGATGGGTTCCTACTCTCCCTTCACTTTCCTCGTCCACACGAACCCGCCGGCTTAGCACTCAGCCCAACGCGCCGCCCCCCCCCCCCAGCTCCATTCTCACGACTCCTCGCCTTCTTCCTACCATGCTCCGGTTACAAGCGCGCCCGCAACCCAAGCTTCCGCCGCATTTGTTTCGGCTGGGGAGGCGGGACTGGCCCGTCAACCAGCCGCGGCCTAACCAGTGCCCGGGTGTGGCGGAGTTTCCTTTACCGAATAAGCTGGCAGTCCGGGGGGCGCCGCCGCCGCCGCTGCTATTGCAGCTGTGGTCGCCGCTGCCGTCACCGCCTTCTGGTGAGCCTGGCTTGGCAGAGGACCAGGAGGGGATTCGGGCTCGTCGTCTTCCTTGCTGCCGCCGCCACCAACCCCGCCGCTGCTGCTGCTGGTAGTGCTGGTGCTGGTGCTGCTCCCGCCGCCAGGGCTCTCCGCGCGGAGATGCTCCATAGCGAGCTGGGAAGAAGAAGGAGGAGGAGGGCTCGGAAGCTCCTTCCGCGCATGCGCCAGAGCTCTTTAAGGCGGGGCGGGGCCCGGGGGAGGAATTGTGAGGAAGAGACGCGGGAGTGGGAGCCTCTCTCTCCGCCTCTCCCTCTTCCCACCTTAGTTTCTCGAGCGGGGAATCCCTTTTCTCGATAAAAGTCGCCTCGCGCGTTTTGCGTGGTTCGCTTGGAGCTTTCACTCTATCCCGCGACTCCTCCCTGAAGGGATTTAGTTTCAGATAAATGGGCAGACAGAAAAACAAAAGAAGGAGAGAACTGGCGTTGGAGCCGGGCAAGATTGCTCCATAGGCGCGGCTACCCCTCCCGTTTTACCGGGAACCGTCTATCCTCTCGACCGGGAGGAGGCTGGCTTTCTGGAGGAAAGGCAAATGCGGCTTCTGCTTACTCAGCGCAATCAGTCCGGCTATTCCTTACCAAGAAAGTTTCCCCCCGTTTTCACAGAATAGGAAGCGAAGCGCTTGGATTCGCTTTCCGGGCCTCAGTATCCTTACAACATTAAAATAAAAAAACCTCCATCATATAAAATCGTTTTAAAATCCCGAAAACAACAGTGTAATCGGATTAGAGAAGTGATAATAAAAAGGAAGATCCATCTTTTCTTCTTTTTTTTGTTCCTCCAGCAGCAGTATTTCATATATACAAAAATCCATATTTTTTTCTTCAGTCTCTAAACAAGCTGTTAGCTGAACATTTCTTGAATTGCTCCAGTACAAACAACATGCAGTTGAATTATAAACTTAGATAATAGAAACTTCTAGTTATTTTTCCTAACTGGCAGTATTTCCGGATTTTTAAGCACAGTTTTCTTTATTGTTAAATGCAGGTTTAGAACAGGCCCATTTTGAAGGGTGAAGGCTGGTATTTGCTGGCACATTGTTCTGATGCTCCAATGCCTGCAGTTGGGTTTCTTGCCAGGCGCTCTCTGACAATATTTTTAAGTCGAGAAATCAACCATGCAAATATTTGAAGCATAGCTTAGGGAACAAGGGAATATATTCATCCTTACTATTTAGTCTGAAGGTAATTGCTAAAAAGAAAATAGAGCAACCTCAACAACAGGTATGCTGACATAGTGATAGGTAAGAAAGCTAAAGAGTGTCCTTAACAAGGGAAATTGGAGCACCAGTCAGTTCATCTTGAGGGCCCAGCTGTAATAATAATGAGATGTATTTAGAATTCATGGAATTATTTCAATAGTATCACTGGTGTGGATTCAGAAAATTCCAAAATGTTCATTTTTTTTATTAAAAGTTTTACAAATTTAATACAATATAACCCAAACCGCTCCCACCCCTTCCCCCCCTCCCTCACTTCCCAGAGCTGATTACAGGGTAACAAATAAACAATCATAATCTAACTAACATTACCCACCTGTACTATCAATCAAACCATAACATACTTTAACTCCTTTTCAAAACAAATATTAACAAATTAAAACATAAATAATAATATAATTAAACCATAACACTAAAAATAATATAAATTCAATGATATTAAACTATTAATAATAACCTAAAATCTACTCATAAGCAAGATAATACTTTTCAGTCTCATATTTCTTTTGAATATAATCAATCCATCTTCTCCAAACCGAAATGTATTTTTCTTGTGAATGGTCCTTCAAATAAGCGGAAATTTTCGCCATTTCTACTAATTTAGACACCTTAAGTATCCATTCTTCCATAGTAGGCAAAGAATTTTTCTTCCAATATTGCCCCTCCAATAATCTTGGAGCTGTTATAAGATTCAACATCAAATTAATTTCTTTGACATCAAAATCAACCATGATGCCCAACAAAAATAGTTGCAAAGTAAACTTTATCTTTTTCTTAAAAATCTTTTGAATATTCCACCAAATCTTAATCCAAACAGCTTTTATATCTCTACAAGTCCACCAAATATGAAAATAGGTTGCATCTAAGCTTCCACATCTCCAACATTTCGGCTGTAAATTAGGATACATGCGGGACAACTTTTGGGGATCCAAATGCCATCTATAAAACATTTTATAAAAACTTTCTCTTAAATTTTTCACCTGAGTAAATTTTACATTTCTATCCCAAATTGTCTCCCATGTATCCAATAAAATCAGTTCTTGAATATTTTGAGCCCATTTAACCATACAATCTTTAACTAACTCCATTTCGGAATCTAGTTCTATTAAAACATTATAAATTCTCTTTATTTGGGCTCGAGTTTTATCTTTAATCTGTTTTATCAAATTCACATCCTCTAAGGTAATACCAACCTTTTGACAAAATGTTCATCTTTTAAAATACAAATAAAGAGACCTGTTGCAATACACACACACACACACACACACACACACACACACACACCAGAGACCATAATTGAAATAAGATTTCGAGCGATAATGGGCAATGATCCATTAAAATGTCTTTTGGTTTGTAAAATCAATCATGTTCAAAGTCTTTTTCAATTATGCGCCTAAACAAGATGGGCCTGGTCTACAAAGATATTAATTATTGTAATAAGTTGGGAATTTCCAACTTATCAAGAAAGAACCAGTGAAAGTAAACAATTAAAATAATTTTTGAAGAAATTTGTATAAACACCAAAGAACAGACTATAGATGCGCCAGATACACTTAAAGCACTCACAAATTAGAATGGCATTTATTTTAAATATGAGTTGTGAGGGAAAAAAGTATACATGAGAAAAAGCAAAAATACACATATATTTTTTTCCTAAGTCCTAAAAGCTAAAATGTTCAGGAGGAGAAACTATTTTGAGAAAAATATTGACAATTAAGTTTAAAAGTACTGTTTCCCAGAGGCATCTTTACGACAAAGCAAAGAAGCCAAGATGGCAGCTGCAACTGATGCCCTGCTCCTTTGTTAGTGCACTTCTACATACATACAAAGGCACCCAAAGAATCTGGCCCTCCTGTGCCTTTTGACAGCAGTTAAGTGCATAAGAGAAAGATCCTGGAGATAAAATAGTTATAATCATGGTAGCCTATTATTATCATCAGCATGTATCTTTTTTTCAGAACAAAAGAGGAAACTGTCTCTTCATGAGCTCTCCTTATCTGATGGATGAGCCCTCTTGTGAATTCTCATGAAGGATCGATGGAATTTCCCTGGTTTGCACTGTGGATGAAGGCAGGTGTTTGCTGGCAAGTTGTTCTGAGGCTCTAATATATGCCGTTGGATTTCTTGTCAGGCGCTCTCTGACAATGGGCCCCGGAGGCTCTACAATGAAACAGAGAGCCAGATCTCATCATCTCGACTCTCGTCCAAATATCTTGACAGCTGCAATCTTCACTGGTTCCACCATTTTTGAATTTGGGGGCGCAACAGCAAGAGGAAAGAAAGACCCATGTCAACTCTGCCCCTGACACCCCAATTCAGCTTCAATTCCTCTACAATGCAACACTGATACATCTCATCAGAGGTGACTGGGGTTGCTTGCCTCATCAGTTCATCTCAGAGATCATCATGCACGCCCTCTAAACTGGTCAATAAGGGCAACATCTCTGGCATGATCCCAGACGACATCTCTGGCCAACAGTTTAAAAATCTATGATGAACAACCTTATTCTCCTGTAGCCCTTTTGGAATTTTTGAATCTCCTAAGGATTCAGAATGGGATCCTTTGAATGGGATTGCTGAAATGGCTTCTAAATCTCCCAAGGAAGTTCTGGAAGTTGTCCAGTAATAGCTTTCTATCAACAGTTAATACTGTTGGTAACAATTAATACTTACCTACCTACTGTATCTATTTAAAGAGAGCTTAAATAAGGATACAATACATTTGATTTTGCTGACCAATTTATATGTTTATCAACTGGACATAAATTCTTCTGGTTTCCACACACATAACATGCACATAAAAATGTACAATCTTTTTTGAACAATCGTTCTTGTATTCTGGTATGCTGTGAGTCTTGGACACATTATTAATTTATTGTCATAACGGCAATGACGGCTAATATATTGAAGGCTTATGATGCAAAAGCGATATGGTATGATTAATCCTACTGGTCAGTGATTAAAAATAAATAAACTTTGGTGGCCCTTCTATCCACAAAAGCATTTTCAAAAGGAGCCAAGACTTGGTGGAAATAAGAGGACTGAGAAAGAGAACATCAAAGATGCTTCCCCATGTGATCAGAAAAATTGCAGAGGCCACAAAGGCAGCAGGAGGGGAACCAAACATTGAGCCAAGCACCCAGACAGAGAAACACAAACACATTTTTTAAAAAAGAGAGAGAGAGAAAAAAAAAAACTTGGAAAGTTTTCACAGAAAAGAAAGTACCCCGATCCTGCCAGTTCTAAAGCCAGAAGAAAATGTGCTGCTCTCTCTCACTCTCTCGCTCTTTTTGAAAAATAAATGGGAGGGGAAATTGGCCCATAAACACCAATGTGGAAAAACTGACAGACTTTTGAAAAAAGCCAGATATCTACATGGATTGCATGAATAAAAATTTGTATAAACATGGGAAGACTCAAAGGAGGGGGGGGCAACAAAAATCCAAAGCTTTAGGGGAAGATTCACTTGGTTTGGCAGAGGAGTTCAAGAGATAAACCATCACTGCTGTAGTTGTTCCACTTACATATGATGCAATAGTGAGCAGACCTCAGCTGAAAACTGTGATACTAAACAAAAAACAGATCAAGTTGTTTGAAAGCTCACTCTGAGCCTTGGATCCTACATTTTGATTAAGCAGTCATGATTGGCATAATGTCTACCCTGAGCCATTTGGAGGGAGACTTACTTTTTGACTTCCTCATTGTTCCTGTGTCTTTTGATTATGTCTCTTGCCTCCCTGAGAGAGAAGGAAAAGTGGGTCGTGATGCTGGATTCAGTGGCATGTCAGTTTTTTTTTTCTTCAAAGTATTCAAGATGCTTCCTAATTTAGCAAAAAAAGATAAATGCAGGAAGAGGTGATCAAATAGGCAAGATTAGGTTCACATCCTGTCCCATGTCAGCTTGCTTTTGGCGTAACATATTGCAGGAGATTGAACACGGTAGCTTATAAAAGGATGACTTCTAGCTTAGTATCTTGTATAAGCCAAATCTAATTAACAAAAATAATGTTAAACCATAGGGTAGTGTGATATTTGACTTTAACCACTACTTTGTGAAAGTGTCACTTGAATAATATTTGGTTTTAGTGGAATAAAATTTGAGGGATGAAATAAGTGGGGAAAACCCTTTCATGAGATGATGTCTGGTTAAAAATCAGGACTGAAGTAAACAATGGACATACAGAATGGAGGTGTGTAAGAAATGAAGTCTTCAAGGATTTGCTTAAATCCCTTACTCTAAGGCTGTAGTGAGTATGGTTGGACCTGTGTGTGGATGACACTATATTATTCAGAGGAGTGGACACAGAAAGGATTTCTGAGATTATCTTCAGAATTGAAGAGATAACAAAATGAAAACCAGGTAAAAGGAGGTAAAACAATATGCTGCACATTTGAATAAAAATATCCTAATATTTTCTAGATTGAGCTGGCCATGATAAGCCAGGAAGGGGTTCTGGACGGGTAGGAATTAGGAAATAGTTCAACTGGGTGACAATTGGAAAAAACATCATCAGGGACTCCAAAGGAAAAGATTTGGAAATCAAGTGTGCTGATGTCATAAAACATTGGGGTGAAGCTATACTAAGAAACAGGCAGATGCACAGAGATTTTCACTCTGGTTTTCAGGGTATTCTAAGAAAGAACTGAAAAACAGGATTCAATATGGATAGCTCATCGGGACCAGAGGTTTAGTCTTCCAAGCTTTCGGACTCATGCTGGAGAGAGTGACACATTCCAGTAAAGATAAGGTCCCTGACGATGGGCTCCAGCATGAATCCTAAAACTTGGAAGACTAAACCTCTGATCTTAATGACCGATCCAGATTAGATCCTACAACATTATCCTGGGACATGTATATTTGCCTTCATTCAACTGAAAAACAATTTAGGTTTTTCAACCCCTGCTTAAATGGCTCATCAACTGAGTGATTGGGCACAATATGAATTTACATCATCACACAAAAGTTTTGCCATTTCTCCACTAGGGACTGAAAGCGTCATCATAGCACCATCTTTAATAGTGCTAAAGACTAAAGTGGCATAAAGCAACTGTAGCTTTGGCACAGCAGTGGTGGGATGATTGGAAGATGCCACAAGTCACATATAAGGCAATTAAGCAAATCTGGCATTCTGCTCAGGTTCCAAAAGTAAGCATTTTTCTTCCCTGTGCCATTGCTTAATTTCTATAGAATTAAAGCAATGGCAATTTCATGGCCAAGGGCAAAAAAAAAAAACCAAAAAAAAACACCACCCACTGACTCATGAGACACAATTGCCTGTAGTAGAATAACTTGTAAGCCTCCCAGAGTCACCTTATAGTGAGCATAAAATGTAATAATAAATAAAAAATAAATAAGAGGAACTTTGACTCCTTTCTTAAATTGGACATAGTCCAATTCAATTCTTCCACTCCTAGTAATTAGTACTTCAGAATGAAATGGAATGAAAAATAATGAAATCAAATTTCTAGGTCTTGAGGGTTTTTCCCTCCCATATCTTGTGCAAGAGCATATACTCACATTCAAAGTATGAATGAGTCAACGTGGATAAGCCAGTGTAATTTGTCTTCTGCCTCCCAAAAGTTCATTATGATTTATCACTGAAACTGTGCAATGAGCTCCATTGTGTAAATGAAAGCTGAAGTCATCAAGGCTTTGCTTTCTCAGCCATTGTCTTCACTTTCTCAGCTTTCCCCTAAAAGCTGGAAGCTCCCTACAGTGTAGACTTTTCGCACAGAAACGTTCCCCAGGGAGCCCTGTCAGTGTGTGTTTATCTCTCACTGGATATGTTCACACATTTCCAGTCATGATTTGCTTGCCTGATGCTTCCTCTACATGAGCAGCAGAGCTGCAAACCAAACACACATCTGTGGCTTTGTTTTCTAGCTGCAAATGTCACACAATGATTGCTTTTGGTCAGAAGAACCATTTGCTGGATGTTTGTTTTCCTCGTAGGTTTCTTCTGTGGGTTTTGAATGGAAACAACAACCCCAAATAAAGTGCAAAGACCTAGGTTGCAACTGGGTTATTGAGGGGAAGAGTCATTTAGTAGGTTCATGGTTAAACTATGGTTGGCAGCATGTGTGCCATGGAAATACCCTCACAAAAAGGCCGACCAAACTAACTCTTCTTTGATATCCATCTTCCTAAAACTTGGCTGAGTTCCTTACAAATATGTCTAATCATTATTTTGCTTCATTTTGCAAAAAATACAAAGCTTTTCATGTATGTTTTTATGTCATGTGTATCTTTCATCATACATGGAATGCCACACAAAATAAAAGAGGACAAATAAGGATAGGTGTGACCTCTCTTAGACATTGACCTAAGCCAGATCTACTTTGCTTCAGTCATGTTGCTATAGCCTTAGCGCACATCTTTATCGGCTTCCAACAAACAGCAGGGAGGCCTCTACTGATGCCAACAAAAAGTCTTTTCAACCCTCTGAAAGTCAGAAAAAGTTATTTTCCACCAGCTTCATTTCTCTTTTCTCTGGAGACCCTGAAGATGGAGGAAGAAACAGACTAGAACGAGGGCTCTAAGAAAAGGAGAGGATTTCTGGAAAGTGGCTGGTTCTATCAGCTTCTAGCTGGGTACTCCAATACTGGAGATTTTTAAGAAGAGATTGGACAACCATTTGTCTGAAATGGTATAGGGTCTCCTGCTTGAGCAAGGGGTTGGACTAGAAGATCTCCAAGGTCCCTTCCAACTCTATTATTCTGAAAATAAAAAGTTGGAGCTGGAAAATAGTGGCTCTAGGAGTCTTTCCCTCCATTGAAAGACAAACAGGCTGTTTGTGGGTTTGTGTAACATCACTGTATTTGTGCAATGTTATGTTATACAAATGTTTCATCAGTTTTTTTTGGGGGGGAAGCGTATTTTCTCTTGTTGATAGCTTTACTGCTTCTTTTTCCTTTGTTCTAAAAAAAAGGTGCATTTGGCAGGGACTGCAAGGAAGAGCAGAACGGAAGTGCAATGATGGCTACAAAGCAGACACAGTGATAAATGCATAGAGGTTTTCCTAATTTCTAGATCTGTTCCACATTACTTCCTAATGGAAAGAGGTCTGATGGGAAAAGAGCTGGCGTGATATGCCTTGATTTATGATTTCATCCTTTTTCTTCCAAAGAAAGGATTTGTACTTTTAATCTCACAGGCCAGCTAAAATTAGAGACAGACATGAGGTGCTCCGTGCACAGCTTTGGATGGCAAGTTTTTTTTTTTTCTTTCTTTCCTGTTCCTGAAGCGGCTCCGACGTTGTCATCCTTATATCAAGCTTTGCTCTCAGTGCCAACTTTTCCTTCCCCCTTCCTCCTCCTCCTTCTCCTATATTTGTGTGTATTCAGAAAGAGCCAGCATTCGTCGGCTCAGGAACTTCAGTTCCTGGGCGGACCCCACACACTCACACAGCTGGATTTGAAACAGCTGGGTCTGCCTCCCGTTCCCTTTTAGCGAGGAGCCCCACAAGCCCTGGATAGGTTGGCTGGCAGAGGATGAACCGAGTAGCACTGCAAAACTGGGATTTGATTGCTGGCAAGATCCAGAAAATGGGTTACTGGAGGAGGCTTCCTCAGCTTCTGCTACTGCTGCTTCAGCTCCGTAAGTAAAGAACAAACTTTCACTGTTTATTTTTCCTTCTCTTCGCTCCATTCTCCTCTGTGGGTGATTAGCTGAAGGAGACGGCAGAGATGTTGGAGAATTTAGAATAAAGCTGGCTTGAAAATCCAGTCTGCCTCTTTTCAGCGAGCATTTGGTAATTCACTTCAGTTCTTCAGGTTCTTAAAGGCAAAACTGTCATTGCCACAGCCAGGTCTGGGTCCAGTATTAATGTTATGCCTGAGAACTTTGCAGTTCAAAATTGTTGATAACATTTAACCAGACTGAATCCAGCTGAGACGATTGGTTGAATGGTTGCGAGTTCAGCATATTTGAACGCTGAGATAGCCCTCTTCATCACCCTCTTTTTCCCATGCCCTTTCACAGATCTAGGCAGAGAACTAATTAAGCTTAAGTAAACTAACACAGTTGAGAAGTGAAAGGCACGTTTGGGCAACAGCATTTTACTATTTAAAGCTCAGCACAGCCAGTTCATAAGCAAATAATTCCTTGTTGCACACATTCTGTTTATGTGTCTATAATGGTCTGTTACAATTCTCATGCCAGACTTTGAAAGAAAGTCCTACCATACTACAAAGGCTACCTCCTTGGTTTATAACATGAAGGCACTCACCCAGAGATGCCATATGCAAGTCAAAAAAAAAGTATACAGACTTCTCAGATGTTATGGTACGTATGTAACGCCTGCAAATACGTATTTATGTAGAGTTTGTCAATCTAACTGACACACCCCATTTCTACTAAAACCAGATTGTTCATTATTCTGAGGAATCACATGAGCACTTCCAGTAAAGGACTTCTTAAGTATTAGGCATGCCAATCCTGTGCATTCAGTGTCCTATGGGTAAAGTCTGCTATTCACTGTGCTACTTATTCCAACTTCTTTTGAAGAACAGACCTCAAGTCTGTTCTTTGAAATTAACCTACCAAACTAGAACTAAGGAGAAACTTCCTAACAGTGAGAATAATTAACCAGTGGAACGACTTGCCTTCAGAAGTTGTGGGTGCTCCATCACTGGAGGTTTTTAAGAAGAGACTGGACAATCACTTGTCTGGAATGGTATAGGTCTCCTGCCTGAGCAGACCTCCAAGATCCCTTCTGACTCTGTTATTCTGTTATCTACAGATAGTTCTTGTTTGGCAATCTTTTAGAGTCCAATTATATTAGCATAATTTACAATACTGTTTGGGCAGCATTCCTGCCATCCAAAATCCTACACAAGCTGGAGCTTTGTGGCACAGTTTCTTATGTTTCTCCTTGATTGCTGAACTGGATAATTAGATTGGTGATGAACCACTGCATGTAGGAACCTATACTTATAAGGTTACACAGAGTTCTCCATATAGGCCTAACCCATCTTATCCAGTAGTAATCATTACAACTTGCAGTAGATCTGCAAGGCCTCAGGAAGAGGCACTACCTGAGATATTTTAAAGATACTTTTGAGATATTTTTAATTTGAAAAAAAAAAGCAGAGGATGAACTTCCTGCATGCAACTAAGCTATGACTCTTGCCTAAATAGATTAATCATTTTTACAATGGTGTTTTTCTGCTTTATCCTCTTCCAGACATATTGATATGTACACATAGACATCTTTTAACATGGTAGACATGGAAACTAGAAGGTGGAGATAGAGGGTTTATTTATTTATTTATTTCCACTAAAACAGCCTTCCATAAATCTGATTATGGATGTGTGGAGCTGCAGCTCCTGTCATATTCATATGGCTGTGGAGTTAAAGGAATTAAGTCCACATGAGGACACCAGTTGGGAAGGCTGCTGTATGTGAACGTCTCTGGTTGATGCTAAATTGGAAATCCAGAAAATAGAAAACAGACAGAAACGAAGAGTTGTATTTTATAGGATTTTGTGCAACTTTCCCCAAGAAGTGCTGCACCACCCCTACTTAGAGGTCTTTTAAGAATTAGATGAAGTTCCAATATAATTCATGGGTATCGTCAGTTAGAAATTGATAAACCAAATTAAGATTACAAGCCCTGAAGCTTACCTGCACACCTACAGAATTCAGTGCATAGAGTTGTGCACAGGAACAGATTGTCAAGCAGAACCTTCCACAATCTGATCCAATGCACATCTACTTGCAGAGACTGAAGGTAAAAGAGGAGAATAGTTCAAATCTTTCTCTTGTGTTTCAGTGAGATACTAAGCGTTGCTGAATGCTGGTCATAAGCATCTTCATGCACTCCAACTATCTTGACTATAAAATGTAAATCAAATTAAACTCAACTGCTCTGTTTGCATAAAGTAAAAATAAATCCAGGTAAACTAGGGCACCACCATCAGTGCTCTCAATACACAACACAACTTTCTGGATCATATGCCGTTATTTAACTTTATTGTTCTTCCAAATAGAGCACTCAGCACTTTGGGTTTACAGAAACTGTAATTAATAAGCAAATTTCATTTAAATTGGTGGCTAAATGAGGACGAAACGAAAGTCCGAGCATGCTTCCCCCCTCTCTGTCTTTCCCTTTGTGAGAACTAGAGAGGGTCAAGTTTGAGATGCTTTCTCAAATTACATTTCTGCCTTGGACTCAAATATTTTTTATCTGACTGTTATTTTGATTGCAGCTCATCTTTATGTTCCTCAAGGTTATTCCTACTGCCCATTATATCACATCCCGTAAGTGTTGCCCTGAAATGTTGCTATCCAATGGGGCCTAGGAAGTGTGCGTTATCTATAGCAGCTCCTGCCCTACTGAAGAACTTTCCTCCTGGGGGTTCAGCAACCCCCAACCTTTTACCCTTTCAGAAAGCCATAAAGGGCTTTTCCTTTCCCCAGATGCAAGGGGAAGCTTGGAGCTTCCGAGGATTGTATGGATAGATGGACTGGAGGTGGAGGGTCAGACACTTGGGGGTTTTTTTTGTTCTTTGTTTGCTTTTATTCTTCTAGCAAGTTGTCCACAATTGTGTTTTACCATGGGAGGCAGCATACAAATTTAATCAATCTGTCAAATAAACACATCATTAATACTGCTAAAAGTAAGCAGTAATTTTATTCATGTCTGAAATGTTTTGCATTTAGGTAAACTTAGGATGAGAGGCTATGTCTCTAGCAGATGGATAATCAATTCAGTCTCTGCAGCAAATCAGATACCTAGAACAGGCAATCATATAAGATCAGCTAAGCCTCCAGAACTTTAATTTCTGTCTTTAATTTGCAAATGGGCATCTTTCCAAAGTCACTGGAAAATGCTGAGGAATATTCTCACCAGATGTACAGGAAGATAGTCTTTGGGTTGCTCTCCATTTAGCACATACTTTTCTTCTTCTATCATCATTATCATCAACTGCCCCTCCCTCCTCACCACCACCCCACTAGTATCATCATCACCACCATCATTGTCTTCAATCCATTTCACAAAGAAAGTTATCTAGTCCTGCCCAAAGCAAGGAGACACGGATTACTTAGGATCTTCCAGCAGAAAACTTTGAAATTGAGTCAGTGTACTTGACATATGCCATCCCCAGGACTGAGCACATCCCTTTGTAGATAAGTAGAGGCACAAAGCTAGCTGAGTGTCCTTCGGTCAGTCATTTTCTCTCAGCCCTAGGCAGGAGGCAATGTCAAATCATTTCTGAAAATCCTTGCCTAGAAAACTGCAGGGACTTGTCCAGACAGTTTCCAAGAATTGGACCCGACTGAACAGAAGAAAAACAAACAAATTGAGAGCCACTTTGGTGTAGTGGTTAAGAGTGAGGGATTGTGAATAGAATAGAACAGAACAGAATAATAGAGCTGGAAGGGACTTTAGAGGTCTTCTAGTCCAACCCCCCCCCGCACAAGCAGGAAACCCTATGCCATTTCATTAGAATAGAATAACAGAGTTGGAAGGGACCTGAAGTCATCTAGTCCAACCCTCCACCCAAGCTATGCTAATCCCACTATGGGCATGAAGCCAGCTACTCTCAATCTGAGGAAGCAAGCAAGGGCAAAACACTTGTGTGAGTTGCATTCTAAAATAGCCAAAGGATGCCATGTTGATTATTCACATAATATATTTATTTCTCTAATACCTGATGAGGAGCTTGCATGAAGAACATGACTGAGTTGTGCTTGCCTCATGACAGGTTAATGCATCCCAATAAGCTAAACCAAATAAACCATTTTATAGTTTGGTATGTTTGGTGCGTGAAGTCACTTGGTTGGGGTTCAGTCACTAAGGCAATTCAGGATTGTACAAAGCAGGGTCTGTTCATCACTAGGAGGAAGTAGCTATCAGGAAAAGTTCCAGATTTACTTAGAACTTTATTGTAGCAAACACCAGATTGGGGAAGCCAAGCTTAGCACACACAACAGGATTTCCTTTCTGTCTGGAGGATATCATGGTTTCCATCTCTGATACAGCAGTCACAAAGTCATCAGAGATTTCTTTTCTTGATTGGTGACCATAATAGTACTTTCCATCTTCATCCCTTGCTCTCCCTATTTGTGCAACTATCTTTTCATCAATCACCTGTGTTTTAATCTTTGGTTGTTGGGCAGTTGTGCTTAATTGCTATTGGGAAACAGCACTTTCAAAGACCACAAAAACTAGATAGCATCTAGGTCTAGTGTCTGTTGATGCTATTAAAATAAAAACAGGAAAAAGAAGATAATTAGAGATCTTTGAATTATGTTTCCTGCAGAAATAACTCAGACTTTGTCAAGTGAAAAAGGACACTTAAATTTTGTCTAAATAGATATTTAAAAATACAAAACAACAGCCCTATGTTATGCTTTTCATTTATAATTTTGCAGTTTGCATGTGTTTTGCTTGTGTTGTTATGTTAGTAAAATCCAAAATGAAGACCCAACTCAATCGAAGATCCAATGTTTACTACAGCAGAATTCCCCAATCTTTCCGGCTTTACAGACCAGCAGGGGGAGGGGGAAGAGGGTATGGTTCCGTGCGAGCAGCTGGCAAGTCCACAGGCATGTGCACAGCTACATTTGCATGAGTGGCGGGCACGGGCACCCATTGCTTGTGCATCGCTTGCATGTATGCGCTTGCCCCCTGGTCACACAAGGGGGGGATGCATGCGTTTGCCAGAGACTTCCATGGCCCGGTTCTGAATGGCTCAAGGACTGGTAGTGGGCTGTGGGCTGGGGAGTGGGGATCCCTGTACTATAGGATTCTTCAGATAATTTTACTTGAAAGCCTGGTATCAAAACTGAGTGCATTTTTTTTTCCAATCAGCACTGTATTTCTCAAATTTGATAGTTTTGGAGGCTCTTTGGCTTTTGAACGACTATATTGAAATGTCAGCTGAATAAGTTTTAAGATCTGATATAAGCAGTTATTTGGAGCAATTCATCATTTATTAGTAGGGCTTAGATTGGAGTCAATATGTATAGGATTACAACAGAATTTTGGACACCAAATAGTTAAATAATCCTTTACACATCTGTTTAGTCCTATGGCACCAAGTAGGGGGTACTGCTATGTTTTTCATCCACAACGGTATACAATATGAAATATTGTATTATAATAATATTATAATACTATATTGTAATATAAATAGTACATTATATTATATTGTAATATAAAATATTATATTGTAATATAAATATTATTATTATCAAATTTAAAAGAAAGTATATCCAATATTTCACATTAAAATATAGGTAAACAAGGTAGTGGCTCTGAACAGTGAAAGAATCTTTTTTATGTTTTAACATGGCGCTGAGTAAAGGGATATGTTTCTCTGGGTAATATGCTGAAATGAAAATGGTTAGGGATAAAGCAAGGGAGCTAGTGGGGGGTTTTCCCCACTAATGAGCCATTCTTATTGGGGTTGAGTAGTTAGGCATGTGAGGAGAGAGAGATGGAACATTGGGTGGATGAAAGACAAACAACATGAGAACATAGGGAGAGGTTGAGAGAGCCAGGAATTGTGATATTGGCTGAAGTTCTGTGTAGAAGATAGAGGTTGACTGCAGACCTTGCTTAGAGATGGTTGGCAGAGAGGAACTGAGGCAATGGAAAGCTGTGTAAAGACAAAGCCTGATAACAACTTTGACCTAGATGTTCTGGAGGTAGTGAGGGGCAGCAAGTTGATAGTGGTAATGGAACATCACTTACAGTAGATGCAGCACTAACAGGAAGACACCTTAGGTCAGGGGTCTTCAAACTTGGCCCTATTATGACTTGTGGACTTCAACTCCCACTGAGGAATTCTGAGAGTTGAAGTCCACAAGTCATAAAAGGGCCAAGTTTGAAGACCCCTGCCTTAGGTGGTCCAACAGTTGTGGCTGTAGCGCCACATATTTTCAGCAAGGATGAGTTCTAAAAAGGAAGTCAACATTACAATAGCCTGCAAGCAAGCCACCATAAAGTTGTAAGCAGAAGCTAGAGAACAACAGGAAACAGGAATTGATGAGGAAAACGGAGAAAAGTTGCAGGAAAGAGGTTGGAATTACTGTAGTGGTGAAAACTATCCCTCGAAAGAGAAGCAGTAATTGAGAATAGGCTCTCTTTGAGGCTTAAGTAAGTACAGAATGGGGAGGATGGAGGCAAGTTGCATGGGATGTTGTTGGGAGCTATATAGGTAAGGGGATGTTAGTGAGAAGTGATGTAGATGGTTATTGAGATACCTGTAGAGTGACACAATTAAGAGCAGTCATTGAAACTGTGTTTTATTTTGGGATATGGATGGAAGCCTGGTAGAGGCAGAGGAGCGTGGTGCATCTCATTGTTAATTGTCCTGAGGGAGGACGGGAGCAGAAAGTAAAGAGAAGTAGAGAGGAGGATGAAAAATTGAGGTTCTGATGACAGAGAGGTATATGGCAGGAAGCAAAGATCAGGCTTCCTTCAGAAAAGGTAGATTGGAAAGCTGAGACCAATTCCTACTTCTGGTCTTCTGACTGCATCGCAGGAGATAGATAGTCATCCAGAACTCTGCAAATGACCAGAGCCAGAGTTTTACAGATAATCAGTTCTGTAATTCTGGTGCAATTCAGGATGGTGGACACCATCTTTAAAATCTTCTACGGCTTTGGGCAAGGGTCTCCAAACTTGGCAACTTTAAGATTTGTGGACCAACTCCCAGAATTCCCCAGCCAGCTATGCTTCTGAGATCTGAAGTCCACAAGACTTGAAGTTGCCAAGTTTGGAGACCCCTAGCTTAGGGAATGGTTATCTCAGAGCTTGCCTGCTATGAGTGGAATCTCTCCATCTGGCACATTGAGCAAGAGAAGGCATGTTAATGTTAAGAGTCCCTCCAGTGCCAGTGGAAGACTACCTTAAGGGACTATATTCTCATGCCTTTTCAATAATGTTCCCCCCCCACCCCGGATCCTTCAGGGCAACCTTCTCTCAGATATCAAGACTATCTCTTTCTTGTTAGGTTTTTGAATAGGCTGGTTGTTCTGGAGAGCATGGGATGAAGAGATGGAATATTGAACTATCTCCAAATTGTGGATGCTTTTTATTCTTGGTTGTTTGCTCATTCTTTGTTGTTGGTATGGTTTTTAATATTATCACTGTATCAAGGTAGTAAGCTGTTCTGAGTCTCCAGCATGTAAGGCCAGAACGAACCAAAATATTTTAGGGGCACATAAATCTGACTGGAAAAAAAAGCAAAGTAAAATGAAACAAAACAAGCCGGATGAGCAAAATGTTTTTGGGTATGTGCCTAAATAAAAATAAAATTGGAACAAGCTTTATTTCTAAGGCAAGATGTTTTCAGAATTAGTGGCAGTACAGAATAGGATTACTTTCATAGAAGTGGCACAATAAGTTCTCTATTGAAATCGCATCTGTCAGATAGCTGTGTATGTAAAATGGCATAATCTTAGGTATTCTAGACTTAGAATAAAATAGAATAGTACTTTTGCATGGCCAAGAGCTAGTTTACTTCCAGATAAAAAGATATAGAAATGGATTTTCAGCCTAAGATCTGCATATATATTGCAGTATATGCCACTTGATTTTTATGTACAATAACAAGCAAAAGCTTAAGACCACACCCTACTCTTCTGCCCCGTGTATATCCAAATCAAGCACATAATTTCCTTTTTGGGATAAAGCCATTACAGCAAGAAATCTAAACTAGTGTCAACTGAAAGAAATAAACATAAAACAGTTTATTATAATAGCACTAATGGCTTTGAAGTTGTGGCTTTTGAGATTACATTCCTTCAGAGCTGGAGAATTGCTATTAAGATTTTATCCACACTGGGGGGGAGGGGAGAGAGAGAGTGAGTGCACAGGCCATGCAACCCAATTGCAGGAAAACAACAAACTGGCAAAGAGCTCCTGATAATAAGGTGACCAACTTTTTTTCAATGAAAAGGAGGACCCAAATAAATCGAAGAAAAAATATCGTAAATAAAAGAAACATTTTATTCATTGCAACAATAATACAGAATACACTATAATATGATAAATGCATAATAAAAACATTTGTAACAATAACATTTTATATTGTAATTCTGCTTACATGCCGCACCCCCGCCTGCAGCCGCCCCGCCAGCACTGCTGCCCTGCCGTGTAGAGTGGGCCTCGCGGCTCCCAAAGCACCAGCTGTGCCGGCTCCGGCCCCGGGGGGCAGCCCGCTGTTGACACACCCCGCCTGCAGCCTCCCCGCCAGCACCACCGCCCACCCTGCGCAGCCCTGTGTAGAGCAGACCCCGTGGCTCCCACAGAACGGGAAGCAGCCGGCCACCGCCGCCCCTCACACCCCCAACCGCAGCAGTCCCACCGCCCCTGCCTCTTGCACCCGCAGCAATTATTTCCCTAGCAGGGCCGAAGATCAAGAGAAAGTCACCGTGGCATCGCCGCTCCAGTCTCCTCCAGGTATCTTCGGGACTAACTAGGAGATGGTGTAGTTGGGTAGCAGGGAGGGGTGCAAAGTTCCTACCAATTCGCCTTCGCTGCAGACAACTTACATGTGCAAAGTTTGCGGCCAGGTGTTTTGGCACGCTCAGCAGAAATTCCTATTGGCTTTCGAAAGCCAATAGGGGAAGTAGCACAGCTCATGCAAAAGTTGAAAAAAAAACCATCAAAAAAAGATGCCGGAACGCCATTCTGAGAGTTCTATGAGAAAAAAAAGCCCTGCAGATTAGTCTTCAAATATCGAAAAGGAGGACATGTAGGAGGACACTTTTCGAGGGAGGACAGAACTCACAAAAGGAGGAAAGTCCTCCCTAAAGGAGGACGGTTGGTCACCTTACTGATAATCAAGTTTGTCTTTAGTTAATGCATATGACATATCTGTAGATAATGCCTATGACAATTGTGGTTTTTGAGATTATAGTACATTCTTTCAGAACTGGAGAACTGGATAGAATTCTCCTTCCTCCCCAATATGACTTCTCCAAATCTGCTAGGAGTTGGGCAGGAGACACGTTGGGAGAGTACAAGGAACTCTATTTGCATAGAAACAGCGGACCAATTACACTAATCAATTGAATTAATTATTAACATTGAGAAATAAATTTAAATTTCTGGAAGATAGAAATGGCATCAGCTGAAAACTGGACCAGAAACAAAAATATGGTTGGTCCTGGATCGATCTGATTGTTGTTGCTGTTAGAAATCATTATACCCCTCTCTTCATTTCTTCTAATTTAGTGGCATTTTTAAGAATAAGGTTCATCACTGAAACAAAACAAGTTGAAAAACTCTGAGCTTATTGGATCACAGAACTTGATCTCTGAGTAACAGCAGCTGCCTTGCTCTGACGTCTCTGTGTAGGCTCATCAAAGTTCCACCAGATGGCAAATGGAGTGGCTGTCAAAAATTTCCAAACACTTCGCAGGCGATTCATCTAAATCAGCAATAACCCATTTGCACTTAAAACAGAGCACAAGCCCCCATTTCTCATGTGTGATATACATAACATTTCTGCCATATTTACTGTTCCAAAGATAAGGCTAGATCTCTTTATGTTGTTCTTTTCAATCCTTTCAGACAGATTTATATCTTCTGAAGAGAAGATATGAGCTTAAGTCTCCAACACAGGATTTCCAGTTGAAAAAAGTCAGTTTCTATAGTATCATTTAGTGTGTTGTTGTTCAGTCATGTCCAATTCTTCATGACTCCATGGACTATAGCATGTCGGTCCCCCCTGCCCTCACTGTCTCCCAGAGTTTGACCAAATTCATGTTCATTGCATCAATGACACTATTTAACCATCTCATCCTCTGCCATCCTCTTCTCCTTTTGCCTTTAATCTTTCTCAACATCAGGATCTTTTCCAAGGAGTCCTCTCCTCTCATTTGATGGGCAAAGTATTTATGCTTCAGCTTCAGTATCTGTCCTTACAAAGGATAGTCAGGGTCAATTTCCTTTAGGATTCACTGACCTGATCCCCTTGCAGTCCAAGGGACTCTCAAGAGTTTTCTTCCACAACATAGTTTGAAAGCATCAATTCTTCAGTGCTCAGCCTTCCTTATAGATCATTCAGTACCATCATTTGAAATGCATTCTACTGAGGCCAGTGAGATTTCCTTCCAGGTGAAGTGTGCTTGTCTTTGTAGGATCAGGACAAGACAACCTGCTGTGTTATGATTGTGGGTTGCAACAAATCAAAAATATTTAAGGCTAGGCAACTTGGTGCCTTTGAAGACATTTTGAATTACACTTCCCCCAATCTGTTGACATTGACCCAGGTGGACTGGGCCTGATGACTGCAGGTTGTCTTGTCCTAAATTATACAAATGCAAAAAAAAAAAAAAAAGTAATTCCATGCATGCAATTAACTATGGTTTCTGTTCTCAGTAAGGACTTCTTCTTTATGTCCTCTTTTACCACTTAGGGCAGTGATGGCGAACCTTTTATAGACCGAGTGCCCAAAATGCAACCCAAAACCCACTTATGCATCGTTGGGTGACGGGTAGGTGTGGCCCATTGGCTGGGTGTGGCCCATTGGCTGGGCATGGCTGTGTAATAACGGCAGACTGGGTGGGACTAAAAAGTTCAATCAATCAATTCCAACTTTGCAAGATCTTTTTTTTTCAGTGAGAAGTTGAAATTGACTGATTGATTGAACCTTTTATTTTGCACATGGCGGTGGAGGCCTAAAGCCAAAAGGTTTTATAAAACCCAGCTGAAGGCCTAGGGCTGGGGTAACGGCGTGCGTGCCCACAGAGAGGGCTCTGAGTGCTGCCTCTGGCACCCGTGCCATAGGTTTGCCACCACTGACTTAGGGTGTTGAGGGATCCAATAAGGACACAGCCTAAAAATTCCTAACAACATCCCCCCAAAAAGATATTGTACAGAAATGCTTTGTATTTGTTACCACCACATTTAGAATACTGATAGACAGAAAAAGTAGGTCTTGTCTTCTTCAATAAATTTAGTTGTAAAGCTGTTTATTATGGAATGTTAAAAACATTTGCTAAATTAATACACATGCATTCACATGAAAACTGGATATAGTTAGAAGGATGGATGGGATGGATGGAGATGACAGATAGATGATAAATACTATAGATAGATAGATGGATAGGATAGATAGATAGATAGATAGATAGATAGATAAGAGAGAGAAAGAGAAAGAAAGAGATACTCTGTCTATCCTAGCACCAGCTCACTGCATCAACCCAAAATAAGATTCTTTCCTTTTATGTTACTAATGACAGAATTTATTTCCATGATTTGGGAATTTTTAGTGACTTCTATATCTCAGACATAGTTTAACTGCTTTAAAAAACTTTTTGTTTCTCGTTTTTAATCACACAAATAAATCCTTTGCAAGAAATAATTTGGGGTTGATGAGGTAAAATGTTAACTCTTTTCACCATTTGCTGCACAAATATCAGTTTGGAACAGCTTGAAGGTTATATAAACTGTTTTCATTTAATGGTACCTGCTTAAATGTGTGTCTGTATGCATGTGTTTGCTTTCTGATGTTAATCTTGAAATATTTCCTTGGATTTAATCAAAAAACTCCAAGTCAATGGAAATGTTTCTGCTAGTACCAGCAGGCTTCAGCGCAGGTCATGGATCAAATGCTTCTTGGTTTCATTTCTTTAGTATAAGAATGCTTCTCTTGTCCCACTTTCTTAAGGATTTGTTTTGTTCACTAGTCTGATTTTTTTGCCTCAGTAAAATTGTGATCCTAAATCAATGTATGAGAGGAAACTATAGTAAACTTGAGCTTTATGGAGCCCCAAGCTGGTTTGATTACCACTAATATTTATTACTTGGGCTGCCATAGTGCATATCCTCTTACCTGGGAATAAGACTGTATTTATCTTGATTCTAGAGTAAATGGAGAAGACTCCCGCTTAATATTTGATATATCCTGGATCTAGCTGTGCAGATTTAGTAGAGATGACAGAATCTTCATTTTTCAAAATTGTGAAGGATGAGTTGAAGCCTGCTGGTCCTGAGGAAGAGGACAAGACCTCAGTCCCACTGCAGTCTGGAGTCCTTTCCTTCCTGGTTCATGAATACCTCCAGGAAAATAATGGGAGGCTGAGTCAGAGTAATGACAAAGATATCGTTGAGTGAGAGAGTGAATGAGGGGGTGGTACTTCCTACCTTGAATGAGATAGTCGTGCATCCAGGAGAAGCGATTGCTCAACCTGGAAATTTTAGATAACTATCAGTTGGTTTCCAATTTTCCTTGAAAAGTCATTGATGGGCCTATAACAGCGATAGTGAACCTTTTAGAGACTGAGTGCCCAAACTGCAACCCAAAACCCACTTACGTATTGTCAGGTGCCAGTGAGTGTGGCCCCTTGGGGGGTGTGGCCAATTGGGTAAGCGTAGCCCATTGGGCCGGCGGGACTAAAAAGTTCAATCAATCAATTCCAACTTTGCGAGATCTTTTTTTTCCCACGAGAAGTTGAAATTGAATAATTGATTGATTTTTTTTTTGGCACATGGCGGTGGAGGCCTAAAGCGAAAAGGTTTTATAAAACCCAGCTGAAGGCCTAGGACTGGGGCGACAATGTGTGTGCCCACAGAGAGGGCTCTGCGTGCCACCCGTGGCATGCGTGCCATAGGTTCGCCATCATGGGCCTATAATAGCAGAGGGCCCTGGAAGAAACAGATTACCTGGACCGTTCTCAGTCTAGACTCAGGTCCAGGTATGGAATTAAATCCAGAGTCATCACTATCATATAGATAGAATTTCTCCATGATGTCTATCTTTAACTTGTGTTTTCAGGACTCCCAAGAGACTGTCATCAGCTTGCTTCTGGTCATTCTCTTCTTTCTGCTTTTTCCAGAATTAGAGCCTTTCCAGAGAGTTGGAATTTTGCATAATGTAAATGGAATAATTTGAATCTGGCCGTTTGTGCCTCCAGTGAGAACTCTGGGTTGATTTCTTTGATGATCCATTGTTTTGTTTTTTTGGTCAACCTGGACCATGGTATTCTCAGTCTTTTCAGCACCAAAATTCAAAGTTGCTTCCATAAATTGTTACAGGGAATACCATATATGCCGGCGTATAAGGCGACTTCAGCAAGCGTTAAAATCGGTGCCAAAGACGGGGGTCGTCTTATACGCCAAGTCGTCTTATACGCTGGAAATACTGGTAGTTTCCGGCGTATAAGATGACGTTCTAGGAATGCGACTCGGCGCCAAAGATGGGGGTCGTCTTATACACCGGGTCGCCTTGTACGCCGGCATATACGGTATTATAGTTTGCATAGTTCTGCTCTTTAGATTCCCATAGTTTTTACTTTTTCAACTATTTTTTTTCCTGTTAATAGGATAAGATCCAGGAAAGTCAGTCTTTTTCAGTGTTCCAGAAAAAATATGGTCAGTAAGTCCACTAAGAAATTCTTGGAGTTTTGTAATCTTGGCTGAGTTGATTTTCCAGTGTTAAAATTAATAATTGGTCAATAACTTTAGGGTCTCTGGGGGTACCAAAGCTTCTGGAACATCCTACAAGGATCTAGGGGCCACAAATTGTACAGAAATAGTCAACAGAAACTAAATTTTCACAACTTTGCATTTAATCTCTCTCTCTCTACCACCCTCCCTCTCTCTCTCTCTCTCTCTCTCTCTGTGTGTGTGTGTGTGTGTGTGTGCATGTATCCAAGTTTGCAAATTTACATCTGGATCTGTGTTAAGCTTTGGAAGACTTACAGTCATTTCATTTTAATAAAACAATGTAAACTGAATGGACAGCCTTAGGACTGAGCGGCTTCTCACTTTACCGTCTATCATTTTTTTTCAAGGAGAAACATGAGTATATATAATTTTCCCCAGAAACCGACTGTCAATTAAAATTATACTTTAGATCTAATATATCAATTCCATCAGAGGAACCTAACACACTTAATATGAGGTCTCACTATTCCAGGAAAGAAGAAACCTTGATTTATTTACATATTCAAAGCTGAATCTGCTTCTGATCTGAATTATTCCCCTTCATCTTGAATTCTTTCCACTTAGATGAAAATCAGCTTGACCCCTTTAAAATCTACCATCCAGCATTTATCCTTCATACTCTAACCATAATGTACCAGACATATAATATAGACAGATCCAGGGTAATATAGTGTTTAAAGAACTGAAATAAGATTCAAAGTTTTAGATTCTAGTCCATCTGTAGTCATGGAAACATCCTGGGTGGCCCTGGGCCAGTCCTTCACTCTCACCTCAGCCTACTTCATGGATTGTTTGAGAAGAAGCAACGGGTGGAAACTAACCAAGGAGAGAAGCAACCTAGAACTAAGGAAAAACTTCCTGACAGTTAGAACAATTAATCAGTGGAAGAACCTGCCTCCAGAAGCGGTGAATGCTCCAACACTGGAAGTTTTTAAGAAGAGACTGGACAGCCACTTGTTCAAAATGGTATAGGGTTTCCTGCCTGAGCAGGGGGTTGGGCTAGATGATCTCCAAGGTCCCTTCCAACTTTATTATTATTAGTAGTATTAGTATTAGTATAACTATCTTGAAATTATTTGGAGAAAACCCAAGAAAGCATCAACAATAGCAATAATTCTGTATATTAGCTCATTGGTAGCTGTATCATGCAAACCGGCAATAAACAATGCTGGGATAGCATGGCAAGAATTGTCCATTGGAATTTGTGTAGAAAATTATTGTCTGCAAAAAACAAAACTATTGGGAGCATGAAAACCTCTGAAAACGTTTTTACAAAAAGCAAACAACATTTTGTGGGATTTCAAAATTCATATTGACAGGCACATCAGAATGTAATAGACACTATTGTTATAGAAAAGAAGAATGTGTGATCCATTGATGTGACAATACTGGGAGGCAGTTGAATTGCTGGAAAACAACCAGAGAAAGTAACAAAGTACTATGATTTACAAATTGAAGTCAAAAGGGTATAGAAGAAAAAAAAATCACTTTTCATATTGATTGTCACTGGAGCTCATGCTACAGTACCAGAAAGATTCACCAGATTTCAAACATTTTTAACTTTATTGGACTTGACACCACTAGTTTTGCACAATACCACCTTTAGTTGGAACACTATACATTTTGTGGAGATGCCTCCAATATTAAGTTCTTGACCAGGAACTGAATCATGGCAGCATTATCTGGTTGATTACATTGTGACATTTGCACAACAACAACAATATAACAGCAACAGAAGCAACCATCAAGTTACTTCACTCATGTGCATCTATCCAGAACTTTTTCTAATTGTATACCCAAATTTCTGAACTAAGAATCACATTTTTTTTTTCAGAATTCCAAATGATTGTCAGGACACTTTTTTCAAGCTCTCACACCAGAAACAGCAGTTTTCAATGCATTCCTGCAAACATTTTTTGAGAACAGGAGAATATTTTTTATTATTTCTCTAATTCTATGGATTTAGAATTAGATTTGGACAGAGATGATATTGGTCACCCAGATGAATGAGCCATATAGTGACACAGGCAAGAGAAGTGCAACTGTGTTGTTACTTTTGGTTGTCTTGGCATATTTCAATAATTTTAAACGCATTTTAACCCAGTGAGGGAGTGGAAGGAAGGAGTTATTGTCTGGTGATGCATTCTTCATCTCTTGGTCTCTTCCCAATAGGGTCACCCTCTCCCTTAAGGAAAAGATTTGTAATCTGGGGAATTTCCCTATCCAGGATCAATGCTGGATGGTTGCCCATCATTGGCATCCTTCACTCAATAGACTATGGCATCGTGCCCTGGAAAGAGGTCCTAAAGCAGCATCTGGTGTGGCTAAAAAGGCCAGTTTGAGAATGGCAGTCCCTTCTACACTGAGGGCAGATACAATCTGTCCCCTGACCAGCCCCCAGATTTCGCTGGTTCCGGACTGCCTCTTTGCCTCAGCCTGCCGCACAAGTGTCCCTTCAAATTGGAGAAGGCCATGCTGCGTCTTTGGCCTCCAGGCTGAATGATCAGAGGTCAAGGATTCCCAGCTGTTAATGTCCATTCCCAAGGCCTTTAGGTCCCTCTTGCAGATATCCTTATATCGCAGCTCAGGTCTCCCTCTGGGGTGCTTTCCCTGCACTAATTCTCCATATAGGAGATCTTTCAGAATTCAACCATTAGCCATTCTCATGACATGCCCAAGCCAGCGTAGACGTTGCTGTTTCAATAGTGTATACATGCTAGAGATTCCAGCACATTCCAGGGCTGCGCTATTTGGGACTTTGTCATGCCAGGTGATGCTGTGAATACGTCGGAGACAGCGCATATGAAAAGTGTTGAGCTTTCTCTCCTGCCGTACAAGTCCAAGACTCACTGCAGTACAAGAGTGTGCTCAAGACTCAGGCTCTATAGACCTGGATATTTGTATTTTCTGTCAACTTCTTATTAAGCCATACTTTCTTTGTAAGTCTGAAAAATGTGGTGGCCACTTTACCAATATGTTTATTCAGCTCAGTATCTAAAGAGAGAGTGTCAGAGATAGTAGAGCCGAGGTACACAAAGTCATGGACAACCTCCAGTTCCTGTGCAGAGATTGTAATACAGGGAGGTGAATCCACATCCTGACCCATGACTTGTGTTTTTTTCAGGCTGATTGTTAGACCAAAGTCTTGGCAGGCCTTACTAAAACGGTCCATAAGTTGTTGAAGATGTTCGGCAGAGTGAGCAGTAATGGCAGCATCGTCAGCGAAGAGGAAATCCCATAGGCATTTCAGCTGGATTTTAGATTTTGCTCTCAATCTAGGGAGATTAAAGAGTTATCCATCTGATCTGGTCCGGAGATAGATACCCTCTGTTGCATTTCCAAAAGTGTGTTTCAAGTTGGCGTGAGGACGCAGCCCTGCTTCACTCCACTTCAAATGTCAAAGGAATCTAATGTTAGGCCATCAAAAACAACAGTGCCCTTCATATCTTCATGAAAGGACCTGATGATGTTGAGGAGCTGACATCCAATCTTGAAGAGAATTTTATATAAGCCGCCCCTACTAACCAAGTCAAAAGCCTTCGTAAGATCTATGAAGGCTACGAAAAGTGGCTGTCTTTGTTCCCTGCATTTCTCCTGCAACTGTCTAAGGGAAAATACCATGTCAATGGTGGATCTGTTGGCTCGGAATCCACACTGTGATTCTGGATGGTTGTCAACATTTGTGGCAAGAGGGGGCTGTTATCAACTTCATCTGATAATCCAGTTGTGTTTTTCCATGGAGGCCAGAGGTAACAGATGACAGAATAACTTGAAGGTAGAATTATTACCACGTACTTTCCATGGACAGCTCTTCAAGAGAGGTCTGTGCAGGTGACAATGGCAGAAGAGACAGGGAAGGGCATAAATGGTTACTTGGCCTCAGGCAGCATAATATCTTGGCCAGACTCTGTTCAATTGGTCTCTGAGGAGAACACATTTATTAGTTTGGTTTTGGTCAAGTTACTTTCTTCCTCAACAAAGAAGCCAACATGTCATTCAATTTCAGCCAAGCAGAACCAACCTTTTCTTCACACAGTAGACATAGCAGTTAAATTCATTTAATGTACCAAACAGAAATAAAAATAGTCACCTGAACTACAGTTTAGCATTGGGGGGGGGGGAATCTGGACATTGTGTCTTAGTCAACAAACCATCACTTGTAGCCGGTGGCTTTAACAGATGTCTGAACTCCATCTCTGTTAATAGATACCCTTTTTACCCTGTCTGAGAAGTCATCATTCAGAAATGCAATGGATCTGGGTGGGTATTTCAGATTTGTAGGAACATTGGATTTTTCTTTTGAGCCATACTCTTTCTCTCTGTGATTTATCTGCTCTGGAACACAGGGCAGAAAAGACCAGTGCAGATATGTGAACTAAAAGGGTTGAAATTAATAACACCCTTAATGAATTTCATTTCAGATGTATTTATAGCCTATGGAATAAAGGTACAATTATTTCCAGAAAAGATCTGATTAGTGCAAATGATCACAGAAGTTCGACAGAAAGCCGGCGTAGAACAAATGCCTGAAGAACCTATGCTGGAGTGGGGTTGAGGCAGAAAGCAGCTAGGAAATCTGCAATAAGCATCCATACTTTCAACATCTGTATTAAGAACATGCAAACATAAATTGAAAATTTGGATGGGGAGAGAGAATCCTCTTCCCCTACCCTTGAGATAATCTTGAGTTAAAAAAAAATGAGACGATAGTTTTCATGCATCCTTACAATATATTTAACTAACATGCATCCCCCACTGTTTTCGATCATATTTATTCTGTGTAATGTTAAAATATTTTATTAACATAATTCTTTTAACATAAACACAGTCGGCCACCTGTCTGATCAGACACTTTCAATCATTATGGATGGATGACTCCTTTTCATACATTCCTAACTTTATGGAGAGAAAGGATTGAACTGAGCAACATAGACAACATAGACAACTCCTTGCTGTTGTCACAGCTGTACTTTTTCTAATGGTCCGCATGTAAAAATATATCCCAGGCCTGCTCCATGATAACCTTTTCCCTTGGCTATAATGTTTCTGGATTCATTTGTGTAGAACACTTGGAAAGCTGAATTGGCTCTTGATATTGATGGTTGATAATTTGAAAACATTAAATTAAAATAGTGGACTAATGAGATTGAGAAATTAGGGAACCAGTCAGTTGTCTAATGGACCATGATGACCAAGCTCGCAAACATAATTCCTCATAAACCAAGAATCCCCACCTTCCCAATGGGGATGTCATTGATTGATGGATTGAATATATACCATCAAGTTGTTTTCAATTCCTAGCAGCTACATAGACTGATTTTCTGCAGGGAAAAAATTCACAATATGGGCACCACAGCAGAAGAGGGCCACCACCTAGAGCCAACCAAATGTAGCTCCCTACTTGTAGGAACCTGTAATATATCCATTCTGGGAGATCTGATGTGACAGGCAAACGAAATCAGAGAAAGGTTCCATGCCATGTAGGACTTGAAAGGTCAACACCAACATCTTGAATTGAACTTAGAAACAAACTGATAGCCAATGCTGCTTCCACAACAGAGGTGTAACGTGTGCTCTACCAGAAACACACATAACTGCTTGTGCCCCTGCATTTGCCCAGTTGAAGCTTCTAGGTACTCTTCAAGGACAGCCCCATATACAACAAATTGCAGTAGCTGAGATGACCAGGGCATGAGTGATCACGATTAGGGCTGCTTAATCCAGCTATTCAATCAATATGCTGATTTCCAAGACCACTGCTAAAATGATAAATTTCACTCAAGTATACTTATCGTGTTTCCCCGAAAATAAGACCCAGTCTTATATTATTTTTTGCCTCCAAAAGAGGCACCAGGTCTTATTTTCAGGGGGGGTCTTACTTTAGGACTACCACAGCCAGACCTCCCACACCCTGACACCTGTCGCGCTGCTGGTTGACTTCTACAGCCGTTTGCGGCCGTTTGCCATGTAGCACATTGCACCGTTGCCGCTGCTCATGGCAGAATGCCGCCTGGTGCTTCAGGCCGCTTCTGCTTTTAGTGGCAAGAAGCCACACAGCACTTTGGGCCACTTCTGCTTCTCGCACGCTTTGGGCTGCTTCTGTTGCTGATGCAGCACTTTGGGCCACTTCTCCTGCTTGAGACAGGAGGCCACTTGGCGCTTCGGGCCATTTTCACTGCTCCTGCCATAAGCAGCGGAAACGGCCCAAAGAACCACGTGGCCTGCTGCTGCGAACTGCAGAAGCAGCCTGAAGCACTGTGCAAACAGCAGAAATGGCCCAAAACACCATGTGACATCCTGCTGTGAGCAGTGGCAATGGCGCAATGCGTCATAAGTGGCAGCAAGCAGCTGCAGAAGTCAAGCAGCAGCATGACAGGTGTTGGGATGTGGGAGGCCTAGCTGTGGTGGGCCTACCGGTAAGGTAAGTGGGTGCAGGGGCCTGGGGCAGCTTCACCCCCCTACCTCTGCCCTAGCTTGATTTTTAGGGGTACATTTTAGGCCCCCTAAAATGGCTTATATTAGGCCCACCCCCCAAAATCAAGCTAGGACTTACTATCGGGCTGGGTCTTACTTTCGGGGAAACACAGTAGAACTGGAATCTTAACTCAAAATGTGGAGAGCGTCACAACAAGTTAGCTAACCTTGAGAGTAATTTTACATATAATACTTTATTAATTTTCTATTACAATTCCTCAGTGCTTAATGAACAATGTGTTATCTGGATTAATTTATTATGTTTAGTAACACCAATTAATTTCTTACTCTCTATACCGTTTTTCTAGCCATTGATAAAATAGGTGCCATGTTTGAAAATATTCTGTATCTTCTTTTTCTTTACTTCTCAGTGTAAATCTATCTATTTCCGCACAGTCCAGTATTTTCTTAATTATCTCTTCATCCAATGGTGTTTTTTCATTTTTCCAGTGTTGTGCAAATACAATCCTCACTGCTGTTAATACACGTAATGTTAAATATACACTTAGTTTATCAAATTTTTCTGAAATTATATCTAATGAAAAGAGTTCAGGTTTAAAGTCTATGTATTTCCCTATCATCTTTTCTAACCACGTATGTATTTTTGTCCAAACTTTTTTTGCTTTAACACACCACAAATGATAATATGTACCAGGGTTTGGGTTACATTTCTGACATTTGCTAGACATATTTTTAGACAGTTTTGCTAACCTAACAGGTGGTAAATGCCATCCATAAAACATTTTATGTAAGTTTTTTTGTATGAAAAAAATTGTCAATTTATAGTTTCTATCCCAAAGATTTTGCCATTTCTCTAGTTCTATATTATATCCAAAAATTTTCAAGAGCAATCTTGAAAGTGCTAAAGCAGTGATTCTCAACCTTTTTAATGCCGTGACCCCAACCGGTCATAAGTCGAGGACTACCCAACCGGTTGTAAGTCGAGGACTTTCCCTGCCAGGGAGCGCCACGCATGTGTGGTGCTGCCCCCTGTGCCAGGCAAGGTGTAGCTGGCAAGCGGCAGAGATGGTGCAGGCCGACCACCGGCTGGGCCACCAGCTGGCCCAGCCCAAGGGAGGTAAGGCACCCGCCGGGCCCCACGCACGCCAGCAACCCTCCCTGCGCCCACCGGCCTCCCACCTCCCACCCCTGGCCCTCTTTTACTTACATTTTTAGTAGTTGCTCAGCAGGGAGGGGTGGAAACTTCCAGACAGCTCGCCTTCGCTGCAGACAACTTGCAGCACCATTTGCAGACTGGGGCTTTTGGCGGGCTCAGCAGGGCAGAGACAGCCTGGACAATTCCTATTGGCTTTTGAAAGCCAATAGAATTAGACTCTATTCAATAGAGTCTATTCTATTGGCTTTCAAAAGGGAATAGAATAAAAGGGAGTAGCACAGCTAAGGAAAAGGGGGGAAAATGGTGGACTGCGTTGTTTGGCGACCCCCGTGAAATGGTCGTTCGACCCCAAATGGGGTCCCGACCCACAGGTTGAGAACCACTGTGCTAAAGCAATTCAGACTTGGTTAGTGGTTGGATAGAAGACTACCAGAAAACCCCAAGACTGAAGACTAGATGGGAAAGTTTAAAGAAAAAAAAATCTGGAAAATGGCATTGGCAAACAATTTCTGCATTGTTGCCAAGGAAGCTACGTGGATGTAAATACTTTGTGATTGAGGCAGTATACAAGCTGATGAATAAAAGTGTTCATGTTGTCAGCAGGAATTGACCCTGAGGAAAGCTTTTTTAAAACCTTATCTTCCACTTCTTTCAAAAACTTTCAGTGGAAGATTACTGCAATGGTGCGATGCCACTCTATCTTTTTTGAAGGCAATTTTTGTGTGTGTGTTGGAATGTATGTTAGTAATTAATAAAAAAATAGAATAAGAAAGCTGCTAAACCTACTATTAGAACGTTATGTCCTTGAACCATTAACTTAGTTTAACTGCCACATCATTTAACTTAGTCCTAATTAAACCCAGATGAATTCTTTCACTGCTAATACGCAGATAATGTAATAAAGCTGCACAAGTAGTTAAAGTACCAACAAGCTTTTTCAAAAAGCTTCCAGATGTTGCTGAGGCAAATGCAACACATCAAAATAAAAACTTTTTAAAAAGTGGAAAAGGAAAACTTGGAATCGGCTCTAAGCTAATTAAATACAATTCGCTCTCCAAGAATAAATTGAAGACATAAGGATTTAACAATACTACGAATCAGCTTTCCTATAAAGTGATACACGCGCGCGCACTCATGTGAATTCACCAATTCTATAATTTATTTCAAACACTGGCTCTTTTGTCATGTAAAATATAACTCTTAGGCATCAGGAAGTGGGGCGGGAGACTCACTGCTGGTGTCATGCCAGAACAGAGGGCTTTTCAAAACAGTAAGGAGTCAAATAATGGAAAATAATGGATATTGTTTGGAAGAACACCATGACTCTGATAATCACAACCAGGGACTTGGTTCTCTTTGCAGCTTCTGACAGGATCCCCCTTGGCAGGACCTCATTGGATTGAAAGAAAAGAGACGTAACTACCTACATATATCGCCATTCAAGACTTTAAGTCTCTAAAAACTCTACCTTATTCCAGTTGTTCTGTAAGCAGGAAATATTTTTCTTAACCTCCCTTGGTTTGGTAGCAAGTGGTAGAAAGTTAGCGGATCAGAGGACTGTCAAATCCAGTGTTATCTTGAAGCTCAGGTTGAGCAGTTATCCAAATGTTTGTCCAATCCAGGCATAATGCTATCACAGAAGTTTTCAATCGTTGAACAAATTTTATTATTTATTTAAAAAAATTACATTGCTCAGTTATATACATGGTGGGTGGTTTTCAAAATAAACCTAAAATTAAAATGTTTCAAATCATAATTCCCCCCCCCCAATCAAAACAACCTTGAATAGCTACCCAGCCATCATTGTATTAGTGGCTGATGGTCCACTGGAAAAAAAAAGCATCGTCCATGCTTTTCAGAGTGTGAGGAAGATTCTGGGAACAGTCTGGTCTGCGTTTCCTTCACCTCTTTAGAGAAACGAACTCTAAACAAACCCTCTCTAATGACCTCACAAGAACAGACTCTTTATGAGTAAAGGGGCTTCTGATGCAGCTTGATGCTGCATTTTGTAGAATGTAGATAATGATTTTATAGGTAATGAATTTGAATTTGGTCTGGAATCCTACTGGAAGAGTTACACTGAAATATAGACTTTTTTTTTCAATAATGTGTTATATTTGTCAGCAACCTGGCTGTTAAATCTGGACCAATTATAGCTTTCAAGTTACTTCAGAGGTGATCCCATGTACAGCTCATTGCAGTAGTCTAGAAAAGTGACAATAAGGATAAAACTTTTCAACACTAAGCTACAATGGTTTGGTTCACACATACGCACTATATGTAAAAGAACACTACATATCTACAGAAATGCATATGATCCAAGATGAAATATCTCCAAAATGTATATGGGTCAATATAAAAGAAAAAAAAGTGACATTACCATAGGTGTATATTACAGGCCACCCAACTAATCAGAAGAAATAGATGAACTCTTTGCCAACCAGTTAACAAATGTATGTAGGAAGCATACTACAGTAGTAATGGGAGACTTCAACTATTCAGATATCAACCGGGAGACAAACTCTGCAACGAGCAGGAGATCAAACAGATTCCTAACCAACCTAGCCGACAACATTGTCATCCAAAAGGTGGAGGAGGGAACTAGACGTAAAGCCATACTGGACTTAATTCTAACTAATAGAGAAGAAGTGATAGAGGGAGTTGAAGTTGCTGGAACCATGGGCGAAAGTGACCATGTCATACTGGTATTTAATATAACGCTAACACTAGCAACAGAAAACAATCCAATCAGTGTCTTGAACTTCAAAAGAGCTGACTTTAACAAACTCAGAGAGAACCTAGGAAAGATCCCATGGATGGGATCCTAAAGGGGAAAACAACCCAAGAAGCGTGGGAAACTCTGAAATATGTGATCATAAAAGCCTAGACCAGCACAATACCACTGAAAAAGAAAAACAAGAAATTCAAGAAGAAACTGGCATGGCTGCACAAAGATCTCTCTGACGAATTGAAAGACAAAAAGGACAAATACAAAAAATGGAAAGAGGGGCACATAACTAAGGGCAATTATCAGCAGACAGCCAGAACGTGCAAAGATGAAGTCAGGAAAGCAAAGGCTCAGAATGAACAAAGACTTGCAACAGAAATCATGGATAATAAAAAAAAGTTTCTTCCAACATATTAACAACAAGAAAAAGGTCAAGGAAACTGTATGTCCACTAAGGAGAGAAAATAGCAAAGAAATTACAGGCAACAGGGAGAAATCAGAGCTGCTTAACTCATATTTTTCATCAGTCTTCCCACAAAAAAAAACTATAGCCCAACATACCAAAAAACAACCATTGCAAAAGACAAATTAGAAACAAAAATTAAAATAAGGAAGAAAATGGTAAGGGAACCCTATCCGACCTTGACAAATATAAATCACTGGGGCCTGACAGATTGCATTCCAGAATTCTGAAGGAGCTGGCAGATGTTATTCAGAACCATTGCACCACATCTTTCAAAAGTCCTGGAGCACTGGGGAAGTATCTGAGGATTGGAAAAGGGCTGATGCAGTTCCCATCTTCAAGAAAGGGGGGGAAAAACAGACCGAGGAAACTACAGACCAATCAGTTTAACATCAATACCTGGGAAGATCCTAGAAAAGATAATCAAAAAACAGATCTGCGAACAACTAGAAGCAAACAAAATTATAATTAGTAGCCAGCACGGGTTTGTTAAAAACAGATCATGCCAAACCAATTTTATTTCATTCTTTGACAAGGTGACTAAACTAATAGACCAGCGAAATACTGTAGACATAGTATACTTAGACTTCAGTAAGGCATTTGATAAAGTAGACTACAACCTACTCCTTGGTAAGCTAGAAAAAGCTGGAATAGATAACATCACCACCAGATGGAACTGTAACTGGCTGGCAAACTGTACTCAAAGAGTAGTCCTCAACCACACTACATCCACATGGAGAGAAGTAAGCAGTGAGGTACTCTTCAATATCTTCATCAATGACTTAGATGAGAGAATTGAAGGATAACTCATCAAATTTGCAGATGACACCAAACTGGTAGGAATAGCCAACACCCCAGAAGACAAACTCAGGATCCAAAAAGATCTTGACAAACTTGAACAATGGGCCTTATCCAACAAAATGAGTTTCAATGTGGAGAAAAGCAAAGTTTTATATTTAGGCAGGAAAAATCAAAGGTACAAGTACAGATTGGGCAAGACCTGGCTTAAAAACAGTAACTGTGAGAGGAACCATGGAGTCCTAGTGGACAACCACTTAACCATGAGGCAGCAATGTGCAGCAGCAGCCAAAAAAGCCAATACAATCTTGGGTTGTATAAACAGAGGCATAGAATGAAGTACCGCTTTATAAAACCCTAGTAAAACCACACCTGGAATACTGCAGCCAATTTTGGTCACCATGTCACCTTTAAATAGTTTAAACAGCATTACAGGATTTGATCTTTCATCAACCTTTGGCAGTCAAAAGAAGTCTTGAAAAAAGCTTTCACCAGCCCGTTTTGTAAATCCCATAAAGAGACATCATCCAGGATTTCTTGTTGCAGCTGTTCCATGTCCAGATCCTTTTCTTGATTTGTCTTTTTTATTCCTATTTTGGTAATCTCAATTTTGTTATCTTCCATGTCTTCAAATTATCTCATGTTTGTGTCAAGTAAGAATTGTTTTTATTTTTTTCTCATCATCCTCTAAAAGTTTAATCGCTGAAATCTGTATCATTTCTGAGAAATAGTTATTAAAATCTTACTCGATTTTTTGAAGGATTTTTAAGGACTAGTTAAAAGTTATAAACAGCTTAATTATTTTAACTCTTTTCTGCCTGGTCCTTTAGTTCCCTCTAGTGTCTCTTTGCAATCTTCCAGCCTTAGTTCTTAACATCGCTTTAGTTCCATTCCAATTATTTCCCATGAGTATATTATTTAATTATATAGTTGTTTTTCAAATCTTACAGAAAAATAATCAATATTCCAAATCTCCCTGAGTCTCACAGTCCATTTGAAACTTTCTTCAATCAAAAAAATAGCTTTTTTTTTCTTTTTTGCCATTTGTATATTATTTGAAACTCTTACGACTCTGTTTAAAATCCCTTAAACGCAAAAAATAAGGTAAAACTCAACAGGTATCAGATTTAAGCTTGCTGATTAGAAGGTCTCTAATATCCATAATGTGCTTAAATGGAACATTTCCAAATGTGATTAAAAGTGAGTTTGGCTGACTTAGTGTCCTTATCATAAACTCCACCATTGCTGAGAGCAAAGATGTCACTTCCCTCAGTTTCTGGTGCTCAAACCCTTGGGAGACTGCTTTTTTATGGTCTCCTCATAAGGAACTGCCATTCAGAGACTTCTGGTGATCTCCCATTCTTTTCTTCTCTAGAGAGCCACAAAGGACAAGTCTACTGGCTGGTCTTTCTTGTTTGTAGAGACATCTTCAGTCAGGCATGAGTCACTCAAAAGTTCCTGGCTGGGTGTTTTCTGAAGGAGATTAAACAGCTGTCTGTCTGGAAAAGCTCCCTGCCCTGAGCAGCCATTGGGCTTGATGCCCTAAATGTCCCCTTTCAGTTCTTTAATTCTGTGATGAGGGGGGGGAGGGAGGGAGAGGGAGAGAGAATGAAGTACTAAAAATAATATATTAAATACCTGAATATTTAATTTCAGCAGAGACGGGGAGAGAGAGACAGAAACTGGAGCTTGTTTTGCTTACTTGCTTCGCTCATGCCTCTATTGTCCACACATATGACTGAAAATATTCCTAGCTGGGGAAAAAGGCAAAATTAAAAGATTTAATGTCACCGTCTGAAAGCTGTTTAAAAATTACATTTTTCATCTGTCAAGAAAACCCGAGTGTTTATATAACAAAATTGAAAAGCTTAGCCCATCTCCTCTTATGCTCTGTTTTGATCTTTGACATAACTCTGTTGCTTCAGTTTGTTGTTCCATTCTTTTGATCTTTCCCAGATCTGGGAAATCTGCCAGAATGGAGTGGGATCATTAACGACGTTTGTGTGAAAGAAGGCCTTCCTGTGTAATCTGCCAAATGCGGTCCAGCCATATTTTCATTTTTGCTTGACACTCTCTACCTTTTGCCTATGTTTAAAAAAAACAAAAAAAACAGGCTGATTCCAAAGGAGACAAGAATGTGAAATCACTTGCCATGTCATACACAGCAACCTTCTCCAACATGGTGCCCTTCGGAAATATTGAACATGAATGTCCATCATATTCTTTAACATGTACTGGCTGAGGGTTATAGAAACTGAAATCAAACCTAACTGGTAACCAAACTAGAGAAAGTAAATATGAAATTGTAACATAGACCTGACTTCAATTTTCCATTGAACAGATGTCACTGAAGACAAATGACATTTTTATTTCAGTAGGTGTACAAATATACATGTCAAACCTTGATTGAGATCTAGCTTACAATGTTTGAATAGGCCAGTGATGGCGAACCTTTTAGAGACTGAGTGCCCAAACTGCAACCCAAAACCCACTTATGCATCGTCAGGTGCCGGGTGGGTGTGGCCCATTGGGTGGGTGTGGCCCATTGGGTGGGTGTGGCTGCAGTAATAATGGCAGACTGGGTGGGACTAAAAAGTTCAATCAATCAATTCCAACTTTGCAAGATCTTTTTTTCCCCGCGAGAAGTTGAAATTGACCGATTGAACCTTTTTTTTTTTTGCACACGGCGGCGGAGGCCTAAAGAGAAAAGGTTTTATAAAACCCAGCTGAAGGCCTAGGACTGGGGCGATGGCGCACGTGTCCACAGAGAGGGCTCTGAGTGCCGCCTCTGGCACCCGTGCCATAGGTTCACCACCACTGGAATAGGCAATTAATACCACTGGTTATATGAGTTTTCTAGACAGAGGCAGCCTGCATATAAAACTTAACATTAGTTTATAGAGCCCTTGAATTCAATCTTCAACTTCTCATATTATATTTCTTCCTTTTAATGCCATGATGCAATACTGGGGTTACATCATCCTTAACTGTAAGGTTTGGAATTCTGCCTTTGTCCCCTTCAAAGGTCTGAATCTTGGAATCTGATGATTAACACCCTCTCTGCCAAATCTAAAGTGGCTTTTATGCAACACACATACTATGGTCATTTCCAGATCCAGCATTTTATACTGGTTTCTGTATCTATTGGGGAAATGAATCATGCTGTGTTGTGCGACTCCAGAAACCCAGTCACCTCTCAGATGTGAAGAAAGCAAAATAAAGATGTGGGTCCACAAGATGCTCCATTGCCAAAATGGAGTGTGTGTCTGTGTGTCAAGAAGTCAAGATGTGGGTTGTGATTGTGTGGGCAAAGTCCAGTCTGGGTTACTGCCAATTTGGGTTAAGGTCTTGTTAGGTGTTGCCTTCAGGCAGTAATTGGTGCTTTTCATTGATGTTGAACTGTAATGTTCCCTCAACCTATTTCAATAAATTAAATATGTATTTCCACAGCCAAAATACAGCCTTCTTCTCTATTTAGATATATGTGACTAAATTAATATATTGTTCTGAACTTAAGAGTGATTTATTTAATTGTGTGATTTGGTGTATTATGTGAAACCAGCCATAACACCTAAAAACTGTATTTAGGATTTAGCATGTAATGCAAATCTAGTCAAATGAGTTTGTATATAAATCATTATTAGATAAATCGTGGCTTAATACAATATATGAATGCAGTTAATGTAGTCAGATTGATTGATTCAGAGAGATGGTTTGTCCATACTACAATGCATGGCTACCTCATCTGAGTGCTTTGCTCACTGTGTATATTATACGAGGAATATCAATTGACAGCCTGCTTAATCTTCTAGCATGTTGTACAAGCTCATACAGTTAGTTTATAGTTCAATATGTCATGCAAAACTATGTTTCTCCCAGAAGCCCTGTTTGGGTGAACAGAAATGTAGGATGTTCAGCACGTAGTATAAGAATCGTGAACAGTATGAATTAGATGTAGTTCAAAAGCACTCTTGGTGCACTCAATCCTTTGGAGCCCAGCCCCTTGCACTAGGGGGTCTTGGGCTAAATATTTCTGGTCTTTCTTGACATTTGTTGGGTTTTAGGAAAAATTAGGTTTCTACAAGGCTTAAGATTGCCATTCCAATCAACTTCTTCCAAGAAGCTCTGACCTGCTCGTACATGATCAAGTCAGGCTCAGAAAAAGTTTCATACTGATGCTGAAACTTTTTGTTCAATTTTATATTCACAGCATGCACCAACCGAGCAGGAAGGAATGTGAATAGCAATGTCTGCAAGTGGTGTGACAATACATATCCCATCTGTGAAAATCAGGTGTGCTACAGCAACTGTGATTTTAGCTCCTATTGTGAAAAATCAGAAGAAATCTGTGTTTCTTTATGGTAAGCAAACTTTATTTTTTTAAAAAAAAATACTCCCAAGAACAAAGATAGCCTAAAATAATAGTCTGTCATGTACATTCCTATGTAGTCCATTTTTTCTCTGGTATTTGACTTAATGGAATCTAGTATTGACGCATTTGCAGAAATGGGGCAGTTCAGTAACAGGGGAACAAAAGGACAACATTTTGAAAGGCATCCGGCTTGCTGGGCTTCATGTCCTCCTGCCTGATCCTTGACATGCTGACCCTGCCCCTGCCTTACCTGGCCAGACGTCCCCAGACCCAGCTCCTGCTTTGCTGGGCCTCAAGTCTGCCCCTTAGCTCTCACCTTCCTGGGCCTCACATCCTCCCATCTAGCCACTGCCTTGTCGGCCCTCATGTCCCCAACCCGGTCCCCCACTTTGCTGGGCCTCACCTCTCTCTGCCCAGCCCTGGGCCTCATGTCCCCCCCCCAGCCCCCACCCTGTCAGGTTTCATGTCCCCCACCCGGTTCCTTTCTTGCCAGGCCTCACATCCCCCAGGCTGGCCTTTGACTTGCAGGGCCTCACATGCCCCCACCTGGCCCTCATCTTCCTGGCCCTCACATCCCTCCATCCAGCCCCCATCTTCACTGGCCTCATATCTCCCCACCCAGTCCCCACCTTTCTGGGCCCCAAGTTTCCCTGTCCAGCCCTTGCCTTCCCTGGGCTCACGTCCTTTCACCTGGGTCCCACCTTGCTGGATCTGACATACACCCCTGCCCATCCTTCACCTTGTTGAGCTTCACGTCACACTGCCCGGTCCCCACCTTGTCTGGCCTGACATCATCATGTTGCCCCCCAGCCTTGACCAGCCTCACATCCCCCATCCAGCTGTCACCTTGCCTGGCCACACGTCCCCCCACCTAGCCCTTGCCTTGCATGGCCAAATGTCATGGTTCTGACAAATGAGATAAATAAATCAGAATTTCGAAGCTAGAGGATTCCTCAAAGAACATGTTTATTGGCTACATAGTATTAACATGGTCAAAAGTGAAACCAAGTCTGAAATTCCCTCCAAAGTGATACACTATTACAAAGTGTTATGCAATCAGCTACATTCCCCAATAGAATAGTTTGGCGGGCTTTCTAACCAAATGCTCATTCCCCCCCACCTGACAGAAATGACCTTTGTTCCCATGGGACAGTAAAATATTTAGATTAGCAAATATCCTCTGCACCCCCTCCTTTTCTTGTAGCAACCTAGAATGAGCAAGATGGCTGCAGCCAGGTTCATTGTAGAGTTGACAGTTGGACCTCCCCTAAGAAGAAAGCAAGTCCTATAGAGAAAATAAAAATACAAGTTAAGAATCCTCCCTGGGTTTTTGAGGATGTTTTGTCATAAGACCTTCGTATTAATCAGTTTGCTTTTCACCCAGGTAGCTTCTGACAAGGGGTAACCTTTCCACTGAACTAAATATTGTAATTTTCCCTTATACAATCTAGTGTCAAGGATGCATTTTATTTTATAGTGTGTTTCTCCCTCCACTAGAGTGGGATCAGGCACTTTCTTGGGAACTGGCTGCAAGGATGATTCTGTGACTGGCTTTAACAAACTGCAATGGAAAACAGGGTGAACTTTCCCTAATAGCCATGGGATTTTCAACTGAACTGTGACAGGATTTATAATCCTGACTATAGGAAAAGGACCGAGAAACTTAGGTCCCAATTTCTTGCTAGGTAATTTCAGCTTTAGATATTTAGCAGAGAGGTAAACCTTCTCCCCCACGTGATCTTCTGGGGAGATCACTTCTTATCGGCTTGTTCTTTATACGTCTTAGTGGCTTGGGCTACAGCTTTTTTTATATTTGTCCAAACAGCTTGCAAAGATGTCATTCACTGATCTAGGGTCTGCGAGGTGGGAGATTCTTGGCGGTATTCAGGCATAGTGACAAACTCCTGACCAGTGGCTATTTTGAAGGGAGTGAGTCCAGTGCTACTGTGCACAGTATTGTTGTATGCTACTTCAATGAAAGGAAGGCAGGAATTCTGCCCAATTAGTCTGTTGGTAGTTAACATAGCATCTGAGGTATTGTTCCACCATTGTGTTCGTACATTCAGCCAATCCATTTATATTCAGATGAAAAGCAGATAAAAGTCCCTGGATAGACCCAATCAGTTTTACAAACTCCCTCCAGAATTTTGCAGTAAATTGAACCCCCCTGTCTGATATAATCCTTTTCAGTGCTCCATGGAGTCAATAGATTTGTTTTAAAAATAATCTGGCTAGCTTTTGGGCAGACAGAGATCCTGAGCAAGTGATGAAATGAGCGTTTTTTCATAGCTGCACAGACAGCACAGCTTTGTACATAACTTTCAATGTCTTTTTTTATGCCTGGCCACCAAAACTGCCGCCAAACCAAATACAAAGTTGTTAGGAACCCAAAATGTCCAGCTTGTTTTGCATCATGACTACATTGAAGGGTGTCGTGCCCTCATTGGAGCCGAAATCTGCTGAGGAAGATGAGCTGGAACAGCCAACAGAGATAGAGGGGGAGGCATCATTGGCTTCGAAGGAATATGGGGAGGAGCAGGCCGAGGCAGGCCAGGGCCTTTCAGGATTGGGACGGCTTGAAGGCAGGAAGGAACAGCGGCAGGATGAACATGAGAGACAGAGCTCGGGCAATGAGCAAGGGCCACACAGTAGCCCAAGGAGGACACAGTGGGGAGCAAAAAGGGGGAAAAAGTGAGCCAGAGAAGGGAAACAGAAAAGAAAAGGCATTGACTTCCAACTTCCTCTCTTGCAGTAGAAGGAAGCATTAACATCGAACCTCAACTTTTTTTACACTCAATCATCACAAATAAAATCTGTGTGCCTGTCTGCCTTCCTATCAAAGAGAGAAAGTGAGAGAAATCTGTGATAATATTTATAATGTGACCACCTATTAGCATTGTAATTATCAGTTCTTTGGCTGGAAGTTTTTTTAAACAATGAAAAACTCAATATGTTTGGAGTGGGATCATTCCTCATCCTAAACCATAATATTATATGTTTGATTTACAATTTAACCTTTGGTGATTTCAGGCAATTAAGTTTTATTTAACAAACCATGGTTAAGAAAAATGTAGCTTAGTGTGTGGTATGAACTAGGTCTTCTACTCTAAAAAATGAAAGACAAAAATGGAAAGCAAAATATCAAATATCAGATGATATTAATATTAGGCCATTAATATCTATATCTTTCTTGTTGTTTCAGGAAACAAGTCAATGCCAGTATAAAAGTGAACACTTTCTGCCACAACCCACAACTGCCAGTGGAAAATATCATGATATCGAAGTATAACACATCACAGTGCATCATGGCCCGGCAGCAGAATGAGGACGGCGTTTTTTACATCTGTGGTTGTGTGAAAGAACAGGAATGCAATGACAAGCTTGTCTTTGAAAATCATACCAATGGTTAGTCTGTTTAGTGGTGACTGACACCCATACGGAAGATTTGAACATTCAGATATTCCTGAGTTCTGACTTGTTCCTCTGACACACAGGACAGTTGGTGGGAGGCTGGATATGGTCTCCAGGAAAATTGGGGTGTTTTCAAAAAATATCTCCCTTTTCCCCGGTTACTTTATAAAGGAGGATAATTTTCTTGAGAAGGCCTCAGGTTTTATCCTAATGCTACAAGAAGGAGTGTTTATGGTCAGCATGGATTGTGATGGAGTGATCCTCTGACTCCAAACAATTCACTCCTCTTAGACCCTTTGCAGATCCACAACTGTAGCTTTCTGCCTTAACCTGATCAGAAGTTAGTTCTACAAGAAATTTGATCTGTTTCCTGTTGCACTTTAAAAATAGAGGCAGCATACTGTCCCCAGTTCCTCAAGCATTCCACCAAACATTTGCCTGTCAGGCAAAAGTATAAAAACAATAAAATACCAGCCTGGGAAGAAACAACTTGTGGGAATCAGATATTTTTCCCAATCCCTGCTGGTCTAGTTGGAAGTCTGCACATTTTCAACCAAGAAAGTGGCAGTAAAGTTTCAAGCAAACTTTGTGCTTTCTGAATGAAATTTATCCCAGCAAACAGCTTTACAAGCTGATGGTTAATGGGTTCAAATCCTCTCTTTGGCAAAACATATTGGCACATCTTTTTTTATATAAACGTTTTATTAATTTTTAAGAATTACAGTCTTTAGTACTTAGTAAACAACATGTTGTCTGGGTTCAGATATTTAACATTAACTTCTTCAATATAAATCTGTTCAATACTACACAATCCCTGATCCTCCTTTCTTCTCCATATTTTTTCCATTTTCCTCTCATTACACAGTTACAATTTTGTTAATGTATACAGAGTTAAATATAAGCATCTTCATATTTTACTAATATTATGCAAATAATAATATCAATTCATAAATCATAATGTCAATTCATAAATTAATATCCATCTTTTTCGTGCTCTTGTTAAGGTTTGATTTCCCATCAAACATTTGAAATATCTTTGTCAGTTATGGTTTTCTCAATATTAATTACATTTATATAGCTAAAAGTTTTATTCATATCAATCCTCCTCTTATCTTCATATTTCCCATATCAAAAAAGAGAAAAAATGCTATCTTAGTTCTAAATTATATCTTTCACTATAAAAGTCTAATTATATCTAAGGGCATCCATTTTTTATATCTTATTCAAACAAGTATTTAAACATATAATGCCCCCTCTAAAATATTTCCCTCTGTTTTTTAAATCTAACTCTCACATTCTTTCTTTGCCAAGTAGCTTTCCAAGCCAGGGCAATTAGATCACCCAGGAATTTTCTTTCTATTTTTGTAAAAATTGCTTGGCATGAGGAAGCCAATTTAGGTAGGGTGTTTTTTTAGGGAGGGGAATTCCACCCATTTATATTCCTTAAACAACTCCCAGTTCCTTTCTCCCGCCATATCTCTTTTCATTCCCTATCTTCCAAGTTGTGACATTTTCCCTAACAGCTCTATATTCCATTTTTTAAAACCTTCTTCCTTGCCATCAGATATATTTTGCAGACCTAGGGGTTAAAAGGTCTTTCACATATTCATTATTATAACTAAGTCTAGTAGTATTTTGTTTGTATATAGTCGTTTATATTTCCCCTCTTTTATCTCTTCCATCTCTAAATCCATTTCTTCTGTTTCGTCTTCTAGTTTCTGGTTTGTTTGTTCATACTTTGTAGTCTTTATCTGGGAACTTTCTAGTTGTAGATTTAATTTGGTGAATTGCTCATTTATATTTCTAAATTGTTTTTAATCTCATTATACTTTCTTATTATGTCTTCTTTATATTCAACAATTGTTTGGTGAATTAGTTGTAGTATAGAATATATTTCCTTCTGAAAGGTATTTGTTTTTTCTTGAGGCATCATTCCTGGAGATCCTCTAGTATCACAATCTCAGAAGAGTAGATCAAAATTTCCTCTAATTTTCTGGTCTTTATATGTATCCTTTATAATCCAATAGGTTCCAAAGTATAGATTCATTTCTAAAGCAATATTTTATAGCAGGGGTGTCAAACTCAATTTCATTGAGGGCCACATCAGCATTGCGGTTGCCCTCGGGGTGTGTGTGGCCAGGGTGGGTGTGGCCTACTGGGTGGGCATGGATGGAGTGGGTGTGGCCTACTGGGTGGGCATGGCCAGCTCTACATCGTTCGCGTCAAGGGTGTCTGTGGGGGCCTGGGCAGGAGTGGGACAGATCTGAGGGTCTCTGGCAGAAGGGGTGGGACTAGGGCAAGTGCCAAGACATGGCCCACTGGAGGAGCCTCACTGTTCCTCTCAGGCCATGTAGAGGGGGGGCTTATGGAACTAAGACTGAATGCGTTTCAGCATAGATGGCCACCACAAAATTGTACATTGGCTCCCGGCCGGCCTGGGTCAGGGCCAAGGCAGCAGGGGCCGTTCCCTCACTGTTTCCAGGATGGATTTGTGGGGCCACATGAAACCACTTCGCGGGCCTCATCTGGCCCCCGGGCCTTGGGTTTGACATGTCTGTTTTATAGTGATCCTTTGTCTCAAGTACCCAAAAATTGTCAGTCAGGCAAGGTTGTAATCCACAATGTTTGAAGTGTTCAAAATGTTCAACCTCCCTGAAAACACCTCAAAAGTCTCTCCCAGCCAGGCATAGTCCCACTAGCTCTTGAAGTTAGAAGTCCAAGCTCAGTAGGCATTCATAATCCAAGGTCAGGGTGACAAGTATGCGAAAATATTTTCCTTTATTGCCAGCTGTTCTCCCAGGCTAGGAGTCACCAAGCAGCCAGGAAGCAAGTTATAGTGCTATACACAAATCCACCACTAGATGTCATTCAAAGTTAATTTTCCACTCTTAAAGAATTGATTTTTTATATTTCGCCTCAATGTTTTTTTTCAAAGAGAAAATCTCAGCAGCTAATGGCCGGCCACAGGAATGAAGCCGGTCTTTCCCCTGCCAGTTTGGAGAGCTTTCCTTGGATCGAATGGAAAGACCGCCATCTCTCTGTGATCATCAAGGCACCCCTCCTCTTCATCGCCTTTTCAGGGTGACTTTAGGACCTTTTTAGGGCCCCCAGCAGGGCAAAATTGGGTGCGGAAGGCAGAGCCCTACCTTCCTGTGTCCCGTTCTGCTATGACACAAACCGGAAGTCCTCACATATTGGCATATCTATACAGTCTTCTAGCTTTGGCTTCTGGATGCTTGGCTAGCTATTCCTTAAGGACCCTTCTGCATCACACAGCCTTCCTCTCCCTCCTTGCTACCATGATGTTTTTTCTGAATCAAAACTGAGGTACTGTTTGCCATCTTTACCCACACAAACCCTACTATTTATGTAATACATACCACTTCAGCAACTACTGAGAGAAGGAAGAACAATTGAGGTTGCTCAGGATGGGGGCTTCCCACGGAAGCAATCTGGCAGCAACTACTGAGAGAAGGAAGAACAATTGAGGTTGCTCAGGATGGGGGCAATCTGGCAATGCCTCTTCTACTTTGCCATAATTCATCCAGCATTTGGTCATGAGGTATAGTGACCCCACTTCCCAGGGATCAGGTGTTGCAGATGAACTGGGAATGAATTATAAAGCAAGAGGGGAATCTAGGAATCTCCCAGATCGAGTTCTGACAAAATGGGCAGATTCCACCAGAACAGTTAAAGCCCAGTTTTGGTTTAATTGGAAGAGTTAGCATAAAAATACAGATGAAATGTTAGGTGGCTGCATTTTCTTTGCACAAAACTCTTCAAAGAAAAGCTATCAAAACTAAGATGTAAAAGTAAAGTTAGGGACACGCACAGGAGTTTGGCATTCCATCACTGCTGTTCTGCAGGCAGTTGTTCCAATTGTTTATAATGGCTACTTAAAGAAAAATAATGCAGCAAATCCATTCAATTATATGCCATCAAGTTGATGTCAACTCTTAACAATCACGGAGCTTTGGAATCTAACTCTTTTTCTCTCATTCAGACTCTGTGACATAAAATGAGGGACTTGCGCCCATCATTTACAATAACTTCTGGGTTTTGTGAGTTCTGTGTTTCCCCATTCATGCGTCATATCATTTATTACAAAACTGAGCAAAAAGTTATCCTGGGTGCTATACCTGGCTGCAGGAAGTCCCAGAGAGCAAATGAACAGTGCAACAATCCTAATCAATAAGGCAGTGATGGTGAACCTTTTAGAGACCGAGTGCCCAAACTGCAACCCAAAACCCACTTATTTATCACCGGGCGCCAGGTGGGCATGGCCCACTGGGTGGGCGTGGCTGTGGTGGTCATGGCAGACTGGGTGGGTGTGACCAAGGTTGGCGTGGTCACCTCGATGTTGCTTGTGGGGAGGAAGGCCTGTGGGGGCCGGGCAGGGTTGGGGGAGATCCAGGGGATCTCTGGCAGGTGGGGCAGTGGGCAGGATGCTCGTCCTGTGGGGTGAGGCGAGACAAGGCGAGGCGAGGCAGGGCGGGGAGGAGGGAAACCAGCCATGCTGGTATGCATCTGGCCACGTGGGACCTCGGTGAGTTAGTGGGCAGCTGGTTGAAGAGGGACAGTTGCCATCTCTGGGGCATGGCGCTCATGCCCACAGAGAGGGCTCTGAGTGCCACCTCTGGCACGCGTGCCATAGGTTCGCCACCACTGCAATAAGGCATTTTGCAAAGTTCAGGTATCAAACAAACAGAAATTGACTTTTGGCTTTACAGAATTAAAGTTTTTCTGTTTTATCCTTGATAGCAGAAAGGGCTTTAAAGTAGCCCAGGACCTCCACCAGAATATGACCTTTATACCCGATTGATTTCTAGGTTTATAAGATATAGTACCCACTGAAACATATTGATGCCCTCATTCTTTGTCACAAACCAACCTGTATATCATGCAGGGGGGAAAAAGATTTCTGGCAGAGACCAAACTTTGAAACCACAAAGAAATACAAGGCAACATCTTTCTTTCTTTCATTTGTTTTCAAAGAAAGCAGTGTGCCTGAAACTTTTTTAGGCTCATGCAACAATCCCAGCTGTAAACTGATGACTTTGCATTTGCGGCTGGAACTTATTTAAAGAGTTCCCAGGGGTGATGTAGCCAGGAGGCATTACTTCAGCTTTGCACGCTGCAGCCCTGGAAAATGCTCAAAAAAAAAAAAAAAGGTTCTGCTTTCCATTGAATGTCACCATTTCAGAGATGTTGTCATAGCCATCAGGTAAGTCCATTACTGAAAAAGATAGCAGAGGCCTCACACTTTCCAAAGCAAACTTAAATTATATCATTTGATGCTGATCTTGTGGTTTGAACTTGGTGTCTTATTTTAGAAACATTCGCAGCTTAAGCACAAATCAACTGCAGCAGACTGTTTTTTCTTTTTCTTTTCGGGAAGTGCCAAGTCAAACAGCTAAGGGGTCTGGCTTTCTTACTCCCAGGATCTGAATGGTAGACTTCACCCACTGAAGTCATGCCCTGAAGTCTTTAACTTGAGGGATGGTTCTGAACTACTCATCCTTCACTATTCTATTGGGCAAGAAATCCCTGCTTTGAATTTAATGAGTAAGAATGGAGGGACTGAATACATTGCTTCATGCTGGGGCAAAGAGATAAAATCTCATTTGTATTGAAATGACACCACTGTTCTAGTAATGTTCAGAATGTATTCTAAGGCAGGGGTCCCCAACCCCCTGTCTGTCGACCAGTACCGGGCCGTGGCATGCCAGTAACCTGTCCACACAAACAAGCAAAGCCCCATTCGCAAGATGCAGGCAGCACGCAAAACCACGCACCCTCCGGTCTGTGGAAAAAACCTCTCTCCACAGAACCCGTCCCTGGTGCCCAAAAGGTTGGGGACCTCCGTTCTAAGGCCCTTGCCTTTTTTGCACCCTATTTTAGACCCAAATACTTCAGAGCCAAATACTGGTAGGGCCAGCTCTTCCATATCACTTTCTCTGCCCAATGGAATTGTTCTTTTTGGAGCTTTTAAACTGAAGCTTCTGTTCATTAGCAGACTGATGGAGACTTTTCAGCAATGGCTCCCTCCTTTTGAAATATCAGTCCCAGCACAACACTCTGATCACTATCATTTAAGAGCTGGTATTTGTTTTCCTGCCTCAAAAAATGGTGACCTTCTCTGGGCTCAGAACCTGGTTAGTACTTGGATGGGAGAATCCACATACTAGATAGAAGAATAAAACAAAATCTGAGAAGGTTATGGAAAACCTCTTCTGTTCCTTGCCCATAAAACTACATGGGTTGTCCAGGAGGTCACTAAGAGTTCGACTCAGCTCACAGAAACTTCATCTACTTGTTTCCTTAGACTTTTAAGCATTGTTATCCTTGCCTTTCCATTTGAAAAGTGCTTTGATTTTATCAGTCTGAGTGGACCGATGCTGTTTGAGTTAGTTGTATATCTTCATAGAGCTCATTTTAGCAGCTTCTACTTTTTTTTAATCCATATTGTTGTTTTTTTTAGTGAACATAAATGAGTGCATGCTTATCAGAAAGATAAGGCACTTTGGTTTAATGCTTTCTTCTTTAAAATGCGTAATAATTAATAACAGGACTATTTATATTTTTAAAAGCCTGGAACAAATGAGCTACCCAAGTTTTCCATTCCCATTCTCTTGGGTTTTCTTGTTCAGGAATGAGGGAGCTGCTCAAGAAAGAATTATTACTTTCCATCAGCAAAACTCTTTCGCTCAGCCACGTGGCGTTCATAAGATGCTTATGCTTTATGCTGAATCAGTCAATTGATCGACTGCTCTTTTCCTCAACCTGGTGCTCTCCAGATGTCTTAAAGAATAGTTTCCATTCTTACCAGCCCAATTCACAGGATTAGATAGTCTCTAGCATATCCTGAGGGGTTGGGGGTGGAGGAAAGGTGATCTGTTGTCTCTTATAGGGATGCCGAATTAAGTTCTGTATTTCATTAATTTTGGAGGAAGGGGAAGATTTGCATCAATGTTGATTCCGGCAAATGCCTGGAAAACTCCCTGCAGTTTTCTTCGGCAGGATTTCAGAAATGACTTGCCCTTATTTCCTCCTTACCTAGGCAAGTAAGAGAGAGTGACTGGCCCAAGATCACAAAGCTTGGTGCCTAAAGTGGGACTAGAACTCCCAGTCTCCCAGTTTCTGGCCTTTTGTCTTAATCACTACACCAAATTAGTTCTCACTATGATTTCATTATTTCATGCACTCAGTGTGTTTAATTAATGTAATCTATCTAATTAACATAGCTATATAGTTTTCTTTATCTGGGCAAGTGGAAAAACTACAAGGTAAAGCATTAAGTTGTAGCCACGCTACAGTTTCATGGCATGGGACCTGTGTCTGTGGTTTTAATCTGCAAGCGTGTTAACCTTCCTTTAGAGCAGATGGAGGAATTTTATGGCCTCATCCAGGCCAATCCAACCCTTTGGCTGTCCCTGTCCAACCCACATGAGATTAATCAGAAATTAGAAATCAAATGTGAATAAGTGTACACCATGCACACATGCACACCGCATTTCCTTTATTTTGAAGGCCAGTTGGTTTTCTGTTCTATTTATATATGTTTGCGTGTGCATGCCTATGCACCTTCACAGCCTTGTTGATTTCGGCCCTCCACACAAGTCCCAGTTTTGCGTATGGTCCCTTAGGAAAATTAATTGCTTAGCCCTGTGTTAGAGGACACAGGGTCAAATATAGCAGAGAGCCTAAGAAGCAAGGGAACAGCCCTTGCACTGCCTTTCCTGCTAGCCGAGAGATAACTTTCAAAATAGGGGCAACAACGCCCAAGAGGTGCAGTGTACAAGGCAGTCTCTATAGCTGAGTCAGCATCTTGATGTCCTGAAAAGAACTTCTAAATGCCTTCCCAGAAGGCTGCCTAGATGACCTCTGGAAAACCCAGACCTGCCTGCTGTAGCATGCTCGACTCTGTTAAAGGTGAAATAAAAGAGGAAAGAGACTGTTGATTTCTACTGCCTTGTTGTAATTGGGGACTGAGAGACGAGAATACCGTGCAGGTAGTCCTCGACTTACAATCATTTGTTTAGTGACAGTTCAAAGTATACAGCGGCACTGAAAAAAAGTGACCGATGACCATTTTTCACACTTACAAAAGTTGCAGCCTCCCCATGGTCAGGCGATCAACATTTGGATGCTGGGCAACCGGCTCATATTTATGATGGTTGCGGTGTACAGGGGGTCACGTGATCACCTTTTGCGACCTTCTGAGAAGCAAACTCAATGGGGAAGCCAGATTCACTTTACGACTGTGTTACTAATTTAACAACGCCAGTGATTCACTTAACAGTTGTGGCAAGAAAGGTCATAAAATGGAGAAAAACTCACTTAACAACCATCTGGTTTAGCAATGGAATTTTGGGGCTCAGTTGCAGTCATAAGTTGAGAACTACCTGTAATCTTTTTTAAAAAATAATAATAACAGGAACAACAAGAGTAAAAATGAGAAGATCGTACAGCCTCTCCTTCAGGTGACACAGGGAAGTAGCAAGTAGCCCCCCTCCTCTTCGTATCAATGCTGAAGACATGACTGAGGAAGTTGCTAGAGAAGAATGGTGGGGTGAACAGTAGGGAACCTTTGAGTCCTTCCAAAATCTTCTGCTGCCATGTGAGCAGGAGCCCAGGAAGAGAAAGGCTCCTACTACAGACGATTGTGTAACACTGGTGGAGAAGCAACCTTTCACTGATGTCACCAGAACAACTGAGAGAAAGGTGAACCTCCTCTCCTGTACTGGATTCACCATACGACTGTTGCCTGTATTGGATGCTAAAATTGGGGGAACCTCTGGATTGTGGCCCCAAGTCTTGGGCTGAAAAATTTGGCCCTAAAATCCTATAGGTCACTGGGGAAAGCTCTTCGAAGTAACTGCTCTGTGTAGGTTGAAACATCCTTGCTAATCTCTGCCTTTTTCTTTCCCCGTAGGATACTCCATGCTCCATAGCAGGGAAATCATTCCTGTAGCAGCCATCAGCCTGCTGCCCCCGCTGTTGGTGGCAATCATGATCACCGTGATATTCTACCTCTGCCGAACTCATCGGCAGAGGAGACGATCCAAGGAGTGGGCCCAGAAACATACTCGGTGCAGTGAGCTGCCTGAATCCCGCAGAGCCACCACTTATGACGAGATCCTGTCTGTCAAGATAGATCATCATTCTGCTCTCCACCCGGCCTGTGCCAGCAGCCTCAACCACATCAACGAACTCCTGCCGGTTGAGTTGGACGAAAGAGTGGGGAAAGGGCAATTTGCAGAAGTCTGGAAAGCCAAACTGAAGCATGCCTCTTCAGGCAAGTATGAGATGGTGGCCGTGAAGATTTTCCCTTGTGAGGAATTTGCATCCTGGAAAAATGAAAGCCAGATCTTCGCGGATGCCAACCTGAAGCACTGCAGCATCCTTCGGTTCCTTTCTGCAGAGGAGAGACACTCTGGACTTCAGAAAGAATACTGGCTGATCACCGCCTATCACAGCCAAGGCAATCTTAAGGATTACCTGTCCAGGAATATTCTCAGCTGGAGAAACTTGCAAAAGATGGCAGGTTCCCTCGTGAGTGGTGTGGCCTACTTGCACAGTGACTACACTCCCGGTGGCAGTCCCAAAATTCCCATTGCCCACCGCGATATCAAAAGCACAAATGTTCTCATTAAGAACCAACAAGAATGTGTGCTGTGTGATTTCGGAATTGCTCTGAGACTGGATCCATCTTTAAGCGTGGAAGATTTTGCGAATAGTGGACAGGTGAGCACCGCAGAACAAAAGTAGCTCACTTTGCTTGCTGGGAAATAGAGAAGGTTTCTTTATAGGAGACTCAAGCAAAGAGGGGTTTTCGCATTTTTGTAACACACCATCGCTATCACCCACACTGACATAATTTCTTGCATTTTTTTCCCCACCTCACTCGTTTCTTCACAGGCAACACAGTCATAGGTAAAGAGAAATGAAATCCCGGGTGTGCTTCCTTCTGATCAGGAACATGTTCCAAGTTGCATGGAAACACACACGTGTAGAACTCTCCATGTTTTGTGTTCTCCCGTGCAAATGTTCATGTTCAGCATGAAGATATGGCATACAGTATTATTAAAATAATAACATGGTGCATGCAGGATTGTTTTTATTTACAATAGGCTTGCTTGAAATCAATCCAATGAACGCTGCACCTGTACTGTCAGCCTTTAGATCAGATGTACCAGCTGGGCCTTCGTTCATTATAGGCAGTAAGTCAGAGTCATAATTTCCTTCTTTTGAATCTGACTCCACCTATAGCAGTGACATGGCGGCTAGCAATGTTTACAGACCGTATGGATTGATTTCTGATGCACACACAGCACACACACATGCAAGCACACACACTTTATTCAGCACACACACACACTTTCTTTATTCAGCAACAAAGCATCATCTTTGCTGAACAATTGGTTAGGAGCTCAGGCTAAAATCATGCTATTTTCCAGAAGTCCACTCTTTTTCCGTCTTTTGGAAAAAGCAGCAAAGGCATGGAGGAGCATTTATCAAACCAAAATGAGTACAAATGAGTTACTTCCCAAGGATTTTTTTTTTGTATATTCGCTATTACTCAAAATTTCAACGTAAATGGTTAACATGTTCCTTGGGCAAAATTCTGAAGATAAAAGATTGGAGATGTTCCGTATTTGATGATGATGATGATTTAAAAGTTATTTTATTTTGTATCCAAAGCCTGTGACAAGACATTTCTCCTATGATGGGATGGATCTGTCATAGCTTTTAGTGTTGCCTTTGAACTGACATGGCTTCTCTCACACATTTACAGACATGTACCTGTTTTAATCTGTATGTGGTTATCGTTAGGTGGGTACTGCCAGATACATGGCTCCTGAGGTTTTGGAATCCAGAGTGAACCTTGAAGATCTGGAATCCTTTAAGCAAATGGATGTCTATTCTATGGCTCTGGTTTTATGGGAGATAGCCTCCAGGTGTGATGCTATAGGAGGTAAGTCAACATTTCTCAATCATCTTTTCCTGGACCATAGGAGAGGGATGAATTGCCTCTCATTTTCAAATTATTATTGCAATATTGTTTCCATCTGGATATTCTAACAAGTATTAGCCAGAATGCATGGGAAAATGCATTTCTGAAATGGAAGTCGTTCCAGGTCCAGTAGAGAAGAAATCTGGTCATTAAATTGAAAAGTCACCTATATCCAAGAACCATCAAATCAACCTTAGAGTAATGATTGGGTGATCTGGCTCATTGCAATGCAATTTCATGCAATTCACATGGAATTGCACTACTTATCCACTATGAAATAATTGTTATCATTAAATTATATTAAAATTGTTCTCCACTTTAGCAGAGCTCAGAGTCATCTTTGGTGAAGTTAGACTCAACACTATAGTGTAACTTTCCAAGACTTATTGATTCCACCACCTGCTTCTGATTCAACTGATATGGTCTGTGTCTGATTTCATCCTGTTTTTACATTCAGTTTCTATGAACATCAGTTTTATGACTTTTATTTATTTATTTATTTTTATTTACATTTTTGTGTACTGCTCCAATCTTAGTAGCTCTCTAAGAAGCACACACACACACACACACACACACACACACACACACACACACACGAAAAATATAACAGACAATAAAAGTATTTACTGGGCGCCTAAAATCATATTAAGAGCCAAAAACTGATTGAAATAAAATTACCTTTTTCCCCCCATTCAGCCGTTTCTGATTTTCCAGATGCTGAAAGGATGTTTCAAAATGTGGTTGACATCACTGAGAAAGCCTGACAACTAGCTCACAGTCCCTGTCCCTTACATGGGGATGGGACTCTCTAAAGATGTTTGGCCAGAATGGGTAGAATCAATCATATTTGATAAGGCAATCCCTCATGTATCCATATTATGTAGGGCTTAATAAGTAATGCTCAGCTATTTTAACTGGACACGAAAGCATTCTAACAACCAGTATGGTGATGGGAGTAATAGGCTACAACAGGTTTTCCCAGTTGGCACTTTGGCTGTATTCTGGACCAGCTGGAGTTTCCAAGTCATCTTCAAAGCCTGCCTCGTGTAGAACATGTTGTTATCCAGCATAAGTTATTGATACAGGGGTTTCCTGGTCCAGTAGCAGCTTAACTAGTGCTCCAACTCTATCTGGCACTCCTTGGCTTGGGCTGAGGTTATTCACAGGACCTTGTCTCCCTGGTTATTTCTGCCTGTCTTATCAAATCTGGCAGGATGGAACTACTCTGAGTTCAATCAACTAAGGAATTCTGATGGAGTCCAGAAGATGAGTCTTTTCTGCTATAATGCCCACCCTCTGAAACATTCTTCCTTCAGAGATCTGGTTGACCCAAATCTTGCTGACCTTTTCTAAAGCCCCGAACAACCCAAACGTGTGAAGGAACCTATTCTTGACTAATGATTAATGTGATTTGGGTTGTTGTTGTTTGTATTTTAATGTTCGTATATCTTTTTTTTTTTTACTTTTTGATACTGCTCGCCACACAGAGCCATTTGTTGAGATGGGTGGTTATATAAATTAAATTAAATAATTAAATATATTTGCTCCTTTGGACACACAGTTATCAGGGTTAATATTCTTAAGATAACTCAGATATTTACATACAAACTCCATCTTGGTAATTTGTTTATGCCCAACTGCTACATGATAGACTCCAGACTACAGTTCAAGGCTTGTAGTCCTGATGATTTACAATCAAATGCCATTTTTTTTTTTAGCTTCTTTGCAGCTGTCCAAAGCACAAGTAATTGTTCCAAGCAAGTTCTGTGTTCTTTAGCAAGATTTATTGAGATGTAAAGGATAGGATTTTTGACAAATTTCAGCAACTGAACTATTTCAGTTCATTTCAGAATACCAAAATGCATTTGGATTAGAGATATTTTTAGTGTGTTTCAAAAGGTGTTCCTGTGATGAATATGCAGTTCATTTCCTTAATAAAGGAGCAGGCCATTTATCAAAAATTCCTGAATCCTTATCAATCTGTGAATCAACCATCAGCAGCAGGTTACACTTCACCCAGCAGGTATATGTTAAATAATATAGGAAAGAAGACCAAGTTCCTTGGCATGGAAATGGAAACACTACAAGATAGTGCCTCCTATTTTCAATCCTTGCAGGTGGTCCAGAAGGATACCATGGGAGATGACAGTGAAAGTTGCTAAAAAGCCTACTGGGAAGGATGTATTCCTACCACCTAAGTCCTGATGAAGAACATCTACTAATTTGACTAATTTTGTGTCTATGCCATGATTAGATCTGAATCCAGACTAAAGAAATCTTCTAAACCCGGGGTAGGCAAACTTGGCTCTTTTATGACTCGTGGACTTCAACTCCCAGAATTCCTGAGACAGCATAGCTGGCTCAGGAATTCTGGGAGTTGAAGTCCACGAGTCATAAAAGAGCCAAGGTTGCCTAGCCCTGTTCTAGACGATTCATTTTCTCTAGACTCCGTTATAAATGCTGTAGGATTTCCTGCCTGAGCAGGGGGTTGGACTAAAAGACCTCCGAGGTGTCTTCCAACTCTGTTATTCTGTTAATAGAGTGCCTATTGCTTTCTCAACAAACTTCCACTAAAAGAAGCCATTTCAGACAACAATGAAGTTGTCAAACATGGCACTATCAAGACACAGACTCTTCAGGAGAGGGCACGCCACCACTTTTTTCTGAGAAGCAGACACAAGACTCTTCCCCAGAGATGAAATCATCACCTCCTGAATCCAGCTGCACATATTCTATCCTGTTATAAGAAGAAACTAGCAGGGACATGGATCTAGCTATGCAAGTGGCAGACCTCGGATATTTATTGGTTTATTTATCTGCAGCCGCTTGGTAGCATCTAAACATTGAACCAATTAAAACGCAGGAAATAAGCATGTCAGGCTTGTCCTCCCTGTATTTGATTTACAGCAATGCCATATTTTGTAATCTCTTCCATTTCTTCCATTATTGTAGAGGTGAAGAATTATGAACCACCCTTTGGATCAAAGGTTCGAGAGCGACCTTGCATGGAAGTTATGAGAGACATTGTGCTGTATGGTCGAGAACGACCAGAGATTCCAACTAACTGGTTGGTGCATCAGGTGAGTCCTCAAGCCATTCCAGACGAGGTGATCTCTGTACTGCTGATTTTAATAAAACTATTAAAAGGGATACGATAGCTTTGGGAAGTCCACCAAGAGAATCTTTTCTTTTGTTGAATGTCCACCTTCTTGTAACAAAGAAGATCAATGCAATTATATAACCATTAAAATAATTAATTACTCTGAAATTATATTACTCATAGTTAATTCTTGCAAAACACAATCTGATTTAACTATCAAAGAGGTTTTTTTGCACCAATCCAATGCCAGCAGAAACAAGCACGTGCATCATAGAACCCATTTCTATTAAATATTTCCTTCACAAGTTAATTAACGTTGAAATGTCCCTTAAAATATAATCTGCTTGGAGTAATATTCATTTTAATTACCTTAATCTTGGCCCACCAACTAGATGGAATCTTAATCTATTAATATCCATAGCAATCTTATCTATAACATTAACCATATTGCTTTGCACATTTTGAAATGTTTTTGCAATATGTGATCCTAATTATTTAATATATTCTGAACAGAATGCAAAACCCAACTTCTTAGAGTAATCTGTTATGTATCAAAGAAACTAAATTAATTTTTCCAATTAATTTATAACCTGAATATTTAGCAAATTGTTGAATCATATGCATCAAGTTAGGCAATTAAAGAATTATCCGATGTTGCCAAAAATGTCATCAGCATATAGAAATAATTCATACCCAGAATCCATCAATATATCTAACAAGAACATGAGGTTACCTAACACAAATTGCTGATGGTTTGATCATTAAATCAAAAACCAACAAGGAAAGTAATAATAATAATAATAATAATAATAATAATAATAATAATAATAATAATAATAATAATAGTAGTAAAGTTGGAAGGGACCTTGGAGGTCATCTAGTCCAACCCCCTGCTCGGGCAGGAAACCCTACACCATTTCGGACAAATGGCTGTCCAGTCTCTTCTTAAAAACTTCCAGTGTTGGAGCATTTACTGCTTCTGGAGGCAAGCTGTTCCACTGGAGGCAAGCTGTTCCAGCGACCATTACACGCTCAGAAGATGCAGATAACAATTTGGTGAAGCATCTAGGAAAAGTGTCTGTTGTTCAAGATTTCTTTTGACTCAAGGCTTCTGGTCCTCTCCAGGTTTGTGCCTGAAGTCTCTTCTTTATACCAAAGCTATCCATACATTTTGTTTAAGTTCCTTGGCTGCTCTATCGTAGTGTGTGCACAGGCAGCATTTGAGACATGTCCCTGCAGTTTTCTTATCAAGGTTTTTCAGTAGTGGTTTTCTATTGCCTCCTTCCTAGGGCTGAGAAAGAATGGCTGGCCCAAGGTCACCCAGTTGGCTTTGTCCCTAAGATGGGAGGGACTAGAATTCGGTCTCCGTTTCTAACCTGGGAGAATCTCTACACTAAACTGGTTTACTCTACCATTGCTAGCTAGTATTTTATCCTGGGCTTCTTATGGTTTATAAGCCATTTTGAGATTGTTTCGAGGTGTACTTAGGAGTGTTTTAGACATGTGGGAAATGTTTGAACTTAGCCAACACTGTTGCTAGGATATTCCAGAGATAACATGTGTTGTGTATTGCTGCAAGTGACTAATACCGATTATTTAAGCCTTAAACATCTTACAACAGCAAGCCTTAATATAATATAAACAACCTATCAATAGTAATTGATGATATTTAAACATAATTAAATACTACTAGTATTTAAAAATAATTATCAATACTCTTTTTAATTTAATTTCTGAGTCAGTACAATTTCTGTAATGCATGCATGTATCTGCCGAGCTAAGGCAAGTCATGTACTGGTATCTAACTTTTAAAAATAAAAATTAAGTTTTATCCTTAAGCTCATTGATGATTATGTGGACATGTTCCAGTGGTCTTCTTAGCACTAATGCAGAAGTATTTTGTCATTGTCTTCTTCCAAGATTTTTTTTTACTTCTCAGTCTAGTCTATAGTCATAGGAATTTATGGTAACTTGCTAAGTAATAGTTCACCAGGTTTAACTGCACCTATCTCTTTGAAGAACAGCTGATTGGCTAATCAGGGGTAGGCAACCTTGGCTCTCAACTCCCCAAATTCCTGAGCCAGCCATAAAAGAGCCAAGGTTGCCTACCCCTGGGCTAGATGCTGCAATAGCTTTTCCAACCGTCTATGGCTGAATGTCCTCCATGCCACCTGTGGATGAAGCTGTAGACCAAATTGTTGATGGGTGCCTTATTGGGAAGAGCTGGTATTTCAGCAACTGAATTCAAGTGAAAAACGAATTTTGCAAGAAGAATCTGGGACAAGATGAGAGAACTGAAGCATTTAGAAGAGGAGAGTCCATTTTTTGAATACTCATTTTTTTCAAATTTTATAGCTATTTTTCTATTTGTAGAGGAAAAAAAGGTTTAGATCTACTGCCCTCTGTGCTCAATGTGTTAAAACCCAGATTGGCATTAAAAAAAACCCCATTTTCAATTAAGTTGATGGAATCCACTGTACATCTTTCAGCTTCAGCCATGGTAACAAATGCAATACTGAATGTCAGGTCATAGCCATTGGATAAAAATCCTACCTTTATAAAGGCTAATTTACTCCACTGAATCAAAATGGGTATAGGATTATACCAAGTTATTACTGCATATTGCCCTTCTATGTACAATATTGTTACCCTTAATTTGACTGTCAAATGAACAATACAGGGAATTTTGGGCATTGCAAAACGTTATTTCAGTAAGTGTACGTAGTCTTTTGTTTCAGCTCATCTAAACCTAAAGTTATGCTAACATTATTTTAAAATATGAAATGATTAAAATCTGCAAGCAGTCTCTGTTCTTTTTAACTATCATCTGGAATTTGTCATCTATGGCACCTTCATTTGCAATTAAAATACAGTAATTTAAAATACAGTATTACACTTCAAAAAATGGCAGCACATTTAGGTGATTCCTACTTACAGCGCATTCAGTGTTCAGATCACCTTCACTTTTGTTAGTTTTGTTATCCAGAGCCTGATTCTACAGTGGTTGAAATTTATTTTTTTTCTCCTTAATCTACTACACTTAGTACCCCCAAAAAGAAACAACTAAAATATTTGTTGTTGTTAATTGCGAAGTCGTGTCCGACCCGTCGCGACCCCATGGACAATGTTCCTCCAGGTCTTCCTGTCCTCTACCATCTTCTGGAGTCCATTTAAATTCACACCTACTGCTTCAGTGACTCCATCCAGCCATCTCATTCTCTGTCGTCCCCTTCTTCTATTGCCCTCAATCTTTCCCAACATTAGGCTCTTCTCCAGAGAGTCCTTCCTTCTCATTAGGTGGCCAAAGAACTTGAGTTTCAACTTCAGGATCTGGCCTTCTAAAGAGCAGTCGGGGTTGATCTCTTCTAGGACTGACCGGTTTGAACGCCTTGCAGTCCAAGGGACTCGCAGGAGTCTTCTCCAGCACCATAGTTCAAAGGCCTCAATTCTTTTGCGCTCAGCCTTTCTTATGGTCCAACTTTCACAGCCATACATTGCAACTGGGAAAACCATGGCCTGGACTATACGCACTTTTGTTGGCAGGGTGATGTCTCTGCTTTTTAGAATGCTGTTAGATTTGCCATAGCTTTCCTCCCCAGGAGCAAGCGTCTTTTAATTTCTTGGCTGCAGTCCCCATCTGAGGTGATCTTTGAGCCCAGAAAAATAAAATCTGTCACTACCTCCATTTCTTCCCCATCTATTTGCCAGGAATTGAGAGGGCCGGATGCCATGATTTTGGTTTTCTTAATGTTGAGTTTCAAGCCAACTTTTGCACTCTCCTTCTTCACCCGCATCAAGAGGCTCTTTAGTTCCTCTTCACTTTCTGCCATTAGAGTGGTATCATCTGCATATCTTAGGTTGTTGATATTTCTCCCGGCAATCTTAATTCCAACTTTTGATTCATCTAGCCCTGCCTTTCTCATGATGTGCTCTGCATATAAGTTAAATAGGCAGGGCGACAGTATACAGCCTTGCCGGACTCCTTTTCCAATTTTGAACCAATCAGTGGTTCCGTGTTCGGTTCTCACTGTTGCTTCTTGACCCGCATATAGGTTTCTCAAGAGACAAATGAGATGGTCTGGTACTCCCATCTCTTTAAGAACTTGCCACAATTTGTTGTGATCCACACAATCAAAGGCTTTTGCATAGTCAATGAAGCAGAAGTAGATGTTTTTCTGGAACTCCCTAGCTTTCTCCATGATCCAGCGTATGTTGGCAATTTGATCTCTAGTTCCTCTGCCTCTTCGAAATCCTGCCTGTACTTCTGGTAGTTCTCGATCCACATACTGCTGGAGTCTAGCTTGTAGGATTTTAAGCATAACTTTACTAGCATGTGAAATGAGTGCAATGGTGCGATAGTTTGAACATTCTTTGGCATTGCCTTTCTTTGGAATTGGAATGTAAACTGACCTTTTCCAATCCTGTGGCCACTGTTGAGTTTTCCAAATTTGCTGGCAAATTGAGTGTAGCACTTTTACTGCATCGTCTTTTAAGATTTTGAATAGCTCAGCTGGAATACTGTCACCTCCACTAGCTTTGTTGTTGCTCAGATTTTCTAAGGCCCATTTCACTTCACATTCTAGGATGTCTGGTTCGAGGTCAGTGACCATCTCATTGTGGTTATCTGGGATGTTTAAGCTCATTCTTGTATAGTTCTTCTGTGTAGTTTTGCCATCTCTTCTTAATCTCTTCTGCCTCTGTTAGGTCTCTGCCATTTTGGTCCTTTATCATGCCCATCTTTGCATGAAACGTTCCCTTCATATCTCCAATTTTCTTGAAGAGATCTCTGGTCCTCCCTATTCTGTTGTTTTCTTCTATTTCTTTGCACTGTTCATTTAAGAAGGTATTCTTATCTCTTCTAGCTATTCTCTGGAATTCTGTATTCAATTGGGTGTATCTTTCTCTTTCTCCTTTGCCTTTCGCTTCCCTTCTTTCCTCAGCTATTTGCAAAGCTTCCTCAGACAGCCATTTTGCTTTCTTGCATTTCTTTTTCTTTGGGATGGTTTTAGTTGCTACCTCTTGTACAATGTTGCGAACTTCCATCCATAGTTCTTCAGGCACTCTGTCTATCAGATCCAGTTCCTTAAATCTATTTGTCACCTCTACTGTATATTCATCAGGAATATGATTTAGTTCATACCTGAGTGGCCTAGTGCTTTTCCCTACTTTTTTCAATTTAAGCCTAAATTTTGCAACGAGAAGCTCATGATCTGAGCCACAGTCAGCTCCTGGTCTTGTTTTTACTGACTGTATAGAGCTTCTCCATCTTTGGCTGCAGAGCACATAGTCAATCTGATTTCTATGTTGACCGTCTGGTGATGTCCATGTGTAGAGCCGTCTCTTGGGTTGTTGGAAAAGAGTGTTTGTTATGACCATCGTATTCTCTTGACAAAATTCTATTAGCCTGTGCCCTGCTTCATTTTGTACTCCAAGGCCAAACTTGCCTGTTATTCCGGTTATCTTTTGGCTTCCTACCTTAGCATTCCAATCCCCCATGATGATAAGGACATCATTTTTTGGTGTTAATTCTATAAGGTGCTGTAGGGCTTCATAGAACCGGTCAATTTCATCCTCTTCAGCACCAGTGGTTGGGGCATAGATTTGGACTACTGTGATATTGAATGGTTTGCCTTGGATTCGAATTGAGATCATTCTGTCATTTTGGGGATTGTATCCCAGTATTGCATTTCCTATTCTTTTATTAACTATGAAGGCTACTCCATTTCTTCTGAGGGATTCTTGCCCACAGTAGTGTACCTGATGGTCATCTGAGTTAAATTCACCCATTCCTGTCCATTTTAGTTCGCTGATTCCTAAGATGTCGATGTTCAGTCTTGTCATCTCTTTTTTGACTACGTCTAGCTTGCCTTGATTCATGGATCTTACATTCCAGGTTCCTATGGAGAAAAAATCTTTACAGCATCGGACTTTCCTTTCACCACCAGATATATCCACAGCTGAGCGTCCTTTCGGCTTTGGCCCAGTCGCTTCATTCTTTCTGGCGCTACTAGTACTAGCCCTCTGCTCTTCCCCAGTAGCATATTGGACAATGTGATATCACATACCAATGTGATATTTCAGGTTTTTTTTCTTTTTAGTAAATTTACAGACATTTTTTTTTTTTTTTTTTTTTATTAAAAGTTTTATAAATTTTACAAGAAAAACAAGAACAATACAGAACAAAAAACAACATATACAAAGAAAAAAAAAATTAAACAATACATATAAAAAAAACCCCCCACCCCACACCCCTCCCAAAAACCCTCCCTTCCCCCCCCCTGAGCTTCCCAGAGCAGAATATAGGCTTAAGAAATAATAAAAAAAAAATAATAAAAAAATAAAAATAAAAATTAAATTAAAAACTTTATATTTATATATATAAAAAAGATATCTATAATATATATAAAAATAAAACTTATGAAAAAGCTATATAATATTTTTGTATACCCAATCTAAATTGTATAAATTTTATCCATTTGTCCCAGATAGCAAAAAACTTCTCTTGCGTTTGTTGCTTTAAGAAAGCCGAAATCTTTGCCATTTCCGCCAGATAAGCTACTTTAAAAAACCATTCCTGCAATGTAGGCAAAGATTCCTTCTTCCAATATTGTCCAACTAACAGCCTCGCGGCTGTGATCAAGTTTAACATCAATACAACCTCCTTTGTATCACAATCTGTAACAATACCTAACAAAAATAATTGCGGAGTAAATTTTACCCTCCTTCTAAAAATTCTCTGGATATTCCACCATATTTTGATCCAAAATGCTTTTATCTCTCTACATGACCACCAAATATGATAATAGGAAGCCTCCTTATAACCACATCTCCAACATTTAGGTTGCACGTCAGGGTACATGTAAGACATTTTTTGTGGATCAAGGTGCCATCTATAAAACATTTTATAAAAATTCTCCCTTAGATTCTGTGCTTGAGTAAATTTGACATTTCTCACCCAAATAGTTTCCCAGGTGTCCAATGAAACTGGCTCACCAAAGTTCTGCGCCCATCTAATCATACAATCTTTAATTAGTTCCGTTTCTGAGTCCAATTCAACTAAAACCCCATAAATTCTCTTAATGTGGGTTTGTCTTTGATCCTTCAGTTGCTTAATAAGATTTTCATCTTCTCTAAGAAAACCCACCTTACAATCCATCTTCCATCTATCTAGTAGTTGCCTATATTGGAACCAAGAATAAGTAAAATTTTCTTGTGCTAATTCTTCCCGTGATTTTAATTGCCAGTTTTGTCCATCCCATTTAAGTAACTGTCTATAAGACACCATATCCATTTTAACCCCTCTTTTTATTCCTTCTATCGCATGCCAAGGTATAGCCCATAATGGTACTTTAAAATCACTTTTATAATATTTTCTCCAAATCCTAAGTAAAGAAATTCTTAAAATATGAGATTTAAAAGCCCAATCTATTTTTTTATTAAATATTAAATAGGCATGCCACCCATAAAGTAAATCCCATCCCTCTAGATAAAGTATCTCAGAATTTGTCAAATTTACCCAGTCACTAATTAATGTTAAAACCACCGCATCATAATATAATTTCAAATTTGGTACCTTGAGTCCACCCCTCTCACGGAAGTCTTGCATAATTTTGAACTTAACCCTTGGTTTTTTCCCTGCCCAAATAAATTTATTGAGACCCTTCTGCCACTCATTTAAATTAATCTCATTTTTCAAAATTGGTAACATTTGAAACAAAAAAAGAAACTTGGGTAGAATATTCATTTTTATCACTGCAATTCTTCCCATGAGGGATAATTGCAGCTTTTCCCAATTCTTCAAGTCTTTCTGTACCCCGACCCACAACCTTTCATAATTATTTTTAAATAGTTTTGCATTAGAAACAGACAGCATCACCCCCAAATATTTTACCTTATTAACAATCTCAAAACCCGTCGAGTTAACCAAAATCTGCTTCTCCTGACTCGACAAATTTTTAGGTAAAATTTTAGTCTTATTTACATTAATCTTAAAACCCGAGACCAAACCATAATGGTGAATCAACTGTAATAAGTTTACTACAGAATAATCAGGTTGCGACAAAGTAACAACCAAGTCATCCGCAAAAGCTCTCAACTTATATTCTTTTTTATTAACATATATTCCTTTAATTTCCTGAGACTCTCGAATTTTAATCAATAATATTTCCAATGTTAAAACAAACAACAATGGCGATAAAGGACACCCCTGTCTAGTACCTTTCTCTATTGTGAAAACCTCCGACAAACCTCCATTAACAATAAGTTGTGCTGTTTGTTTTTGATATATTACCTTAAGGGCTTGTAATATGTTTTCACCAAAATTCATTTCTTCCATTACTCTTAGCATAAAATGCCAATTCAGTTGGTCAAATGCTTTTTCAGCATCTAAAAATATGAGCCCTGCAGGAACTTGGTTGTTCTTATCTAAGTATTCTAATAAATTAATAATTTGTCTAACATTGTTTTTCATATACCTTCCTGTTATAAACCCTGATTGATCTTTATGCACAAGATGATGCACCACCCTCATAAGCCTATTTACCAAAATTTTTACAAATATCTTATAATCCACGTTTAAAAGAGATATAGGCCTATAGTTTTTTGGTAAAGTAAGATCTTGATCCTCCTTTGGAATCAATGATATAAAAGCACTACGCCATGAAGGAGGAATCTCTAAACCCTGTAAGATACCATTAAAAAGATCATTTAATGGTTGAATCATCTCCTCCATTAAAGCTTTATAATAAACAGCTGTTAACCCATCCGTACCCGGTGCTTTCCCTAATTTCAATTGTTGAATTGCTGAGGCGATTTCCTCCTTAGTAATTAAACCATTAATTTCATATTTCTGATCCTCAGTCAGTTTAGGAAAACTTGCCTCAGCTAAATATTTATTTATATCTAACAGTTGTACATTAGTAGATTTGTATAGGTTTTGATAATAATCCAAAAAAGATTTTTTAATTAATTCCTTCTGAGAAACTAGTTTACCCTTATAATTTATTTTCTCTATTATTCTCAGTCTCTGTTTCTTTCTTAATTGATAAGCCAACCATCTCCCCGGCTTATTAGCATTACAAAATGTATTTTGTTTCATAAATAATAAATTGGTTGCAGCTTGATCTGCTATCAACATATTAAATTGTGACCTTAATAACTTTACAGATTCTTTAGTACTTTCATCAGAAGGATTTAGAATCAAAGCCCTTTCTTTTAGTTTAATTTCATCTTCAAGTTCTCTACGTTTCTGAATCTGATTTCGCTTATAAAAATTATTCATTTTTATCAAAACACCGCGCATAAATGCTTTACCTGCATCCCATACCATTGACATTGAAGTCCCCTTGTACATATTCAAAGCAAAATAGTCCTTTAAACACTCCTTTAGTTTTTGAACATTCTTCTCTTGTCTAAACAAATTTTCATTAACTCTCCAGGATCTTCTTTCCTCTTTCTCTTGAATCAACTCCATCCAAACTGGACTATGATCCGTCAGTGATCTAGGAAAAATCTTTACATTCTTTACTTTATTATACAAATCCGTGGTAATCAAGAAAAAGTCAATTCTTGAAAAAGATTGGTGTCTGTCAGAAAAAAAAGTAAAGTCTCTCTCCTCTTGATTACGTTCCCGCCAATAGTCCCTTAATTCCCAGTCTTCTTTCATATCAAAAAAGGCTTTAGGTAGCCTTGCTTGTTTAAGAAAAGGAGAGGAACCTTTCTTATCCCTTTGTGTATCTAAGACACCATTCCAATCACCCATTAATACCACTGATCTATAATCAAGCAAAGTTATTTTTTGGTGTAACTGTTTATAAAATTGTTCCTGTTGTTGATTTGGAGCATAAAGTCCAACTATAAGTACTTTCTTACCATAAATACCAAGTTCAATCATCACATATCTCCCCTGGGGATCTGATTCTACCAGACAAGCTGGCAGGTTTTGTTTGACATATATAACAACTCCCCCTTTCTTCCCAGGTGCAGGAGATATAAAATGAGATCCCAAACGAGCATTAACTAAATATTTCTGATCTTTAAGTAGAATATGAGTTTCCTGTAAACAAATAACATCATTGGTATGTTGTTTCAAATAATAAAAGATTTTTTTCCGTTTCTGAGGAGAATTCAATCCATTAACATTCCAGGTCAAAAACTTTGCCATCTCCCTTGGCACGCAGCCTGGAGAAGACACCATCAAACTCTGACAGAGCTGCGTGTGTTGCATAACTCTTGGGTCTTGCTCCTCCCACCGGCGGTGATGCACTTCCAGGAGAATTCTCTTTGGGCTCTTTTTTACGTTGCTCTTTCTCTTTACGCTTATAAGCTGCACGAGTCATCCTCTGCTCTTTAGCCTCCATTTGGCGTTGCTTTGCCACTTCTATCATCCCTGCGGAAACCAAATCTAGTGCCTCAGATTGCTGCTCAGGTTCCTTAGCACTCAAAGATTTCCGACCAGATGAAGTTGAGCCTGCACTCAGGACCGAAGTATAGAAATCTCTAGCTTTGTCAACTGTGTTCAATCTGTAACGTGTCCCAGCATGGCTCAAAACGATACCCATCGGAATTTCCCATCTGAATGGCATCGATCTAGCTTTAAGCTCATTGGTTAAAAAAGCAAAGTCTTTCCTACTTCTTAAAATTTTAGATGGGATTTCCTTTAGAATGATGACATCTTGGGCGGCAATCTGAAATCTTTTGTTGTAAAAAGCTTGTATAATCTCATTCCGCAGGGACTTCTTTGTAAAGTAAATCACCACATCTCTGGGCAAATTCTTCTGCTTAGCAATCCAGGAGTTGAGTCTATAAATTTTTTCTACTTCTCTCTGTAATTCTCCTTTATCCATATCCAAAGCCAGCGCCAGATCACTAAGAACCACCTCCATCAAATCTTGATTCATATCTTCCTTGAGGCCTCTAATCCTCAGAGCATACTCCATTTGTCTGTACTGAAACATCAAAATATCTTCTTGTGAGGAGTCCACCTTCCTTTCCACGTCTTGAATTTTGTCATCTAAAGAGTCAACTTTGTCTTCCACTTCCTCAAGCCTTGCATCGAGCTTAACCACCACAGTAGCCAAACCTGAAACAGCTGCCAGTATATCTTGTCGTAATTCATTATTATTTTCTTGCAATTTAGACTTTATCCCCGTTATCTCTTCTTTGAGATCAGATTTAATTTCTGATTTAATCTGTGAAACAAATTGAGTCATTTCCTCTCTCATTTGAACTACAATCTCTCCCATTATGCCTCTAACCTCTTGCACTGAAAGTCCAGGTAGAGGAGGGGAGGGTGGTGGCTGAGCCGGTGGTGCATGTTTAGATTGTTGTTGTAGCTGTGCAGTGGAAGTTATAGGAGAAGAAATAACCTTAGGTACTGAGGAAGGCTGCTGCCTCTTTGAAGCCATTTTAAAAAGCACAATTGTCACTTCCCTTTCCCCTCCAGCCAAAAAGGGAGGAGGAAAAAAAGAAAAAAAGAATTTTTAAAAAGAGACAAACTATAATCATTAAAAGTCCAGAATAAATCCCAAGAATAAGTAATAAAAGAGCAAACAATTCAAAAAAAAAATTCTAAGCCAAAAGCAAAAGCAAAAGCAAAAAACAATCCTTAAAAAGGGAAAGTAAAACAAAAGAGAAAGGAAAAAAAAACTCCGACACTTTCAAAACGCCATCTTAAGTCCTTTCACTAGTATAACAAAGAAAAGGAGGAAAAATAGTAAAAATCAAAAGATAAAAAAATAAACACCTAAAATATAAGAAAAAGTCCTTTAAACTGCTCCGTCCGTTTAAAAATTACTCACCAAAATGCTGTAAACACGGAGATAGAAGCGGCGGTTTCTTTTGCTTCCAAGGAAGCAAAAACAGCTGGGAGGCGGAGATCAGCAAGAGCTCCGAGGGAACACTCCTTTCACCCCCTCTAGAAATAAATCCAGAGGGGGTTCAGGGGTTCTACCTCTACTCTTGCGTTCTCTATCCCTTCCCTTTGCCCGGGAAGGGATTTCCGAGCCGCGGGCCAGCTGATGCGCGCTGCGCTCCGCGGCTCTGACACTTCCCCAGCTGGACGGCTAAAAGCTAGCCGCCATCGCCGTCGCCTCCCACCGGAAGCTCCAATTTACAGACATTTCTAAACTTCTGTTTTCAATTTGTCATTATAGGGTACTGAGTGTAGATTAATGAAGGGAAAAAAATTGTATTTCAACAACTGTAGAATCACATAATACATAACAAATTGGCAAAAGTGGAGGGGGTCTGAATACTTTCTGAATGCATTCTGTATCTACCATGTTAAACTTGGGTATAATCCGAGTGGGAAAAACACTCCGTGTCTGTCCTGATAGCAGGATGTGGATAAGTTGTGCTGGACATCACAGTGGGAAGGTAGAATATGCAGTTGACTTTGGCAGAAATTTAAGATAGTTTGAGCATGCGTTCAGCAAGCAAAATAAAGAAGTGCAGTTTGAAAAGGAAGAAAGAACGTAAAACTCTCCTTGCTTACAATAACGGATTAAGAGACAGTTTTGCTACCATTCTCTGATTCTTATATGTAACTGCAGAAATAAAGTAATCCGTATCATTTTGTCATGTTGGCTAGAATTTTTTGCAAAAATTCTGTCCTAAAATTAACTGTCAGTACCAAGACTCACATTTTAAAGCTAGATTGCAGAATTCGGTGGGGGTACAGCTAGTTATTTTGTTTTTAATTTTTTTGTTCTTTCAAAACTATCATCTCTTCCCATCACTTTTTTTTTCAATAGGGACTATAGTAAAGTCCCTTCAGGCAGCCGAAGATTTGAAAAACAAAGGACACTCCCAGGTACCTATGAATTAATGCTTGGATGCCTTTAGAGATTAGCCTTTCTGCTTCAAAAGAGCTATTTGTCTGCTGAATTTTAAATTTTTGCTAATACAGAAGTGTCCCTTATTTCATCTCTGTCCAGTTTTGCTTCTACATTTTTCTTCCCTTTTCAGTACAGCCACCCTTTTCCATTTTCATGCTTTCTATTACTAGTAGGATGAGGAAGCAGAGTATCTGAAAGCCTATTTGTGTGCTAGAGGGAGAACAGTTGATATATTCACATATATGCACATAAGGCTTTTAAAAGGCAGCTTATTTTATGCAATGATTAGGGTAGCAGGTTATAAACTTGGAGACTTTGAGTTCTAGTCCTACTTTAAGTATAAAATGTTGGCAAGAAAACTGCAGGGACTAGTTCAGGCAGTCACTTGGAATCCACATAGACTCAAAGGCACCAAATAATCAGTTATCATTTGCTTAATATGTTTTTATACTCTGCCTTGCTTCTTCACTGAAGCGTGGCTTTTGAATCTATCCACATGCATACACGTACAACACACATGCAAGTGTGCTTAAGATAGATGGTGAAGAATTTTGAAGACTGATTTCAGCTGGGGCTCCAGGTCAACGTTAGCTTTACAAAGTAGACCAGGCTAAAAAATAGATGCTGAATAAGTCAGCACTACTTTTATTGTAGCAATTACAAGAACAAAATCTTGCAAGTCTGAATGTGCTGCCCCCCAGCCTTTATCTTTGAGTGATATATTATTTTCTTTTCAAATTATTTTCTTGACCTGGACTCAAGTTCCATGTATCTGACAGTTGCCTTGATAGGGGCTATTTCTTGTATCCTTCGTGGTCATTTCTTCTGCCGTCTGCATTCAGACAGCCACTTACATGTGCTTTCCACATAGCCTTGACTCCTGCAGCACCCACGAACCAAAGAACCTGCCCTGAAAAATATGAGTTGAGTTGGACCTGTGCGGATCATGGTCCCGGAGGTGTCCTCTCCAAACCTATCAATGAAGCACCCTAGATCAGGGCTTTTCAACCAGTGGTACAGGTATCATGTGGTACATTGGCACCTGGCAGGTAGTACGCGACTATCCTAGAAGAGTGGTAGCGGGGGAGGGGAATGAGCTGAACCGGTGGCAGCACCGCACAAGCCTGAGCGAGAGATGCCTGGAGCTGCAGGGCTGTCAGGGCTCAGTGGAAGCACCAGGATCAATGCCAGGATCCAGCTGGAGCTCAGCGCAGATCCTGGTACTTCTGCTGAGCTCTAAAGAAGCACCAATCAGCTGGAAAGCAGCACTGATCCTGGCACTTCTGCTGAGCCCAGAAGAAGCGCCAATCAGCTGGAATGTTGCAGCATCTCCAGGGTCTTGTGATTTACAGACACTTGGCAACTGATTCTTATTTATGACGGTCATAGTGTCCCAGGGTCATGTGAAGTGACCAAAACCTACTGCAACCACCCAGCAGACGGGGGGAATAAAAACCAAACACCCCCCCACCCCACCCTGCTGCCAATCCTCAACAGAAATGCTCACAATAATGAAAACCTCGGACAGGAGGAAGAGCGCTGCCGGGTGGGCAGGCAGGAGTCTTGCTTGGCTGTGTCTTGGGGGGCACTTTTTTCAGTGCCATTGTAACTTCGAACAGTCATTAAGCGAACTGTTGTAAGTCGAGGATTACCTGTAGTTTATCACTTTTTCCCTTTTTTTTTTTGTCATCAAGTTTTTGACATCTTGCTAGGCGATTGGTGGTACTTGGATATTGCCATTTCCTAAAAGTGGTACATTGGGTGAAAAGGTTGAAAAGCCCTGCCCTAGATTATTTATATGGGAAATTTTGCATTGGGAGAAAAAAATCATCATTTCCAACCTAGAATAAGTGAAGACCATTTTAGGACACCTTAGCAGGAAGTTGGGGATAAGATGGAGATAATGAGGATCTATCATTGTCAAGGTACGATGGTAGGCACTGAAAGGTTTGTTTTTGGATTTTGATTTTGGAGTGGATGAGAGGGAATATTCTTGAATTCAAGCAGCTGCCTCTTCAAGAAAATATGACACTTTCAACCAAATTGTAGCTTTAACTGTGGAACTAAGATTGCAGAATGGTTGAGTGTTATAGTTTTATCAAATGGAAATTTACACTAGGAAGGGACTGGAGAAAGGTTGACAAGAGACAAGCTGTCTCTTTGCAACAATTAAGCATAGATGCTACTGCATTTGCACTGAACCCTCATCCCACCATATTTACGGTGCATCTGAGTAAATCCTATCCACCAAATTACCGTTATGAAATTAGAATTTCTAAATATTGCAAATTTACTTGCATGAAATTTCCAGTAAAAGAATTAGGTCTAGGAATCTTACTTTTATGCATTTAAAGTATGATCTACTTTAACACAGAAGTCACATAATAGTTTTCTTCTTGTTCGTTTCAGGGAATGCATTTTCTGTGTGACACCATCACAGAATGCTGGGATCATGACCCTGAAGCTAGACTTACAGCCCACTGTGTTGCAGAGCGATTCAACTTGATGGAGCAAACAGATTGTGACGACATTCTCAACAACAACAGCATCGACAACGAAGCGAACAAAATGGGTTGTTCAAGAGACGAGAACCAAAATAATGACAGGAACATCCAATGACTGAGAAATAAAAGCAGGACAGAACTACCAATAGGGCATGTCTTCCAAGAAATATATGCCCCATTATTTAGTCTCCTGGACAGATAAAATATATGTAAGACCCATTTATATTAGATTATATTAAGGTTTCATTCAGCACAAAATATTTAATCATTTAATATTTTTTTAAAATGTACAGTGAAATGCAACATGAGTCCAAGACTGAGTCACTCTGCTGATTTCACATCAGCAGGATGGAAAGTGGTACTATGTGGACTACTGCACTGGTAAACCCTGATGTGTGAATAAAGACCACTCATGCTAAGGCAGATACATTAATACACAAGGCATTTGTTTTTGCATTTAAAACATTTTTCTTCTTAAATATTCATCCTTTAAGATGGTCTAAATACTGACCCAGTCTATCGTCTTTCTAAAGAATACTTTTTTAAAGATGTTAACCAAGTAAAAGCTGAAGTTTCTTACTTTTTAAAAACCAAATTCTTATCACAGATTTTTTAAATATTTCTAATAGATTCAGTTAATGCACAAAGCCAGATTACAGCTTGCCTCTGGTTTAAATATGACATGTAAAAACAGCCATCACAGCTTATAAGCCATGATTTATGACTTACATATATGGGAACCATAGCATAATGGGTTAAGGAGTGGTTTAAAAATCACTTATTGGAATGTGTTAACTCAGGGGTGTCAAACTGGCAGCCCGCGGGCCGGATGCGTCACACGCAGGCCACGCCCACCCTGGCTCCGCAAAGACAAATACATTGAGATGTCACATGACATGATCTGACTTTGACACCCGTGTTAACCCAGCAACTTTGCTGTGAAACATTGTTACATCATTTAAAGAAACTGTTAACTAATATGAATCCAAAATCTAAATCTGCTAGCTTAATCCTGAAGTAACTTATTGTGAATTTTACTTAGAAACCATCTTTTCTCCATCACAGCCAGAATCCATATTTTAACTGAAGAAAATGTGAATCACTTGTTCTTTAATTCTTTTTTTTCCCCCTCTGTATCTAAGGAGCATAAACAGATAATCAATTTCAAGCCTGTGGACCTCTAAATCGGAGTTAGGACTTTTCAGCACAAACATTCTTCTCATCCAAGTTCCTTAGTTCTCCTTGTGAATTCAGGGCATTTTTGGACCAGTCCTGATACAAAGCTTGAATTACAATTGGATCCCATCATAAAACTCTCTACGTGCACAAGTTTCAGTTATTTACATATATGTGACTGCGATGCTTATGGTAACTGAAATGAAGTTCTATTGAAACTGGTGAAACTTATTTAGGACAAATCTGTTTAAAATCATAAACGGTCTGACCCATTTTTCCCTTTGATTGGCCCCTCTCATTGAAAGTTCACCTATTCCAGGGCTAGGCAACCTTGGCTCTTTTATGACTCGTGGACTTCAATCCCAGAATTCCTGAGCCACCATGGCTCAGCTTGGAAACCTCTCCCTTTTCCCTCAGCATGGCTGGCTCAGGAATTCTGGGAGTTGAAGTCCATGAGTCATAAAAGAGCCAAGGTGGCCTACCCCTGACCTATTCCATTGTTACTCAGCAGAACCCTGAAGATCCTGAAAGCTGAGCGCTTGCTTATAGTATATCGTTCAATTACCTAGAATCACCATAATCTGACATGTGAGTTTTATAAGGGAGGAAGAAGAGAGATACTATCAGCAATTAAAAGCATTGGAAACTTAGCATCCACCCTCTACAGCGCCAAGTACAATCAGCGCCGATTACTTCGTTATTATTAAAACAGAGAAAACAAAATTTCCTTTTGATCATTTTATTTCCGTCCCTCCCCATTAATCACACATGGTATCATACACAACTCACAGTAAGGTTTCAATGCATTTCACAATAAAAAGAAAAAGAAATACAAGGGAATATCAACCTATATGCAGCTCATTCCTCTGAGTTCTTTTTAGCCTTTGTGAAACGTAAGTGTGGTTATTAAACCACACGTGGGTAGTTAAATATACTAATATGTCCCTGTGTATGGAAGAAAAATAAAAACACTTGACAAACACACATACACATACATTTTCATGATGGAAGGGAGGGGCTGTTTTTTGTTGACTATGGTATATACACTGATTGGAAGACTACATCATAAGAAATAGAATAAGGCACAACTCTTAGAAAAATTAAGGTAGCTCATAGTAATAAGAATGAAAGCCATAAATCAGTACTATTCTTAATTGCCAGCAATTCTTGGACTTCAATAAAATATTGGTAATATAAAAGACAAGGGGTACATTTACCTGACCATGGGTTCCTGGTATCAGATTGCATTTGGTTTTGTATGCACCCCCATAGCAAAAAAAGCAAGCCTTTTCAGGTACTATAGAAAAATTAAAGGTACAGTCCTTCTACTTGATGGGCACATACAAATGCTTGACTTTGAACAGAGAAATGAAATTACTCGCCCGGACAGCTCAGAACATTAACTCTGTTTTGCAGATGCAAGGAGAGAGAGGGGGGCAGAGAGATAAAGGAAGTAACCTTTTATTTAAAAAAAAAAAGTTGCATAATTCAAGTCTCAATCTTCTTTTATGAGGAGACTAAATATTTTCATGGTATTTACAGTGTGAAACAATTACAAACACCTCACTAAAGAAATGAGGCTGGAAAAATAATGGAAATTGGTCTGAATTTTACCCTCTGCCCCATCTTTCTCTTCCACGTCTTTTTTTTTTTTACAGACAGGAGGAAAAAAACACCCCTTAATCAATTCTAATCTACACTACAATGTTTTAAATATGTTGTAGCTTACATGAATCCCCCATTATTCCACAACTATGCACGCACTGCCTCCAAGAAACAGCTTTAAAAAAGTAGTATCAAGTTCTCATCCAGGCATCTCATAACACTGATTCCAAGGTTAGATCTATGAAAAGTTCTCCTCTTCATGATTTTCAGCAAAGGTAATTCGAAGCAGCAAAAAGGTGGCTTCTCTTTACAGGAGCACTAAAGTAGTTCAGAAATGGGTGCAAACTGAACCCCCGATTTTAAAAACACTGTTTGGGTTTTATTCCGGATGTATATCCATTGGAGCAAAGTAGCCTAGCCAATTCTCAATGCCTCTGCAGCTAAGTTGGTTTGTTTTGTTTTATTCAAAAAAGAAATCTTAGGCAGCTTTTGCAGAGTGTGCTTAAAAAGACAATGTCCAAATAAAATGTTGTGTGCCAAATAAGGTTGTAGGGTTTTTAAATGAGGGAGTAGAAACATAGCCGGAAATGTCCTTTCACCTACCTTTTGATTTTCTACAACTTTAAAGTGCCCTAGAAGTTTTATTCTTTTTTCTGCTTATTTAATTTTTGTGCAATTGTATAAAAATCCAAAAGGACTCATAGTCAAGGTACAGCATTTTGGAAGTTGTACAGATTAGACAAAAGAGAAGAATTATTATTATGAAGAAATGCATCTAGTTAGTGTCCACTTCATGATTTTGTACTGCAGGCATCTTTTTCCAGAGAGGGTTATAATAAACCCAGCCATCTCCCTGCAAAGAGAGAACAGACTGAAGGTTTGAATGGTTTCCACATTAGCCCAACAGCAAACACACATTGCCCTAAACATCAAATAGTCTGTAGCTTTGTGTATCACTAACTCATAAGATCCCAAACTATAATTTGATTATTCCCACTCACTGTAGCTGAAAGTCACAGCGGACCAAGCTTGGACATTGTAGGCCAGGGGTCTCCAACCTTGGCAACTTTACGACTTGTGGACTTCAACTCCCAGAATTCCTCAGCCAGCAATGCTGGGAGTTGAAGTCCAGAAGTCGTAAAGTTGCCAAGACTGGAGACCACTGTTGTAGGCCATTGTGAATAGTTTAAAACTTAAAAGGGAAGAGTGCCCTCTGGTGGATTTGAAAGTACATAGAAAAACAGCAGTTATGCAAGCCCAGAACACTGTGACCCATTCTCACATGGGAAAACTATGGGTTGCATTCTACCTAAAGGAGATAATGGGTTATCTGTACCTTAAAAGCACAATCTATAGTCTGGTGCCAGTTTTGAGACATTTTCCTAGTACATTACACTTGTGGTTAATGATCTGGACTTGTGTTATAAATCAGCCTAGCTGCCTTGTTAAATCCCATTCTAGCCATGAGCTCATCTTAGCTCCTGCCAATCTCCATCAGCAATCCAAGGAATAAATGTGAAAGAAAGTAGACGGATCAAGTATATTTACAATCCAAGATCAGACAGCAGTTTTACAATAAAGATAGAGGGCAAGAACATTTTTGTTAATTTAATATCTGACAAAGAATTATGTCAGTAACTGGGATGTATTTTAAGTAGTTCATGCTGTATGCACACAGAAAGTAGATGAAATTGAGCAACTTGGCTTTTAACTTCCTCACCTTATCTAGGCAATATATACTTATTTTATCCTTTTCCCTGAGACGTATAATCAGTTTGAATGCCTACAGAACCAATGCTGAAGTAAACGAGCCAGACTGACCAAAACCTCCCCTCTGAATGCTTATCACTTATTCTGCATTCTGCACTGCTTAAACCTCATCCCCAGATACTATGCCCAGTTCTAGAACCACAACAGGAAAAATGCAGGGAAGGGCTACTACGAGAATGACCGGGTGTGTGAAGACTGGACCTTACCAGAGTCTAAGAAAAATGGGCATGATAAGCCTTGGTAAAAGGGGCAGATGAGGTGGTCACATTTCACCACCCGAAGAGCTATTGCTTGGGAGGAAAACCAGGGCCCCTTCTCTAATGTCTAGAGTGGGGTAATAGTCTTAAATTACAACAAGGCAGATTTCAGCTCAGCAGGAGCCAGAAAAGCAAAGGAAGAAGCATTTACTATAACAGTGTTTCTCAACCTTGACAATTTTAAGGCATGTGGACTTCAACTCCCAGAATTCCACAGCCAGCATTGCTGGCTGTGGAATTCTGGGAGTTGAAGTCCACATGCCTTAAAATTGTCAAGGTTGAGAAACACTGTACTATAAGCTTCCCTCTGAAGTATGTGCCCAACCATCGCTCAAGCACAAGCCTTAAAAACGGGTCCCTGCACCGGACAGAGGATTGTTGCTGGAACTGCCCCTTCCTTTCAACTCTATGATTCTACAAAGATGCCGAGCCAAAGTGACCATTTCGAAACTTGTAAAACAGACAGAAAAAGTGTGAATCTGTATTGGGGCTAGGAGAGATATATTGGGGAGGGAGGAGGAATTAGAAGCAGAACAAAAGAGAGCAGCACTTGCAACCCTCTCAGTGCCATTGTATCTCTTCTCAGCTTCCTTTGCACTTGCAAAGATGTCCAAAGCAGAGAGAGAGAGAGAGAGAGAGAGAGAGAGAGAGAGAGAGAGAGAGAGAGAGAGAGAGAGAGAGAGAGAGAGAGAGAGAGAGAGAGAGAGTAAGGGGACCTGAAATATCTGGAGAAGCCCGCCAGGCACTAGCTGAGGGGTTTCCATCTTGTATCTATGGAAGGAAGAACTTATCTTGCACTGTTCCTTCCGTTTAGATATAGACTGTGCAATGCCAAGAAACAAAAACAGGCGTGAGAAAATGCCCTCCTGGAAAGATACCCTCATATCTGCTGCAGGCCTTGAAACTCACACAGAGGAGCCAGCAGTTGAGGCCTCAACGGTGTTTCAAAGCCAAGCACGCAGCCATGGTCCTATATTTGGGGTTTGAAGGCTCACCTTTCTGCTCTTCTGTTTAAGTTTCATTACTTACATCCTGAACGAAATATTTTGTCTGCCATGGGGTGCCTGTCTCCATCCGGAGCCTCTCCTCATTTCTCTGTTGTTCTTCAAGGACTTTCTTATGCTCTGTGGCCTTTTCAATGTCCCCTTGCCTCAAGGACTCTGTCACGTGTTGCCAGAGTTTCCTGAATTTGACAGGGAGGAAGGGAATTCAAGCTGAGGCTGCTGCAACCTTTATTAAAGGCATGACCAGGAGTATAACCACAATAGATGTAAAAAGGTAGCATGAGGGCAGAAAGACTACTATTTATTGAATACTCCAGGAACCTGCCCTTGCTGTCCTTCAGGTGCTGGGCTCGTGAATTTATTTGAACAAAAACCCCATAACAAACCATGTCAGTTCTCAGATATTGCATGATTGGTAGGCTGAAAATAAGTGCTTCTTTCCAACAACTGCCCAGATCTGCTTTGCCCCTCAACTGGGTCCTGGAAGTGCACTCCCTAACTAAAGCAGTTTTTCTTATCCCTTGGTTAAAACTATGGGTTACGTTCCCTTCCCTTCCCACTATCACCCCTTTAAATCTTCCTCAGCCCTTTACCAGTCTCATTCCCATAATTCACTTATAATCATCCCATGGGGGGGGGGAGAAGACTGGTATTATCACCTACTTCATCCAAACACTTTCTTGTCTAAAAATAGAGTCCCTAAACCAGAATGAATACTTGTTTCATCCTTTGTTTTTTGCTAACAATTCCCCTAATCCAGCGGTTCTCAACCTATGGGTCGCGACCCCATTTGGGGTCGATCGACCATTTTTCGGGGGTCGCCAAAGGCGGCGATCCGCCATTTCCTCCCCTCCGGGGGCGGCACCGCGCCTCCAGGGGCGCCGCCGCGCATGGGGGCGCTGCGCATGGGGGGCCGTGCATGGGGGCACCGCCTCCATGCGCGCCGCACCGCGCATGCACATAACGTTTGTATGACGGGGGTCGCCGTCACACAAACGTTGAGAACCGCTGCCCTAATCTTACAAATATCCCCCTCGGGCCTATTTCAGCTCAAACAATCATGATAAGGCAAAGGATTAGAATAATGTTTCTCAACTTTAAGGCATACTGGCTAGAGAATTCTAGGAGTTAAAGTCTATCACATGTCTTAAAAGTTGCCAAGGTTGAGAAACACTGGGTTAGAAGGTCACCTTTTAAAATTCTGTCCAACTAACACCTGAAATCTCAGTCGCACTAAACAAGCAGCCCATCTGTAATTTCTTCCAGTGTTCTCCTGCAATGTCCTCCCCACCCAAAATGAGGAATTTAGCATTGTATTTCAAGATCACCACAAAGCCCCATCCCACCACATTCAGACAGTGATTGGTATAACTGGGGATATCACATAGATGTGATATCTGCATCTGTGGTTAGTTTTCCAATTAAAAGAATGGATGATTCCCCCCTGATTTATGTAAAGGGACACTGAAAGACACAAGGAAATGCCCAACTATTGGTTATATTTCAATGTGTACTAGAATGAAACTATCGCCCACTTAAAGAGTTAAGACATCCCTGCATTTCCTATATGATATATCTCCCTTAAAAAAAAGATTGGAAAACTCAATATTTAACAACTGGGCACACTTGATAAAGATGAGTAAATTATTGCCATTATACTCAAGTTAGATATAACTGGAAACAAAACTGTGGCATTGAATGAACAAGTTGCACTGATGAACAATCTAAGACAGGGGTAGACAGCTTTTCCTTGGTGAGGGGCTGCATCCTGCTCTTCCAACCAATTAAGACACTGGAAGGTGATATCACCAGAAAAATAGTAACATCCCAGCAAGGGGACAGAACCAATTTTCCAGCCCATTTGGAAGGTATGATTCAGTTTTTTACGTTCATGAGTGGAAACGAAATGCCTCTCGACAATATATTGCTTCCAGTTTTATTCTTTAAAAACAGCTAAGGTCGATGCCTCCTCCCAGATCCAATACCCTAAAATTAAATGTGTTCTGAGGAGGATCACATGCTACTTGTGGGCCATAATTTGACTGCTGTAATAGACATACAAAACACATGTACAAAAGCTGGATTGTCAAATAATGATCTTCAGTTGAAAATGAGAGGAATCGTCTAGTCCAGGGGTAGGCAACCTTGGCTCTTTTATGACTCGTGGACTTCAACTCCCAGAATTCCTGAGCCAGCCATGCTGAGAGGTTTCCAAGCTGAGCCATGCTGGCTCAGGAATTCTGGGAGTTGAAGTCCACGAGTCATAAAAGAGCCAAGGTTGCCTACCCCTGGACTAGTCTGAACTACATACTGCACGCATCTGGAGGTTGTATTCCATTAAGAGAGAATTTTGAAAACATACAATTTTTTCCTCACCTGGATTCGAATGGCCCTTGCTTCTCTATGGGCCGCACCCTTTTCCGTGTCACAGACAACTTTGACAAATCCATACATTTAGTTTCTCCGTTACTATAAGTGAACTCAAGGATACTATTCCATTCACCTTGTACTTTACAAACCACTGTGTTAGTAGCATTCTGCTTCACCTCACCCGTGACCCTGAAAGCAGCAGAAAAAAAGATGCGATAAAAGATAACCATCAGATGAAAATAGTATATTGCTCAAATATGGAAACAAGAAGTAATGCAGAACTTGGAACAGTTAAAAATAGTCGCCTGCCTGCAATCTTATTTACATCCCTATTTAAAAAAAAAAACAACCTGCATTTTCAATGCTAATGAAAACTGTTCACTTTTTACATTCTCTTCATTAATCTTCATGTGAAATGAATAAAATTGTTTTTTAGTATTAATAATCACCCAATACAGTATAATAAATATACTGCTAAAAAGCATGTGGTATATCAAGTAATGTTAAAAGTACAATGAATGAAATAACAATATCTCTTTGCCCAATTTAATATACCATTAAAACAATATTTTTTGCTTATACTATAGAGTTTAGCTGGGACTATGAATGCCTCTTTAGGAGAGCTATTATACTCAATATACATTTAATAGGCAGTAAATTTGGAATGGATAAAAAGCTGCAGGTTTTTCTGATACACTGATCAGGGAAATCTACCTTGCTTTTCCACCTACAGTATCAATCAATTAAATTCATTTTATATATTGTTCTGCAAAAAGTTTTAAACCGATATCGTTCAAATAATACAATTAATTAGTAGAAACAATTACAAATAATACTACCACAGCCAGAAATAAATCACAACATTTATTTAAGCAAAGAAGCCATTCATGTTGCAGAATTTCGGCCATTAGCAATATATTCCCTATGAAGTGTACAGTGAATATAAAATTCCTGAGAAAGTTCTGAAAAATACCACTCCTTGTTACAGCAGTATTTAAAGAACACTTTTTCACCGACTCTGTTGGATATCTAAGGACAGATAAAATAGCTGAAAAAAATTAGCCAAAGCCTTATGGAAAATATGAGCTACACATACAGGTACTTCCAAATACTGCTGTGCAACAATGCTATAATATTTTGCTTTCTCGCGAAAGGTGTAATTTCAATAAACTTATTCTAGGTATAGACCATCCCAGTATCCTCTAGAATGTTCTGTTTTTCTCCCAAAGTGTAATCCTAGCACTGTAGAATAACTCAGGACCAGACTACATCCAGAACATCAGACACCAATCCCCTTCTGAAAGACAGATTTCTGGAGAATCACAGTCACTGGAATAGTGATTTTAGTTGCGTAACTCAATAATAAACATTTTCTAGATTTTTGAATGAACAGATCAAGTAGTTGGTTTTATTTCTTATTTAATCTAATTCTACACTGCTTCCCATCCAATGGCAACAACGAGTATTAAACTGAAAAAACTATAAAGTATTCAAAATTCACAAAGGAAGAAAGAAAAGTACAAGTTTAAAAAGCACATCCAGTATTCATACAGGAAAGAGAAGAGTCTTCAAAGGCTGCCTAAAAGATTTATAAATAGTTCACGCTTAGTGACCACAACTGGGACAGACAATGCTGTTGCTAACTGCCTCAGTTGCTAAGTGGAAAATTACGTGATCACAATAGGCTTACAATTTCACCTCTCCTTCGGTCACTAAGCGAAACATCACATGACTGTAATTTGTGAATTTACTTCCGCCTTCTCTGTTAGCACTGCTTGTCACGAATCTGTTGTGAAATACACAAAAGGCCATGCCACGGGATGCTAAGATGGTTGTAAATATAAGGACCGGTTGCAAAGCTAATTTTTTACACCATCGTTAACTTCCAACAGTCACTAAATGAGGCAGTCAGTAAGTGAGGACTAAGTGCAGGGGTGTCAAACTGGCGGCCCACGGGCCGAATAGGTCATGTGCAGGCCACGCCCACCCTGGCTCCGCAAAGGTAAAAAAAACATCGCAATACATCACGAGATGTGATTGAGTTTGACACCCGTGACAAAGTGCATCACTAGACCCTTCCCGGTTTTCAGGGGCTGGGAGAAACGTTCCCAGGTGCAAGCATCGCTACCGAGAAGACCTGCCTTTCATTGCAGGTAAACCTCTGACAAGTGCAGCAATGGTCCGATCTGTCACAATAAGACTTGGGCAGGGGTAGGCAACCTTGGCTCTTTTATGACTCGTGGACTTCAACTCCCAGAATTCCTGAGCCAGCATGGCTCAGCTTGGAAACCTCTCCCTTTTCCCTCAGCATGGCTGGCTCAGGAATTCTGGGAGTAGAAGTCCACGAGTCATAAAAGAGCCAAGGTTGCCTACCCCTGGTCTTAGGAAACCTGGACTCGGGCTTGGTAGCGAATTGGCCGCCAGAAAGTCAGGTTCTGAAGACTGCAGAATGTAGCTTGGGATATCTGTAGTATTCTCAGGTTAAGACTGGGAAGATCATTTCCAAATGTTTTTTAAAACCACTAAAACCAGTTACAGGTGGTCCTCAACTTACGGCCACAATTGAGCCCAAAATTTCTGTTGCTAAATGAGACATTTGTTAAGTGAGTTTTGCCCCATTTTTACAACCTTTTTTGCCGCAGTTGTTAAATGAATTGCTGCAGCTGTTAAGCTAATAAAAGTGTTGTAAACGTTAATAAAGTGAACCCGGTTTACCCATTGACCGTGCTTGTCAGAAGTTTGCAAAGTTTGGTCACGTGATCCTGGGACACGGCAACCCTCATAAATATGTGGCCAAAGATCTGAAATTTGATCACCTGCAATGGTTGTAAGTGTGAAAAACGGTCAGAGGTCCCTTTTTTTCAGTGCCGTTGTAACTTCGAGCAGTTACTAAATGAATTGTTGTAAGTCGAGGAATACCTGTATTATTTTTTGGATGAACATCCACCAGATGATACATTAAGGTTCTTCAAATAAGGTTGAAGAAACCCTTATTCCTCTTTTTTTAAAAAAAAAAAAAGTGGGAAAAAGGTAAGAAAACACCTAACCAGTCATTTTGTTTGGCACTTATAGTCTTAGAGTCAAGCTAAGTAAAGGCATTTATTGGATGTTTTTACTTGGAACATAATTCTGACAAAATTTGTAGAATTTTGCTAACGCCATTAAAGGTTACTTTGGAATCAAATTTAAAAGAATTTTATAAAAATGATTTGACTTCTTTCGATGCATTTTCCAAGTCTCCAGCATAAACAGACAGATGAATTGAGACATAAGTACTTTAATTTCTAATATCTTGCTTCAAGAGGGCTTCAGAAACACACACAATCAATTTACAATATTGCATAGCATTACAATTAAAACAAAACAAAACAAAGTCCCGCCGGACAGAAATACTTGCCGGTGAAGTTTGCCACCATAGAAAGGCTTGGTATGAAACGTAATACTTGCAGAATATCCAGTTTTTGCACAATTAACACTGACTTTCCCTCCCAGTTCTACCCAGGGGACTGTCAAAATTGATCGAGCATATGCACAAGGCAAGGAGAATGTGTATTCCTCTCCACGTTCCAGAAGACTCAAAGTACCTGTAAGGGGGGAAAGAATAACTATGAAATCCACATTAAGTAAAAACAACTCGGGTCTTCTGGGTTTACATCACAGGATTTGCAGAGGTCTACACCGGATGTCTATGCATACCTTGCATTTTGGTATCATTTTCATTCTATATTACCAGTCAGTTTTGCAATACAGTGTAACTTAAATGATAGCAAACAAAAATAATCTTCTTTTTTTTTTTTTAGTACTAAATGAACTCGACTTGGGGGAAACATATTTGTTGTAAAGAGAGAAAACAGGATCTGGGCAGTTTACCCAACAGGAATAAATTAATCAGTTCAGGTTTAATCGGGGTTTTCAAACTGAATTCCACAGAACTTTAGGGTTCTGTGAGGACTTGAATAGATTCCATGGGATTAAGAAAAAAATACGAAAAAGTTTAGTCCCCTGTGGGGTAGGGTTTCCCCCCCCCCCAATTTAATCACTAAAATGCACAAGAAAAAGTGGAGCTTTTCACCCGCCTTTCAGAAGGCCTGCCCCCTCTGGGGTTTGGGGAAATAAGGTTGAAAGTCCCAAAGTGGGGGCTGGTGCCATCAAGGAGAGTTGCACAACAAACCCCACAATCCTCTTAGCCAGGGGTGGGCAATTAATTTTCCCAAGAGGCTGCATGGGAAACTGGGACTGTTGTGGAGGGCCAAACCAATAGGGCTGCCGTGGCCACTGCTGTGGGTCAGACAGGGACAGCTAAAGGATCGGATGTGGCCCATAGGCCATCACAGGCCGGATGTGGTCCATGGGCCGTAGAATGCCCAGGTCTGCTCTTAGCCATTATGGCAAATGTTTCTGCTAGGTTAGCATTATTAGCTCTGTAGTCCAGTACACCTAGGGAATATCTTGCTTTTTGTGCAGTGATTTCTATATTCCCACTCCCCTAAATTCATGCTGTTCTGAGGTGATAATAAAGGCAGGATGAAAAAAAATCTAATTAAAAACAAAAACCAAAACTGATAAATATTGCCACATAGCTTCATATTACAAATATGAGATGTGGAGCAAAACTGACTTTTTTCACTGCTACTCCTGGGCTGGATATGCATCACCTATTAAAGCCAATTATTTATAGGTAATATTACAGATTCAGCAAAAGGGCTTATGGACCTAAGACGTGGCATAAATGGGAATGCACAAGCAGAAGAAAAACTGAAAAATAAACTGGATGAAACACAACACATCGCCCGATTGGGAAATAAAGTTCACACGTGGAAATTAGGAAACCTGTGGAGACTGAAACCACATTAATTATCTCTTCAATCTTGAAACCTAAAAGCCATCTTGCTTCTAAAAAAAAAACCCCTTATATTCCAGCGGTATTACAAAGCTTGTTATAACTCTCAAAACATTTATTTCTCTTTGCTCCTTTGTGATTTAGACAAGCCTTTATTACAATTAATTAGCAGGGCAATTATCTTTGTGTGCACTTATAAGGCATTTCATATTTCATTTTGTTTTAAAATCTGGTTTTTTTCCAGACAAGAACAAAATGCATTATTCGGCAGGATCTGGCATTGGTTTATCATAGCAAGCCTCCCATGAGATCATAGTGGAGAATATGGCAAAATACGGACTGGACGATATTGGCGCTAGTTGGATTCAGAACAATCATACCCATAAAAACAAATATATCAAGGGCATCAAGATGGAATGATTACAAGTAGTTCTCATTCAACAGAATGAGACCTGCAACTCTGTTGTTAAGTTCAATGATCACTAAGCGAAACTGCTCCCCTGCTTATAAGCTTACTTCAGTTTTCCTTTGGTTTATGGACCTGTGAAGGTCAAAAATGCAAGGACTGATCGTAAAGCTACTGTTTAATTGCTGTCCTAGCTATGGAAGGTCACTAAAAAAGGAATTTTATACTGAGTTCTATTCTAGGCCCTGATGTGTATAAACAACTTGCAGGAGAAATTAGTAAATAGAAAAAAAAATTCTCTGAGATAAAAATGAGGAGGGATAGCAAAGAGAGCAGTATCAAGATTCAGAACGGCTTTGATAAACCAGAACAAAGAGAAAATCCTGGAAGGTGAATTTCAACACAGATAACATAGTCTTTCATATGAAAAGGAAAAAGAAAGGTGAGTTCAGGAAATGGTGGATCACAGGCAAGCAATAGTGTGATATAACTGCAAAAGAAGCAAATTCAGTCCTAAACTGCATCAACAGAAGGATTTAATCAAGAAAGGACATCATGTCTCTATTCTACATTGGTAAAAGCACATCTGGAACGTCAAGTTTAGTTCTTGGTGCTGCATCTTAAGAATTGACATTGTCAAACCAAGGTGTGCCCAGAGGATTGTAACCAAGATGATAAGGAGCCTGGAAGGAAAAACCTATGATGTGGAGGTGTTGTATGTGTTTATTCTGGAGAAGGGAAGGCTGTGGGGAGACATAATAGTTGTATTCAAGTACATGAAGTGCTATCATATAAAACAGGGGTCCCCAATCCCTGGTCCACGGACTGGTACCGCCCCCCCTCTCTCAATGGTTTTCTAAGCACTTCCTCAACCTGCTGGGTCTTTGGTTTGTTTTGCTGGAAGGCTGAGTTTAGGATTGTCTCTTTTCCTTCCCATTTTCTTAGAAGCAGAAAGTCACTGGTCTAATCTAATGCAATGTTATAATAGAAATAAAGTGCATTATTTATTTGTTTGTTTATTTAGAAAATTTGGAATAAATATAAAGCACTTAAATCTTCCTGAAACCTCCCCCCCTTTTCCCCCCCGGTCAATGGAAAAATTGTCTTCCCTGAAACCAGTCCCTGGTGCCCAAAAGGTTGGGGATCTCTGATATAAAAGACATTGTAGATTTTCAGGCAGATAGAAAAGGAATAATGGGTATATATTATATAGCAACAGATTACAACTGGACATCAGGAAGAACTTCCTAGGGATAGGAGCTACTAAACAACAAACCGCCTTAGCAATGGCATGTCAGGTCCCTTTCGGAACGCTGTCATTCTGAGGGGAGGGGGGATTTAAATTGGGGAGTAGAGAATTTGTTGCTTTGCTTTGATGTATCTGCATGGGAATTTGGGAGGGGGGGGGAGATGGGCCATCAGACTTGTTAGACCAGAGGTCCCCAAGCTTTTGAGCACCAGGGACCAGTGTCATGGAGAAAGGTTTTTCTATGGACCAGAGGGGGCATGGTTTTGAATACTGCCTGCATCCCAAGGATGGACTTTGCTTGTTTGTGCGGCCCGCTTGTTGGTATACTGCAGACCGGTGCCGGGCCACGGACCGGGGGTTGGGGACCTGTGTTAGACAACTTCTTATCACCTTAGACAACTTCACACCAGCGAATTGGCTGCTGATGGACTGGGGCATTGGGGTGGGGTTTGCATATTGGGGAATTTAGCTTAACGGTTTGTGCGGAAACTTCAGGTTCTGCCAGACTGCCTTGCAATCACTTTCTCTCAGTAAAAGTTTCCTTTGAAATAATGTTCGTTTCAAGAGTCATGCTTTCCTGGGTAGACAGCCAAGGCAGGATCTTACATGGCGATCTTCTTTTCACTTTAAGTATTTAACTACTAGCTGCATGGCCATTTGTTAGGGATGCTATAGTGCAGGGGGAGGCAACCTTGGCTCTTTTATGACTCGTGGACTTCAACTCCCAGAATTCCTTCCTCCCCCCCCTCTGTGCCCAGGAAGGGACAAGGAGAGGGAGATAGGCTGCCAGCATGGCTGGGGGCTTTACTGCCGGCAAACCTGCCTGTGCACAGGCAGAGACAGAGGAGAGCTCGCCCAGCTCACTTGCTCAGCTTTGCTGAAAGGCATACCGCTTGCTAAGTTAGCAGAAGCTCCAGGATCAGCGCCGGGCTACAGCTGATTCGCGCTTCTGCTAAATTAGCAAGCACATGTTTTCTAGCAAGCACGTTTGCTGGGCAGGAGCCAAGGAGAGCAGCTACAGCTGCAGAAGCACAGATCAGCTGTAGAGGCTCGCCCCGATCCTGGACAAGAGGGAAGGAAGGAAGGACGGAAGGGACAAGGGGAAAGACGGAGGGAAGGAGGGACAAAGAGGGAGGCGAAGGAAAGGAAGGAAGGAAGGAAGGAAGGAAGGAAGGAAGGAAGGAAGGAAGGAAGGAAGGAAGGAAGGGACAAGGGGAGAGGGAGGGAAGGAGGGACAAAGAGGGAGGCGAAGGAAAGGAAGGAAGGAAGGAACAATGGGAGAGGTAGGGAAGGAGGAAGAGACCAAGAGGGAGGGAAGGAAAGGAAGTTCCAGCCAGGAGAGGCTTGCCAGCCCGGCTGCCGAGAAACAGAAGAGCGCAAAGCCAAGGAGAAGAAGGTGGCTGTTTCCTCCCAAAGGGGGCTCCTTTTCTCCACCCTTCCCTGGGTTTGTGGGGAATTTCTCGTCACCAACACTGGCAGATGCTGCTTCGAGCCCGCTGCGAGCTTTCTCGCCCCCTTTGCTTCTCCCCTCCCCCGCTTTCATGAGGATTGTGGCTCCCTTGGGAAGCCAATCGTGCTTTGAAGCTTAGGAGAGGAAGAAGAGTCCCTTCCTCCTTCCCTCCCTCTTGTGTCAGCTGGCGCAAGTTCGGGGGTCGCCAGCTGACGGGCGCAGGAGTTGGGTGCTGCAGCGGCCTCCCCTTTGCTGACCTGTGTGCACGAGAAGAAGTCAATCCGGTTGCTGCACAATGAGTCTCTGGGGAGGGCAGGGCGCTCTTCATGCACCCCCTGCAGGGCACATTTGGTAGAGTTTGTGCAGACTGCCGCCAAGCAGCATATTTTCCACAAACAAGTGAGGTGGAGTGGAGGGGGGAAGGGAGAGAAGGCGGTTGACAAGCCCTGCCTAAGACCATCAGAAATATGTGTTTTCCGATGGTCTTAGGCGACCCCTGTGAAAGGCTCATGCAACCCCCAAAAGGGTCGCGACCCACAGGTTGAGAACCACTGCTTTAGGAAGTCGTGAGATGGGAGCAGGCTGCGGTCAAAAGATCAGCACTACATCACAGCTTGACGCATAATAACATTCTTTCTAAAATCCAACTATCCAGAGCTGTAGATCGCAACTGTTCAAAGAGTGTAAGGAGCACCACAAGATTTTCCACTTACCTTCACCAACCATGGTGACTCCTATTGACATGCCTAGGAATTTACTTTTTGTCCAAACATGGGCGTTAACACACATCTTTCTCTCCACACATTCAGCATAGAACCCTGAGACTGGAGGATGATGAGACACTTGTTCTGCAACGAATCGGACAGTGTACGAGTCGGACTCTTCTTGAGCCTGGCTCTCATCTGAAACAGGCACTTGCTCAGAGGCAGAATGAGAGGAAGAGTTACTATTAGTGCCGTTCAGTACATCGCTCTTCATTGTCTTCCACGAACAGTGAAAGGTTTCTCCGATGATTGGATTGTACGGTTTTTTGGCAATTGCCCCTTTGCGTCCTTCGTGAAAGGAAGTGAGATAATACTCAACAAAACGGATCATCCTCTCCTCGGGACTTGTGCCATTGGAAATGGAAATGAACAGATCTGGATGGGACAAGAAATCGGCATACATTTCCAATAAAGAGCGCTTCTCTAAAATAAAAGTGGGAAGAACCACCTACAATAAAAGAAAATGATATTACAGAAACATACATAACGACTTTCTGATTTTCTTCTCTCTCTTTTTTTTTAGAGCACCAACAAGACGGGGGAAAGGCTTTAATGGAAGGCACAATGGCATATATGACAGTTGTACATTTGTGGCTTTTAGTGTTTGATATTTTCTCATTCACAGTGCTTTTATGCTTCCACAAGTTATTTTGGAATTAAAGGGAGGAGGGGAGGAAGGAAAAGTGGAATGGGGAGGGAGAGGAGGAGGAAAAGAAAGAGGAGGAGGAAGAGATGACTCAGCCTTGCATCCTTCTGAGGTCAGTAAAATGAGGACCCAGATTATTAGGGCAATATGCTGATTCTGTAAACTGTGTACACAGCGTTGTAAAGCGCTATGAAGAGCTATATAAGTCTAAGTGCCATTGCTAAGAGAAAAAGAAAGGGGGAGGAGGGAGGGGAAGAGGGGAAGAGGGGAGGAGGAAGGAGAAGGAGAAGATAGTTTAAACCAGGGGTTCTCAACCTTGGCAACTTTAAGACTTGTGGACTTCAACTCCCAGAATTCCTCAGCCAGCTTTGCTGGCTGAGGAATTCTGGGAATTGAAGTCCACAAGTCTTAAAAGTTGCCAAGGTTGAGAACCCCTGGTTTAAACTATCACTGTTCACTATATTTTTCTGTACACTTTATTCTTGTAAGCAATCATTACTTTGGCCTGGCTTGTACAAGTTTTACCTATTTCATTGATCACTAACATTTATAGTCCAAATTCATTTAGGAGCCATTTAGTCTGGACCCTACACTTTTGTGTTATGTCATAAACTCTTCTTAAGCAACCCGTTCCTGTTGTATTCAACTTATTTTTTAAGTTTCTTTTTGTACGCCCAACTCACATGTAGGCCACAGCGCATTCTTAGCTATTTTGGGTTCTTTTGACAACGGAACACATGCCACCCGCTACTTTTCAACCAGCCTTTGCACATCTTAAAATTGATTTAGCTACCTTTCCCTCTTTAAGAAATATTCTACCAAGGCACGCAAATGTAAAGTAACAAATGTTCATTCCATTTTCCCCATCAAACACAACTACTTCAGTCTTTAATACATTAACTTGCAGACCCATAATGTTCAATGCACATCCAATTTTACATTCATTACAGAGCATTTGGATTCTTCTAAAAAAAAGACATGGTGTCACTTGTACGCACAGACATCCAAATCACTTCTAACATTTGCACAAGTGTTTCCTATATATTTCTGTATAGCCGAGGGGACATCACAAAACCTTGCCTCATTTCCCTGCTCTATGCTGGACCGTTCATTAACTTTCCAATTTAGTCTCACACCAGCTTTACTTTCATCATCTCATACTGCTTTTATTGCATTCAGCAACCAACCTTAAATTTCATAGTCACACCAAAACAGTCCATAATTCCTCTTACCATATGTTTTCTCCAAATCAACAAACATAAACTTACTTTCTCACATTCATATGTTTGACAAGGACTTGTTGAAAAATCAAACCTGACGCTTTCTGCCTGGCATAAAGTCACTCTGAACTTATTTTACTTAGTGACAATCAAAATTCTGCCAAACAGCTTTTCAGGCAGACTTAACAAACTAATTGCTCTGTATTTATTTATTTATTTTGCATTTATTTATTTATTTATTTTGCATTTTTCTGTTATAGAGGGAAAAGTGCCACTGCAGTCTTCCTATCGCCAGTTACAGATGTACACACGTGCACATGCATACGTATACTAGAAAACTCACACAATCATAGCAACATTTTAACGTTTCCAGTTATACCTTCTACATCTGCAAATTTGCCATTTTTAAAGATTCTCGGAGCGTTTATTTTTTTACCCTTTTTTTTGGACACTAAGGTTTTTCCAGCATTTATTTCAATTTTGTTCTTGGGATAAATCTCTTTCTAGGATTTCCCACTTCAGTTTCACCCCAAATAATGTCACTCTTAATTCCATTCCATTAGCTTTGCTGGAGGATCCTTTTTTAGCCCTTTTCATCCATTCTGCAAATCTATTTTTTTAATTTCCAACAACATTTTTAATTTCCATCCTCTTTTAATCTTAATCAAGCCTTGCTTTCTTTAATCCAATTCTCAGGAACTATTTTTGTTTTATGCATATTGTACAGCAAATCTCACACTCTCCCAGGTTCAACTTTCATTCTGTCATGTGTATTTTTCTCATCGACAGTCTCTTTCAGCTTCTTGTTCCATCAAACATTCTTTTTTGTTACTTTCCATTAGCATAACTTCACACATTTCTGTGAGGTGCCAAAACAAAATTCCTTTCATTCTGTTCCAAACAGCTTTCAGGTTCTTTTTTCCTTACAGCCAGTTTCCATTCATTCTACCTTCTATTTTTATTTTTTTTTTTGATATAGCCCTAGTACAGTGATGCCGAACCTTTTAGAGACCGAGTGCCCAAACTGCAACCCAAAACCCATTTATGCATCGTCAGGTGCTGGGTGGGTGTGGCCCATTGGCTGGGTGTGGCCAATTGGGGGGTGGCCCATTGGCTGGGCGTGGCTGCGGTGGTAACGGCAGACTGGGTGGGACTAAAAAGTTCAGTCAATCAATTCTAAATGTGCAAGATCTTTTTTTTCCCACGAGGTTGAAATTGACTGATTGATTAAACCTTTTTTTTTTTTTTGCACACGGCAGTGGAGGCCTAAAGCAAAAAGGTTTTATAAAACCCAGCTGAAGGCCTAGGACTGGGGCGACAGTGCGCGCGTCCACAGAGAGGGCTCTGAGTGCCGCCTCTGGCACCCATGCCATAGGTTCACCACCACTGCCCTAGTACTTTCTCTTCCTGCAGCTAGTTTACTTTCACTCTTTTTTCTTTCACTTCTTTCTTTTTCTTCCATATCCATTTTTTTTTCAAGAGAATATTTTTCTGAAGATAGAAAGAAAAAGAAATCCCACATATTAAAGACTGGATTTAGAAAATGTGCTATTTGGGTTGTTGACTTCTGAGATGTCTTTAGACTGTAGAACTAAGAAGATCTGTTTTTGATTTATAGCATGTTAAAGAAAAAAGTATATGTTTATATCTGTATACAATTTATATCTATATACAAAATCTCTTTTTAAAGTTTCATTTCATCTCTCTTGTTTATCATGCTGTATTTTTTATTAATAAGCAAAACATAGAAAAATGCGTTTTTCTGACTTAAATTCTCACAATCTTTCATGAAGGATCAAATCAATTGTGCTTTTTCATTCATTCCTTTTCCAAGGATACATAGGAATAAACTTATAATTAAACACACAGGCAAAACCACATGCAACTATCACATCCCACTTCCTACTTTCATACGCATCACACAATTTAGATGACATCAATTCATACTTTCTGGCGTACATCCTAGCCCCCTTATTCATAGTTAATCTTATATCTTGACACCCTGCATCTATTCATCAACTATTCATATATTCATCAATATTTGAAAAATAAAGGTTATCAGCTTGAGTAATATCGATGCAACTCCCAGCATTCTTTGCTAATGGCAAGGGCCACAAGGGTCAGTTTTGACACCTTTTGATCAGTATTTCACAAGACCAACCAAAGCCCAATTTTACCCCAATCAGGTTCATAGTATTACAAGGCACTTAGGATCCATAAGGCTATCTTGCAAGCCAACAAACCATTGCTGCATCTCACCAATCAGGAAGTACTTAATGTGCTGACATACAAAGAGGATACAAATGATATGTGAATTATATAGTTATGTGAATTATATAGTTCCACCATGAACATTTCTTAAATTCACATTTACCAGCTTAAACAAGTTTTGAACGTAGAGCATGCCTCTCATTTCAGGTCCATTAATGGGCAAATCCTAAACATCATGTTTGATATTACTATTTTAATATGATGGTTGAATCCTAAGTCAGTTCTCTGAACAAACTGTAACATAGAATGGCTAGGACAAACTCCAGTTTATAGGAGTACATTTCTTTGCCTTTAATATAGAGCAATATTTAGTAACTTACTCTTGTTAAGTCCATGCCAAGTTTGAGTTGAGAAAGAAGGTGCAAGATAACACTGCGCTGTTCTTCCACAGCTCCAAGGTCATCCTCTTTATTCTCACATGTGTCTTCTAACTCATCTTCTGGATTTATTTCCTCTGGTTCCTGGGATAAATTCTAAAAAAAAAAACACCATAAGGTATTTAAAATTCTTTAGTATTCTGAACTTTTTTGGTGCCATAACTCAGTGCAGACAACTTCTTCAATGCCACAAATGATTTTTCTTTTCTTAAACAATGATATCAATATGCATACATTCTCCTTCTTTTAGCTTACCTACAGATGAGGCTATAGACTATAATAAGATCCTATAATAGTTTGGGGTTTTTTTTAGTGTTGACAATGCAACCAGCTCATATATTAAATTATGTTACAATGTGGAATTTGCAGTAAACAATCATTAAATCTCTTCTAGAGATAAACCCGTAGAAGAAAACTGCCTGTTTATATCTAGATGTCATGTCTTCCAAAGGGAACTGTTGCTGTAGACGAAATATCACTTTCTATTTCTCTTCCCTGCTCTTCTCTTCACACTCTCCCAACAAGCACACACATGTCTAGATTCTATCACTTTAGCACTCTATCAGGTTATCAGAACTTTCTCCAGAATTCAAGTTCATTGTTTATTCAGTTTTGTTTATAACGTGGCTTGGTTTCATTTCTGCATGTCATATGTCACTGGAGTTGTGACGTTTCCTTAGGCCAGTGTTTCCCAAACTTGACAATTTTAAGGCATGTGGACTTCAACTCCCAGAATTCCACAGCCAGCAACGCTGGCTGTGGAATTCTGGGAGTTGAAGTCCACATGCCTTAAAATTGTCAAGTTTGGGAAACACTGCCTTAGGCTATAGTCCATGTACAGATGTCATTGGATACTTTTATTACTGCAACAGCTATCCAGATGCCTTCTCAGTCATCAGAAGCCAAGAGCCGGCAATTATTACAGCCTGACTAAATAGCACTCCCAAAAACTCAAGACAACATCTGATTTACTTTGGCCATGTTATGTTGGCAAATTCACTGGAGAAGTCAACAATGCCAGGAATAGTTAGTGGAACAAGGAAAAGGGGCAAGCAAAGAACACGCTGGCTTGATAGCACCCAAACTGATACAAAGATGAATCTCCAACAACTGAAAGACATTGTGCTTGATAGGGAAGCATGGAGAGCACTTGCCTATAAAGTCGCCAAGTGTCCGACATGACTGAATGGTTAAAACCACAAAATAGTACTCTCAGAGCTTTTGCCCTCGTAAATCAAGTGCAAATAAGAATATATAGTCCCATGGCATAGAATTATGATGGATGGTAATCACAACCACCTCATCTTTGCCAAGAGAAGAAAGCAGAAATGGAGCAACTACATAGGCTCAAAGCCATCTCTGCTCCTTAGTTATTTCTGTACTCAAACAATATGGGATAAAAAGGAGAAATAATAACTAGAGAAGTGGCCCAAAGAAAAGAAAGCTACAAAGAACTAACAGTAGCTACAAAACTAATACAATAAATCCTTTACTTTCATCTTCCTGCAATAATTTATCTAACTTTTATTATTTAATTACAGTATACTTTTACTAGCTTGTTAATATTACAAAACATCCCTTTATCTAGGTCAAGCAAAACAAATTACTATTAAATTCCCCTATAAGTTCTTGATCTGCATTCCTTGAAAGTTTTCATGGTTCAACCCACATATTACTTTAAAACAACATATAGCTACATTAATTACAGTCTCACTAATGTTCATTTGTCCCAATATTCAGCAACATTTGTTGCTTAAAAAAACAGCAAAAACTAATAAACAATACTTATTCTAAGTTTAAACTTTAGTCAGATAGTTAACTGACTAAAGTTAACTAACTATAGTTAATTCTTCCAAGAGTGGTCCTTTTCTTTAAAGTAAAACGGGAAAAACAAAACCACAATGCAGAACTAAGAGTTTTACCTCTTACCATAATTAGTTGACCAGATTCAGAACTGGACTGTTCCTGTCTGACTGATGCTGGCTTCGTTTGATCTGCAGGGAAATCCTGATCAGCTCCATTTTTGAAGTGATTTGGCAAAGAAATCTTTGGTTCCAACCAGCTGATTGTTGTTGCTGAAGCAAAAGAGACCTTGTGCTGAAATTTGCTCATCTTTGAGGGACTGAAGCTTTTCCTAAAATTGCTTCTGCCATTCAACAGTGTCACGCCCTCCCTTCCAAAACACTAAAGGCAACTAAAACTTGCTCTGCAGCAACAAGGTGGATACAAAACAGCACCACCTTCTCGTTCTCTTCTCATGAGAGGGAGGCCTATGACTGATGATGACACAGAACATGTTCCTGGCTAGAAGGAGGTTATGAAAGATGTAATCGGACACTGGATAAAGAACCCAGTAAGACTAGATTGTTATATAATATCGTCAAGACAGGTTGCTGAATCAACAGTGTAGGCATGCCATTAAAACAGGGAGAAGGAAATATAGCTAAAATTAAACAATGCAAGTTTAGGTCAAAAAGAATGTCACAATAATCTGCTCTATTATATAAATTACAATTGCTTGAAAATAAAGCTATTTAATGATGCTGGTATCTCCAATTACCTCTCCACCCCCAGTTAGTCTTCCTGAATGGATACATTTCCTTATCAATAATGAAAATGTTCCATTCTGTTCTCAAACCCTAGTGTTTGCAGAAACTAATAAACTCCTGTTAAAAAGAAGCATATGCACAAAGTTGAATAAAGGAACATCTGGGTTCAGCCTGACAGCCTGTTGCATCTTCAGCTTATAGTCCTGGATTTATCAGCTTAGTCACTAAAAAAGGAACTTGGAAAAATACACTTTACAGTGTATTTATCTGGATAGACTGAACATATTTTATATACAGTAATTAAACTTCAAACCAGCGGCAGTGAAGTCTCTCAGGAATCCTAAATATTGGAGGAGTGTTTACGTCCTATTTTGCATGTAAATCCCTATGCTTTCCATTTTGCATAATAATCACATTTCTATATGGTGGGCATTGTTTTAATTCTTTTGCTTTTACATAGGCATATTAAAAACTTCTAAAACATAGAAAACAGACACAAATTCAACTGGCATTCAGTTATATAGATTAAATAAATATATTCTTAAAAAAGGAACATCTTCAGAAAACTGGGATTCTAAGAACATCCCAGGCTAATTATGATCTGGTTTACAGATTGCATTAAGTCATAGTTGGTTTAACTACTATTAATTGAATGGCTAGTTTGCACAATGGATTTAATTATATGACTTAATGCCAGACAGGTAACGTATGTATGTCTACCCTTACCCACTTAGAGGAAACAGCAAAATCATTTATAAATAAGCTACTCATGCTTTGATATTCTAGTCCCAATAGTACAAGACTATACAGGCAAAGCTTTATGCTACCCATTCTGTTGAAGATCAAGTTCTTGAAGGACACATTTTTAAACCATTTGTCTTATATAGTGGGTGGTCTTTAAGTATAGGTTGCAATTTTGAAACAATGCATTACTTGTTCCATATTATCTCTTACACAGCCTTTCCACTCAAAGATGCAGAATTCAGGATTTTATCCTCTGGAAGTCAACTTTGGAATCAGACAATCAATTCATGGATCAAATACACTACAGGATTCTGAACAAAACTGTATAACTGAGTAATGAGTCATTGGCTCCGCATCTTTTACATAAGCCTCTTAGAAAACAAAATGTCAACAGAGAGTGTGGATAATTTCTAAGTTATCCTAGTGAACTACTAAAGCATGTCTCATCACTGTTTGTCAGGCTTTACTTGAGGAAACAGAAATTTTAGCAGTTGAAAATATGCCTGCTATGAAGAGTGCTTTTTGCAATAAATGTCTTTAATGGGTCTGCTAAATAAATTCTGTTTCAGCAATTTTTCCCCATTCATTTAAAGTATGTTTGCATATATGGTGATTCTAGTGTCATCTGACATGATTTAATGTGATCTGACTTTAGGAATAGGCAGTGTATGCAAAACGTCAACCATAAAGTCAGAGACAAATTACAAAATAGAGATAAAAAGATTACAGCTATTACAGTTTTAGCAAATGACTGCTTAAACAATTAATTTAAGGCATGTACTTTTTATATTATCAGTATAAACATATAAGGAATGATTGCTGGAATTGGGTATGTCTAGTTTAACAAAGAGAAGAACGAGGAGGGACATGATAGCAGTGTTCCAATATCTCAGGGGCTGCCACAAAGAAGAGGGAGTCAAGCTATTTTCCAAAGCGCCTGAAGGCAGGACAACAAGCAATGGGTGGAAACTAACCAAAGAGAGAAGCAACCTAGAACTAAGGAGAAACTTCCTGACAGTTAGAACAATTAACCAGTGGAACATCCTGCCTCCAGAAGCGGTGAATGCGCCAACACTGGAAGTTTTTAAGAAGAAACTGGACAGCCATTTGTCCAAAACGGTATAGGGTTTCCTGCTTGAGCAGGGGGTTGGACTAGATGACCTCCAAGGTCCCTTCCAACTTTATTATTATTATTATTATTAGTAGTAGTAGTACTGCTCTCTATAAATACTATCTGAAACAATTTCTACCCATGGGCTGTCAAGACTCCTGAATGGAAAATGTATGATAGGCTTGTGGGGCCGGCGCGTTGTGCAATAAGATTGTGTGTTTGTTGTCACTGTGAGTTGTGATGGGGGGGGTGCACGAAGGGAGGTTCAGCCAATCTCATTGTACACATGTTGTACAATAAGGATTTGGATTTGAATTTCTCTCCAAATACAAGTCCAAATGACACTGAGAGTAAATTCCCATAAAGAATCCACTTTCTGAAGAGGAATACACCAGAGATTCCTTAGTGCAGGGGTGTCGAACTGGCGGCCCGTGAGTCGGATGTGTCACGCGCAGGCCCGCTCACCGCAAAGGCAAAACCCTCGCGATACATCACGTGACGCAATCAGGTTTGACACCTGGGCCTTAGAGGTTCCCAGAAAAAACAAAATAAAATGGACAACTTCTGATTTTTTATCTTTTTATTCAAACAGAGCAAGGATAATAACTCACCAGTAGATAAGGATCCCTTTTGTTGTGATGCATGCTGCAGCTGGAGAATGTGAAAACAATCATTTAAACAATTCATTGTTGCCATCGAGGTTGCCTTGAGCATCAGTAGGTCTTGGTCTAAGGAGGAAAGATGACCGGAGGCAGGAAGGCATTCAATACTTCTTACCAAATCTCTCTGCTGTCCTTCAGCTTGAGACATCTTCTGCAGTTAATCAAGGCACAAAGATTTTACAATGTTGTTAACATGAAACTTCGGGGAAACTTTTTTTTTTAAAACTTAAAACGTTTCCTTGGTCAAAATGGTAGTTTGTAAAATAGCATTCCTTGTAGTTTACTCAAATGCAATTGTTCCTTACAAGGGTTGTAAAAATCTGTAATTTACTCTCCAGCGAAGAAACAGTTGTCATTACAGTAATTGACAACTTATTTGCTAATCTTCACACTTACGAATAAGAAATAGTAGTAAAGATAAGAATCAGTTAAGTATTTTTTTAAATCCAAAACCATTTAATTTCCTTGATGATCAGCCACCCAAACCCGCTGCTTCTCAGTATAATATATTTCCTTGCTCTTTGATTCTTACCTAAGATTTCGAAGTTCTAACAAGTTCTCAGATTTTATACTGGATATTGTATATAAATTAATTATAATTGTCTTATATTCTGCTTTTAAATCTACTCCCTATTTCAAAGGAAGGAATTTTATAAAAATGCGATAGGGGATTTGTTTTTTCCCCCTGAAAAAGGGATAAATTCATCTAAGTGGAAAAAATAATAATTTAAAGAAGGCATCTAGAATTTTGATTTATGGTCAAAATCTAGCACAAGTACTTTACATATTACTTCAATGTTATATATATATATATATGAATAGATTATCTGTTGCATCTGAGAAAGCAAGAGTTGGAATCAACTCCGAAGGAATAAAAGAAGCAGGAATCCAACACAATCGATTAGAAATGCTAATGCCAACAATTTTTCCAGAACTCAGGATTGTTGTTTTCCCACTATATCCAGGCACCATATATGCATATTCTCATTAGTTTGTCTTCAACTTTCTGAGAGGTCTTAAACATGATTCTTAAAGTTTGTCTTCATTGCAGAGCTCTAAGAAAAGGTAAAGGAATAATGTTCTCCATTTGGAAACCTCCAATATTTAGACTTTTAATTTTCGCTAGATCTTAAAGTATTTGATTGCAGAAAAGTCCAAATAGAAATTTCGTGTTCTCTTACACCCAGTTTATATGCTCTTTTTCTCCCCTACTTAAAGTCTTTTACAATGCCAAAGGAGTTCATTTTCCATCTATGCTGAATCAAATATATTAATCCCAGTCAGCTTTCCATCAGTATTTGGATTCTGCTTCTAATTCTACTGCCAAACTTTAGTGCATTAAGTAGTGGTAGCATTTAGCAATGTAGAGAGGTAAAGGCCTACACAGTTCAGACTGAAAGAGATTAGAGGATGAGATATATAGAAGGATAATGAGGAAAGTCAGTAGGCCAAAGAAGAGAAAAAGAAAAGAGAGTAGATCAGGTCAACTGGGCACTCTTTGACTCCTAGCTATGCCTAAGAAATCAAGAAATATAATGACTACACTGAACCCGACTTTCACCCATTGTTAACTAACATCTATAATGAAAAAGGAAAACTGAATGCAGGGTTGAAGAATTCTCACAACTTTTTTGGTTTGCATATAGCACTGTTCAAAATTAAATGCATGTCATGTTTTATACAGCAATCTTTTGTTCTCACAAATCAAGATTTGTTTTAATGCAACAAGTAAACATTAGAAACACTCTTTTACAAAGTGCTCTAGTCCAGGGCTTTTCAACCTTTTCACCCATTGTACCATTTTTAGGATATGGTAACATCCGAGTACCACCAGTTGCCTAGCAAGGTGTCAAAAACTTGATGACCCAAAAAAGAAAGGAAAAAATTGATGAAGTACAGGTAGTCCTCAACTTATAACAGTTCGCTTAGTGACTGTTCGAAGTTACACTGACACTGAAAAAAGTGCCCCCCAAGCCACAGCCGAGCAAGACATTTGCCTGCCCACCCAGTGGCGCTCTTCCTCCTGTCCAAGGTTTTCATTGTTGTGAGCATTTGCTGAGGATTGGCAGCGGGGATGGGGTGGGGGGTGTTTGGTTTTTATTCTCCCCATCTGCTGAGTGGTTGCAGCAGGTTTTGGTCACCCTGCGACACTGTGACTGTCATAAATATGAATCACTTGCCAAGCATCTGAATGTAAATCACAAGACCCTGGAGAGGCTGCAACATTCCAGCTGATCGGCGCGTCTTCTGGGCTCAGCAGAAGCACCAGGATCAGCGCTGAGCTCCAGCTGGAGCCTGGCACTGATCCTGGAGCTTCCACTGAGTCCTGACAGCCCTGCAGCTCCAGCCATCTCTCACTCAGGCTTGTGCGGTGCTGCCACTGGTTCAGTTCATTTCCCTCCCCCGCTACCACTTTTCTAGGATGGTCGCGTACCACCTGCCAGGTGCCAATGTACCACAGGTGGTACTCGTACTACTGAAAAACTGGTTGAAAAGCCCTGCTCTAGTCAATTACAGTAGTTACTCAAGATATGAGGTAAAGCAATGACTAACTAATGTAAACTGATGTACAAGATACACAAAACAGTTAGGTCATTCAAGCCTGTGCTACGGATTTTTGCCAAGTCACTAATTCAGATGTTTTACCAACAGTATCGTTTTAGAAAAACATTGCAAGAAAGTAGCTTCTAAATAAGCCTAAGCAAATAGTAGGCAAAATATTCCTTGATATATTTAAAATATTAAATATTCCTTGATATATTTCAACAACCAACCAAGTTGCTGGAAGCTGAGCTGCATGTACATTTAATTTATTATTAATAGTGCTAGCAAAGGAATGTCGCTGAGGGAAATGTGTACTTTTTTGAACATGCAACCACCGTATATAAACAGAAACATTCAACTTAAGAGGACATATGTTGTATCTGTGCATCTTGTGGTATTCCAGTGAGAATTAGAAACATGAGAATGCATCTTTTCTTAAGATATCATTTATATAAAGAAGTGTAAGCCTCAATACATTCTCAAAACTGGTAGGGTCCCAGTGTTTTTCCACAAAAATAATCGTGGTTTTTAAGAAGGCACAGGGAGCTATTCAACTTCTAAAGGCAAACCATTCTTCCAGAGAAATGAAAAAAAAACCAAGATCTATACAAACCTCTCGTACATCGATTAAGTGATCTGGCTGCAGAATGGGAATTCTCTTCCCAGCTGACAACTTGTGATGGCCAACACTGAAAAAGGAAGCTGCGTTTTGGCTGGGTCTTCTCTGCATACCAGGAGAGCCACTTCCTTGAGATGCCAGAGAGAAGCTGCGAGATTTCAGAGGAGGATTGTTCTGGTGAACAAAAATATGTATTAGGAAATCCTTGAACACTAATTGTTTAAATGTCCATCCTTCTAACTTGCCCATTTTAAGAAGTACATAACTATTCCCTTATTAGACTGCTTCTAAATTACTGATAATATATTCTAATACAATTATTAATACAACCAGGCTAGGAACATATATTAAATATTCTTTGGGGGCTAGGGCTGGCATCCATCACAGTTATGCCCCAGACCCAGCACTGCATGGAAGACAATATACAGTATTACAGTTTGGTCGTTAAGTGTTTGTGTTCCACTTTTCATATAGTAAAATCTGATTAATCCTAGAAAAGCTCTACAATGAAGCAGAGCGCAGGAGATGCTTCACTGTTCTTTTTGCAGAAATTCAATTGTTTTTCAGCACTAAAGGTTGCCAGATATACTTGGAAAATTCTTAAGCATAAGTTAAAAGTTCCATTCCTCTTTATGTGGAAAAACTGATAGTCTGAGATAACTGAATGTTGTTTTGTTTTAATACTCATCCCAAAAAAATTATTAACCCTCGATGCAGCATATTATTATTGTATTTAACCTGATCCCATGTAAAAACATCCATGATGATCTAAATATATTGAGCTAAAGCTTTTTTTTTTATTTCTGTTTGGAACAGATGTTTTAGCTATTTTTGAAATTCCCAGATTACTTAGTTGTTGGAAAGTATCTTAGATGAATTTAAACTCATCGTTAATTCGCAAGAATTTTGAAATCAGAATTAGAATATCATATTAAGACAAACTTTAAAACTTTAAATGTTTAAAAGAATGTAAAATGAATGTATGTTAAGATTAGATTAATTCATCAAAATATTTTTGTTTAATGAACATCTCAGCATATATTACAACTGCAAATCTTTTTATCCTGAAAATAATACATTTGAAGATATTGGATACATATTAACTCTACAGTTAATACACTGTTTTATTATTGTTAATATTATTTGGGGAAGACAAGTAAAGTCTAAAAATTATAATGCAATGTTGAACTATATATCAAAACATGGAATTTATAAATTTATGAAGAATTTGAGACATATCAAGCTTACCAGTGTAGTTAAAAAGAGAAATTTGGATGACTGCAAAGAAGTCTAGACTTTAAATATAGGACTGAAGAAATACATTTACTCTCAGCTTTGAATTAACAAAATAAAAAGACCAATCAGTATGATCCTATGAACAAGATTTAATTATCTGCTTAAAATGGATTGGCTTTTATTAATAGTAAATATTATTATGTTATTGCTCTTGTATTGCTGTTTCTTTTTCATACTTTTGTTTTTAATTTGCATTTTGTCTTTTTTTCACATTATAGCAGTACAAAAATGAATATAAAAACAAACATGTGGAACGGGTGAAGCTTCCATAGACTGACTCTGCCTTATTAATTTTATTTTAGCAAAAATATAACACTATGAATTCTTTTCCAGATGGCTGGCTAATGATAATGCTTAAAGTTTAAAGCTAGATTCCACTGTTTTATGAGCAACTGAAAGAGGACATAATAAGCTTAATTTTGCAACTTAGAAAACTGGTTTATCAGTCATGCTGCAGCAACACATTTAGGAACTGCAATATACAGTGAATTCATTTTACTTGGTGAATCACTTAACAGAACTTCCTCAATATGTTACAAAACTCCATTTGAGATTTACTAGGCCTCACCAGCCATAATCACTTGCATGCATGCCAGCCGCTGACTGACAACAATTACACTAAGCATTAACCATGATAGTCAATACTATCATAGTCAGATAAATATTATCCACCTTTTCATTTCTGCAAGAGCAAACACATTCACAACCCATTTTCACCCATGTTCATTCTGAAACAAGTCACACTGCATTCAATAAGCTTTACTCCCAGATAATTGCAGCTTTTAATTTTACTAAGTAATTTTAATTTTACTAAGTGAAAACAGATCCAAGACGTCCCAACTGCTTCAAGAGACATTGTACATCAAATAAGTTAAAACAATTAGAAAATTACAGAGGCTCATATAAATTGATCACAATAATAACCCAATTTATAAAAAGATCTTCTAAGGGTGTATATAGCTGCTTTGTTCCTCTCTTTGGACAAGCTGTAAACAACATAGAACATCTTTCAAAACATGACTTTCATCAATGTTTCATCTAAACTTCAAAATTTATTGCTTGTTTTAATCTGAGGGCTATGGTTTCCTGAGACTTCTTGGATTCTTTTCAGTCCTATAAAGATAAAAGTAACTATGTGCACAGCTAGGATTTTTTTAAATGAGATTCTGTTCGTCAAAAATAACAGGAGTCTTCTGCTTTGAATGGTTTTGTTAAATCGTATCCTTTTTTTTTGGATAAAACTTTAGCTGCACATTAAAGGAAAAAGAACCTATAAATCAGCTACAGGAAGTTTGACCCTTAATCTGTAGAACTGTTTTTCAAATTAAATTAAATCCAATTAATCTTGACTTTGTTGTTGTTCTCTATCGGGCTTTTTTTCCCTTTGGTAAACATAAGTAGGACCTATTTGGTCTATTGATCCACATGATTTGTAGACATTATACACTCTTATTGCTGCATGACTTACAGTGTTTGTTACAGACAGTACCTTTCCAATTGCTTCAGTGTGGTGTTGTGTGCATATCTGAAGCCTGCTGACCCAATGCTGTCTTTCTTTTGCATCTGTAGCTAAATAAAAAGCAAAAGGAGTAGAATTTTCACAATACAGTTTCAATTCCAGTTATATTAAAAGAGTCTAGCTTCCTGTGAATGGACAAATGAAGTTCCCCACCATCATCATAGCAGAATGAGTGGCTATTTCCACCTCTCCTAAAAATCTTTTTCCAAAAGAATGTGAAAACTCCTAAACAGCAAACAGATTATTCTCGAGACTGCGGGGGGGGGGGGGTGATGAAATTCACTGAATAAATCTACTTTTTGCTAGCAGCAACATTTAAAAGTGAAATTCTGCTCAAGGCATACTAAACTGGAAATATTTAATGACAGACTCAACTTCAATGCTACAACAGAAGATACAACAAGGTATTTGCCAAAACACGTAAACTAACATCTATGAGAGCTAGTAACAAAAAAGCATACTGTCTTTTACATTGCATTCATTTTTACATGACAGAACAGAAAGTAATGCACCTAAATGATAAGAAGAGGGCTGAGAGAGATTAAAAACTTCAATATACTTTGTAGAGATACTTGAAGTGATAATTTGTTGATGTAAAACAATATTTGATTATGGTAATTTTAAATTGATAAAGCTTTAAAACAGGTGGAGTAGTAACAGAAATTTAAGCTAGAAATGGAATATATTAAATCTGTTATGTTATTTGTGAGAAATAGAGAGATGATAGTGAATGTACTAAGTTGAGCTGTTTATGTATGTTTTTTATCTTGAATTGTTTGTTTACCCAAATACCACGGTGTGTCTAAAGTACTCTTTGTTAAAATTAAAAAAACAATAAAATATATTTAAAAAAAAAAGAAAGTAATGCACCTAACAAAAACAATTTGAATACTAAACTTTATACTAATTTTGTGCAAGCTGGTCTGAGTGCAGATATCTTCAAATTACTTCGAAGCAACCACTGTGTTGTTTTGAAAATAAAACCTATAAAGTCCTGCAGTCTTGAGTTTCTCAGAAATCTTTCTTACTCTATTATGAATTAGCTCAATGAAATGGGGCGTTGTCTTACCTGAACGCCTTTTCTCAGCAGGATGATGTAGAGTCCAATGGATGGGTTCTATGACGGCCTTCCTGCCTGGCAGACTGGGTAAAAACTTCGGCCACACCCCTTCCTTTGGGCGTGACCCCAGTTTTGACTTAGGCGAGAAACTTCGTTGGAATTAGCATTGCAGCTCTTTATTATTTCCCTGTCTTTATTATTTCCCTGCCTAGACCTAACCTTTGGGTGGGCTTGGACTCTACATCATCCTGCTGAGAAAAGGCGTTCAGGTAAGACAACGCCCCTTCTCCAGCAGGATGGCTGTAGAGTCCAATGGATGGGACATACCAAAGCCCTCATGTCCCCCTGGGAGGGAATGTCTAGGCTACCGAACTCTGAGCAGATACGACTTGCTGAAGGACTCTTCTGCCAAAGGCCGCGTCTGCTGCTGCAAGGGAATCTAAATGGTAATGCCGGATGAAAACCGAAGGTGAAGACCAGGTTGCGGCCTTGCAAATTTCTTCTACCGGTGCTTGCGTTAGCCACGCCGCAGATGTGGCTGCGCTCCGAGTTGAGTGGGCAGTCACATGAGTGGGTGCTGGCAGATCCTGCGAGGTGTAGGCTTGTGCTATGCAGGCTCTGATCCACCTGCCTATGGTAGAAGAAGAGACCTTCTTTCCCATAGATGATGGTTGAAAAGACACAAATAATGCTTCGGTCTTTCGGAAGGCCGAAGTGCGTTTCACGTAGAAACACAGCGCTCTCCACACGTCCAGTTTGTGCCATCTATGTTCTAGCCTATGTTTGGGTTTTGGACAGAAATCAGGAAGAGTCAGTTCCTGAGATCTGTGAAAGATGCTATTTACCTTCGGAATGAAGGCCGGATCTGGTCTAAGAACGACCTTGTCCTTGAAGAAGGTACATAGATCCTTCCTTACTGACAGTGCTGCTAGTTCTGAAATTCTCCTTGCTGAAGTAATTGCCACAAGGAAAGCTACCTTCAGTGATAGGTGATGGAGGGAACAAGATTCGAGGGGCTCGAAGGGTGCTGATGTCAAGGCTAGAAGGACCTTAGGCAGGTTCCAAGACGGGTACCTGTGTATGACGGGGGGTTTTGTGTTAGTTGCCCCTTTTAAAAATGCATTAATCGCTGGATGTTGCGCTAGGGAGGTTAAGTTGTCGCAGGAGAGTACAGTTGAAAGAGCCGATATCTGTCTGCGGATAGTGTTGACTGATAGGCCCTTATTAAGACCCTCCAAGAGGTAATCTAGGATATTAGGGATGGATACTGCGGTCGGATCTAGGCGAAGAGGGACGCACCACCTACAAAACCCCTTCCATTTAGCGTCGTAAATCCTGTTAGTGGACGCTCTTCGTGATGCCTGTATGATCGATATCACCCCTGCCGAATAAGATTGTTTGGCTAAGCTTTGCCGCTCAAATGCCAGGCGGCTAGTTGTAGCCACTGGGGGTCTGGGTGTGCCAGCTTGCCCTGGCTGAGCCTTACCCTGTCCCGGGGAATCCTCCACGGGGGTGATATCGAAAGGTCCACGAGGTCGGCAAACCACGGGCGCCGTGGCCAATGAGGGGCAATGCAGACTATCTCTGCGCCTTCCAGGATCAACTTGCGTATGGTCGCCGGTATTAAAGGCAGCGGTGGGAAGGCGTACAGCAGTTGCTCCGGCCACCGACGCCTGAGAGCATCCGTTCCCTCCGATCCCGGAGACGGGAATCTGGAGAAGAACCTGGGAAGCTGTGTGTTCATGTGGTTGGCAAATAGATCTAGATGCGGTTGTCCGAATCTCCGGGAGATCTCCTCGAACAGAGCTGGATCCAGACGCCATTCCGACTGGTCCACCTTGGCTCTGCTCAGGGAATCTGCCTGGGTGTTTGTCTCCCCTGAGATGTGTTCCGCTCTGATGGAACTCACATTGGTTTCTGCCCAGCGAGCCAGAACCAATGCCTCCTTCATCAGTTCCACTGATCGCGGTCCTCCCTCCTTGTTTACATGTGCCTTGGCTGCTACATTGTCTGTTAGTACGAGGACGTGCCTCCTCGTTACTAGGTGTGAGAAATGACGAAGAGCCAGGTGGATGGCCCGGAGTTCTAACCAGTTGATGCTGTGTGACAGGTCCTCCTGTCCCCACTGGCCCTGTGCTATCTGGGTTCCCAGGTGGGCTCCCCATCCGAACAAGCTCGCGTCTGTCGTGAGTGTGACCCTGTTCGGTTCCCTGAATATGCTCCCCTTGAGTGTCGTGGGGGATAGCCACCATTTTAGTGATCTCCTCACCTGTACTGGTACCGCACTCTCCTGTTGGAGGTGCTGAGGTTCCTCCTCTGGTAGGGTAGAAGGAACCACTGTAACTCCCTCGAGTGGAGCCTTGCCCATGGGATGATGCCCATGCAAGATATCATCTTTCCCAGGAGTTTCGAGAGCTGTATCAAGGGCACTCTCCTGATCTTTTGAATTTGGTGAATTAGCTTGGATATGCTGATCAGTCGCTCCTGGGAAAGGTATACCCTGCACTGTGACGTGTCTATCACTGCGCCTAGGTGTTGCAGTCTCGAGGGGGTGAGGTGGCTCTTGTTTAAATTGACCGAGAACCCATGCCCCTGTAGGGTTTGGATTGTGGTCTTGAGATCTGCCCTTGCTTGTTCCTGAGATCTGGACTGAATCAAGATGTCGTCCAGATAGAACTGTACGCGAACCGGCATCAGCCTGAGATGGGCCGCTATTACCACTAGGATTTTGGTAAACACCCTTGGTGCTGAGGATAGCCCGAAGGGTAGGGCCCTGTATTGGTAATGCCGGCCCGCGTAGGTAAATCTGAGGAATTTCCGGTAGCTGGGATGGATGGGAATGTGTAGGTACGCCTCTGTGAGGTCTATTGAGGATAGTAGATTGTCTTCCCTGATGCTGGCTAGGATGGATTTCAAGGAGTGCATCTTGAACCTTCTGTACTTTATGTAATAATTCAGGCCCTTTAGGTCCAATATTGCTCTCCACCCTCCTGATGTTTTCGGGATAACGAAGAGGATGGAATAAAATCCTCTTCCTTCCTCTTCCATTGGTACCCTCTCTATGGCCCGAATTGACAGGAGGTGGGCTATGGCCGAAGTTATCAGCCTTGTCTTGTGTACCTTTCTGGAGATGGGGCATCTGATGAACCGGTTTGGTGGGGGAGAGCAAAAGTCTAAGGTCAGGCCATGCCTGATCGTTTCCAGGACCCAGGCGTCGGTAGTGGTCTGCTCCCAGACCTCGATGAAATTTCCTAACCGACCCCCGATGGGAGTGTCCTGTTTGGCGTCACTTGGTACGCTTAAAGGATCTGCTCCCCGCTCCCCTATATGGACGTCTGGACTGGAACTGGCCTCTGGCTCCCGGGCTTTGGCGATCCTGGTGTCGATCCTGTCTCGGGTAGAAGGATCGTGAGCCTCTGGACCAGTCCCAGGATTGCCCTGATCGAAAGGGCTGTCTCCATTCCCAGGGGCTTCCTGAACGGGAGCCCTGTCTCCGGAAATCTAGACTGCCTCTCCTGTCTAACTTCTTTGATGGATGTACTAGAATTTTCTTCTTGTCTCTGCCTTCGCTGATATGTGGGTCCAGTATGGAACCAAATAAGGTTTCTCCGCTGTATTTGGATGTCGAGAGACGCCATTTGGACCTCAGGTCTGTCTTCCAATTTTTGAGCCACAGTAGCCTACGCGAGGCCACTGTGGCCGCAATGGATCTTGCCGCATACTTTGTTGCGTACAGCGAAGCGTCAGACACGAATTGGGAAGCCGCGAGGAGCTTGGCCAATGTTTGGTGTACTCTGACCTGGTCTGGAGGCACCGTGCCTTGCAGTTCCCTCAGCCACATGATACAGGCCCTCGCGAAGAATGATGATGAAGTGGCTGCTCTGGCCGCCCAGGCTGCAGCCGTGTGGGAACGACGGAGGGAGTGTTCAAATTTCTTCTCCTCGGGTTTCAAGACCTCCGCCATGTCTCCTGGAATCGCGGAGGTAGAAAATAATGAGATCAATGGGTTATCTACAGTGGGAACCTCTAACATGTTCGAGAAGGAGGGAGATAGGTTGAAAAGCTTTCTTTCCGTGCTGTTAGGTGCCGGTGGGCTTGCAAGTGAGGACCATTGTTCCTCCACCGTGGTCATGAAGACCTCCGGACATGGAATGTACTTATCCTGTGGAACCTTTTTGGCAAATAGAGGATTGGCCTCCTTGCTTGTAGAGGGCTTCTCTTCCTGTACTGATGTTAGGCTGACCGTAGAGACTGCCTTAATCAGGAGTGATTTAAGGAGCGCTGGGTTAAAGAGGCCAGAGCTCGTCGCCTGCTCAGGTGCGGTCTCCTCATCCTCCGAGAGGGGCATGTCTGACATGTCAAGGTCTAATGAGTCACCCTCTCCTATTTGAGAGGAAGTCTCAGAAATGCTGGTAGGGGGCGGCCTAGCTCGTCCCTTATGGGGTGTGTGAAAGGCCACTTGTCCCTTAGAAGCCATGAACTGGGACAAGGCATCCTGCATGAATGCCTGGAATTGTGCTGACCACATGTTCTCCTGCGCTTTGTCGCTGGGGTGACACGCTGGAGTGTGGTCGGGTGAAGAAGCTGGTGAGGAGTGAGTGGAGGAATCTAACTGTTCAGTTTCCCCAGGAGGAGACCAAGTCTTGAGCACTTCCTCGGCAGTAGGTTCTGAACTGGGTGCCACCCCAGGGACAGGGGAAACCATATTTGTCCCGTTGGGGTTGGTTCTCTGTGCCCTGCTAATTTGTCTTTCTAAAGCCAAATGTCTCCTCAAAGCCTCTCGCTCAGCCGTTTTGGACTGTCCCTTCTGAGTAAGGTGCTTTGTTTTAGCCTTCTTCTTCCCCCCCACCTCTGATTCAGAGGATCTGCGTTTTTGTTGTTGCTGTGGGGGGGACAATTGAGGGACCTGTGTGACTGAATACGAGACATTGTCTGCCATTGTGCCAGACACCCCGAGTAGGCAATGCCTGGAGTGGGGGAATACGATACGCAGATCCGATGCAGATGCTTGGAGCTGTTGCCCTCTTCTGCCTATACAAACAATGGCCGGACAGACAGGATTCTTTTGACAGAAGATCCTGCAAGGCAGTGACTAAAGGTCACTATAGGAACAGTCAGAAAAAATATTCCTCCTCACCTCCTCACCTAGTTTAGTCAAGGTGCAGTTTAATCTCTCTCTCTCCCCCAGTCCGTGGCTGTGGCAGCAGACCACGATCAAGCAGTTGGCAGTTTCCCTCCTCCTTCCTCTTGTCTCAACATTTGATGGAACCTCAGACCATTACATAAGAATCCCTTCTTTGTCTGCCAGGAAATGGAGTCCGGGTGGTAGCCCCGTCCACCAGGGGAGAAACGGCGGGTTGATCCGCTCGTTCAAAATGGCGAATGGGAGGAAGCCACGCCTCCCAGTAGCAACCCGGGGAGCCACGAGGTTCAGCAATGGCGGAATTTTCAAATCAACAATAAGGTAACTCTTTTGGTCTTAAGGGGGCTGCGCCTTTCCTCTGAGGAGAAAGAAACGGCGCTGGGCTCTTCTCGCGCCGCTCAGCTGATCGGTGCCGAGCGGCGCCGCGGTTTGCCGCTTCCCGCGCAGCTCAGCTGTTTCGCGCTGAGCGGCGCCTCGTCCCTTCGGCCGAGCTGAATCGGCCCCTGAGCTGTTTGTCGGGCCGGAGGGCGGCGAGCAACCCGGCTGAGCTCTTCCGACGCTACGCGGTCCCCGCGCCAAACAGCTGCTCAGCGGGCCGGGTATCGACGAGCGATCCGGCCCCGTTCCAAGCCTCCCCGGCTAGCCGCCCTGACGCCCCTCTCACCACTCCGGCGATCCTGGCTGCACTCTTCAAACTCCTATCTGTTGCTAGACAACCTTTCTTTCAAATTGGAAGGAGGAAGGGATTCCTTTCGCTTTTTTTGGAGTAAATTCCTTTTTGTGTTCTGAGAGCTGCTTCTCGCACTTCTACCAGGCTTCGAGACTGAGTCAAAACTGGGGTCACGCCCAAAGGAAGGGGTGTGGCCGAAGTTTTTACCCAGTCTGCCAGGCAGGAAGGCCGTCATAGAACCCATCCATTGGACTCTACAGCCATCCTGCTGGAGAAAAATACCTTTTATTATTTTATTTTCTATAACGTGACTGCTTCTCTCTCTTTCTTTATACCAACAAATACCCTGCCTGAATTCAGACAGAATGAAGGCAAAGGCCAATACAGACCACAAAACAAAGAAACAGGATTGCATCCTAGTGAACAAACAACAATGGAACTATTAAAAAAACAACAACCCTGTACCTCTCAGTTTATACTGTTCTCCGCTTGCAGCATTCACTGTAAAGGTATGAGAATCTTCATCACTAGGGGATATCACAGCTCCAGCCAGCTGCAAGGTACCTCTAGGTTTCTGGTTTCTGGACTGTTCATTCACAAAATACTCTAGGAGACCAGCTTCATTGTTTAAGACAAAATACCTGTAATGGTGAGGGAAAAGCAAATTCAAAAATCTCCCCACTTTTTCAAACATGCAGCTAACTTCCAAATTTGAGCCCTTTTCAGGTAATACGTCCACGTATAGATCTCAATCCAGGAGGCTGCAGTCCTCTCCTACTAGTGACTATCTGCACAGAGAGTCTTTGAAAAATCCCGAACACTTTGATGTGAGCTGGAAGCTGAATAGGGAAAAGGTGCAGTTCTTTTGGAAGACTTTGAGCTGAAGGGAGTGTGCTGTACCCATGTTGTCCAGCTGTTCAGTGACATTACAGCACAATTCAGAGAGAGGAAGGCTGCTTGCTGTTTGCCCATTACAAAAATTATAATCTAAACCAGTGTTGTTGTTTTTTAACGTCAATTTTAAGATGGGTGAACTTTAACTCCCAGAATTTCCCAGACAGCATGAGAAATGGGGAATTCTGGGAGTTGAAATCCACATATCTTAAAGTTGGCAAATTCAAAAAAAAACCTGATCTAAACAAAATCATATGCAGCCTGACTTAATTCCTTCCTGGAGGAACCTAACTCGCTCTCAATTTTTTTTTTTAAGAGAGAGAGTGGAAGTATGGAATATATTTTATAGTCAAAGGTCATTACTTGTTAACCATTTCTGCCTCTCAGCCATTTGTGCCCAATGATATTTTTGCCAGAATAGGGGGAAACGTGGCATTGGAAACTGTACAGGGGAAGGGACCAAATAAGAAAAGGCTGCCTTCTGCCGTTCTTCATCTTCCACTGGAGAATGGAAAAATGTGGACTCAGCCTTTGGGGTTGAGCCGGTGAGTTTTCTGTTTTCTGCCATGTTTGCATAAAGCCCCTGGAACAACGGGGAAGCAAATGATAAGGCAATACATCAAAACTAACCAACCACATTGTAAGACAACTCTCAAAAATGAACACAAGGATGAAAATACTTGGGATATCAAAAAAAAAAAAGGTCTGTAAGGAAAAAGAGGCCTGGATTCAGTTTTGAAGCGTTTATATTATCGCTGAGGCTTCTGCTAAAAGACTTCAAAATTCCATGAAGCTGAAATGTGTGGCATGGTGTGCTATTCAGATCGATCAGCCAGTCCAAAGCAATGTTCCTGGCATTTAAGTGGGATTTTGCACATTCTCAGAGATTTTTATCCTTAGATTGAAAAACTGTTGATATAAACAGAAGAAGCTGGAACTGCAGACATCATAAGGAATCAGGATCCATGGCTACCAATATATCCCTATTTCTTAGCTGAGGTTTTTATATAACTAAGAAGCAGTGAAGACAACAATAAGCAGAAATAACATTCCAAACGTTTCCCTAATTTGAGCTAACTTGCAATTGCTGATCGAAAAAAATCCCTATTTTAGTAATAGCGAGTCATACGACATGGCAGATCTATTGGGCAATGTATACTAGGCAAATGTTGCTGTGATTGTTATTGTTATAAAAATGGAACAATATTTTTTAGCTTCAGTGGACAAATGAGAGGACTGACAATGCCGCACACTACTCCACACAAAACCTATTTTAAGGAAACATGTTTCCGTTACTTAAGAAGATTCCATTTTATTACATTGGTAGTGCCACTAAAATCAAGATAGTTACCACTCCATTTAGAAAACCTCTTAGACATTAAAAATGCAATGATTTTATATGGGCATGGTTTAATCACTGCAGAACCAGTTGTAAATGAGCCTTCTTATTTCAACAAGACTATGCATGTTCTGAGATTTCGAAGTGTAGCTCACAAATTGAAAAATCAATTTACATTGCCAATCTCAGGAACAAGTGAAATATGGACCCCTAATGTTCAACAAACAGAACTCAAAGCATGAGGGGAAAAATAGGCTGAAGGCAAAAAATGGATGTTTTCTTTTTCCTGTTTAAGACCAGGCTTCAGAGACTATTTCAAAGAGTATAAACATTCCCAGGATGCTGTTATATCATTAACAATTTTTATTCCAGAAGGAAAGGCAGGAGAATGGTAAGCAAGAGCAAAAACTTAGCTTCCCCAGAGCCTTTGCAAACTTGAAAAAACTCAAGAGTTCAGATCTTGCTTTCAAATTCACACAAATATTCACTAGAAAAAGATAGTTGTAACTGTGTCACACCAAGAATGCAAATTCCTACCGTACAGTCCCTATATATTACCAGGAAATAAACTACAGAACAAAACGATGGATCTTGTTTCTGAATAGACATGGCAGCAGGTAGGATTTTACTGTAATCTTATTTTCAGAAATCTCAAAATATGAGCTCCAACTTTTAAAATCTTGTAAACATTATGACTAATTAAAAGTCAATTACTGCATCCAGAATCATCTTTCAGTTGCTTATAATAGCAACTATGCTATAACCTCCATGTTCGGATATATTTCATAACTGTATTTTTCTTTGCGTTATCTCTGGAAGGGTAAAATACACAAAGCCCTCTTGTTCAATGAAAAATTTACAGGTCAGGAAATCAAATACATGCACTAAAACAAAAGATTATTGCTAAAGCAAGTCTTCATTCACATATTATTTTCTAAAACGATCAGAATATTTCCAACAATTTTTGCCTGATGCATAAAGCTATTCCATCTGAAATAGTGACGTTTTGGAAAATCAGACTTACCGGTACTGCCAGCCTGTTACAAGATTTGTATATTTCATTAAATAGCCAGAAATGTTTTCCATGTGATCACTGTGGCAAATATAAGAACAAAATTCATCAGCTATAGGCAAATAACAACAATTAAAATATCTCACATACATGTTGCGTAATTTCATATTTGATAGAGTAATAGAAGAGACTTCGTAGCTCAGCACAAATGTCAAATGACTTTTAAAACAGAAATTCCTGCAAGCTCTTGCTTCTTGTTTGTCTTTGCAGAATTGATTTAGAACTGAGATGCTTTAAATAATCTACCAATCTGAAAACTGGAACCAACATTACTGATGCATAAACTACTGAATCAGTAATAAATTATTGGACATCTCTTGTATATAAACCTTCAATATTAAAGATTAAATTACTAAATACCCTTCAGCTTTCCAACCTTAAAGAAATGTTTTGGGGCACTTTAACTACTATTCATTATGAAAATGGAAGTTGATTAAGGTTAAAAGAATATCTTTAAAAATTAAGCTATATAAATAAATCACTGGTCCCTATTAATTAAGGAAAAGTACATTTAGAATTTTGAAACGATACACACTTTTTGGACTTTTGAGTGTATGTCATAAATCATCAACATCACTGGAGACTATTATTTTGCTTTGTGCACCATATCTAACTTTTCTTGCATTTTACATTAAAAAACCCTTAGTTTTTTTTTAAAAAAAAACATTTAATGCAAAGAAAAAAAAGAGTCCAATTTTCAATCACCTTTATTTTGATTTCATAAACATCCTTAGAAAATAATAATGATGTTTTGCTTTGCGGTATGCCCAATTATATAGAAGTTAAGCAGAACTATAAGAAAATATACTAGAAAAAGACTGCAATAAATAGAGAAGAGATTTGTACACCAGTTCTTTATAACTGTTACACTTCCCCTTTAAAGCCATTTTATAAATATGCAAATTCTCCCTACTAAGCAAATGTCCAAATGCAACCAGCAGCCAACACAAATAACTTAAGTAGGTGCCACTAACTGGCACTTATGATGTTACCTAATTAGGATAATGAAATGTCTGCAAGAAAACAACCAAGCTCAGAGAACACCAAGGACCCCTCACTAAATTATGTGCATCACAGAGCAGACCAACTCCATGTTATGTATGTCCTTCTATATGAACGATGCACAGCATCCATCTTTGCACTGTTTCATAGGAATTATATTAAAGTCTCCCTCAAACAAAATTTGTCCCTTTCTTGGCAGCAACAGAGAAGTGGTTTGCCATTCAAGTTCAAAGCCAGTTAGATGCTGCCATCTAGCGGAGTACCAATTATTAACAACCACAAGGTGCCGCCAACAAAAATTGAAAGAATTCACTGAGAATTAACGTGAATGACAGCTCTAACACAACTAAGTGATGCAATGGTACCATAAAGGTGTCCCTGAAAATTTTTAACACACATACACACATACTTCAAGGCACACAAAATTAATTTCTGCCCAGTAGACCACAAAGAACAAATATTCCTACATCACGTTCAAGAAGTTTTATAGGATAGCAGCTGAGCATTCCTCCAAGAACTTGAGGGAATTGCTATTTTTTTAAATTCCACAACTAGCACTCAGGGCCTTACATAAAGAACTAAAGCCAATATCAGAAATCACCTAAACCCCTTATTAGTTCATAACAGATTAGCAGCCCTAGTAGAGCAGTGGTTCTCAACCTGTGGGTCGGGACCCCATTTGGGGTCGAACGACCATTTCACGGGGGTCGCCAAACAACGCAGTCTGCCATTTTTTCCCCCCCTTTTCCTTAGCTGTGCTACTCCCTTTTATTCTATTGGCTTTTGAAAGCCAATAGAATAGACTCTCTTGAATAGAGTCTAATTCTATTGGCTTTCAAAAGCCAATAGGAATTGTCCAGGCTGTCTCTGCCCTGCTGAGCCCGCCAAAAGTCCCATTCTGCAAACGGTGCTGCACCAGTTGAGTAGTCCTCGACTTACGACCGGTTGAGTAGTCCTCGACTTACGACTGGTTGGGGGTCACGCCATTAAAAAGGTTGAGAACCACTGTAGTAGAGCTACACCTGAAGAAAATTTTAGAAATCAGAAGCTACAAATGAGTCTTGCAAATCTGAATTATCATTATTTCCTGCTCTATGTAAAGTACCTTCAATGGTCAGAGAAACTATTCCAAGAGATTTAACTAAACAAGTAACTGCAATTATTACTTGAAAATGTCTGCTAAATACCAATTTAACCTATTTTTCTTTCAGAAGCCTGTCACAGACCTGTCTCTCAGAATAGTGGAGGCAACAGGAGCCATTTTGTCACAATTTCCAAAAGCATATGTGAAATTATATATTTATCCATCTTTGGTATATTCTACCCATATACAATATATTTTATGTAATAATGCCCTCAATTCACAGATTGTTGATTGTGCACTTATTCTAATGAGCTGTTTCAGACCAAAATAATTCATACAGAAAGTGAAAAATGTATGAATGAAGAGCAAATTAACTGCCTATGCTCAGTAGAATGAATGTGATATATTTGTATATCATAAATCTGGAAGCAGGTGATAAAATATTTGTGGCAGACAACTGTGGAACAATTAGGAAAAAGGACCTGCTCTGATTTCTTTTTTCCACAGAATAATCCTGGGATGAAACTGAGGCTTGCCTGCTGCAGGAATAATTTCATGTGAGTAATGTAAACTATTTTTAAGAAATTATGTTTTTAAAGTTTTTTGTGATCGTGAAACTGCTTGGCTGAAATCTGAATTCTGGTTCAAAAATTATTTCTTCTCACTTTCAGAGCTCATTCATACTGACATCAAGGCTGAAAAACTGTAAAAACGATGCTGTATTTGCTACTGTGTGCAGTTAATCCCATTTAAACACATAAATGGCTTTCATAATCAGCTATGCAGGACTTTCACTTAATTAAAATCCTACATAGAATCCTGCACAGAAGACAAAGAGCCTCTTCTACAGACTCAACTGTGATTAAATTCAAATCCTGATTAAAAGACTGCAGAATTAGTCTCAGAGGCTAATTATTTATTTATATGTACATCCAATATAAACATACTGACTCTGGGTGGCTTACAATATCCAAAATAACTAAAAGCAAACACTGCCATTTAAACAAAAACATCTTTAATTGGCAAGCAGGAACTTGCAAGTGTTAAGCCTCCTCTGGACAAGACAGCTCAGCCCTGGGACCCAAGGAAGCCCCCAACTCATTAATTTTTTTAGTAATGCCAACAGATTTGGGCCCATGCATGGATGGGGGGGGAGATCCTTCCAGAGGGCAGGCCCCACCACAAAGAGAGGCAATCATGCTCCTCGAATTTCAATTATTTCTGTAGAATAGAAATAATTCTTATTTTATGGGAATCAAATTATTCAGTAATTCATATTACATTTTATACACAATTATTTTTGTTCACTGAATGCTTGCATATTTAAAAAATGCTTAATTCTTTTGGTATCTCCTGTATTATATGAGGGGGGGGGGCAGAGCTGAAACTAGATTTTCCAAAAATATCATCTTAAGAACAACACCCAAATAATTACAGAAGCATTTCAACCAATAAATCATCAGAACTGAAATCTAATGAAACTAGAGGAGGGAGCATCTCACTGATTGGCAGCTTTCTTGTTGATGTCACAATGCCTCCTACTAACAACCATAAGCTAATTTCAGAGAAGTAGCACAGAAAAATTAGCAGAACTGGAAAGAAGCAAGCAAGCAGACAGGATTCAACCATGTCTGCCTCAACACAAAATTATCAGGTGAGGATTCTCAAAGTGGAACAAACGAAGAACCTCCATATAGTAATATTGTGGCACAGGTTGTCAAGAACTTGAGTCTATCTTCTAGAGTCTTAAACTATTCATCATAAAAGCTGGATATATGTAAGATCACTATTATAGTTCTTATTTTTCAATTATCAGCTGACCTACTTGCAAAATAGGAAGCTGATCTGACGGTTGTAAAGATCAAAAAACAAAATGTTATGCAGTGTATAAATAGGATAGCATTTTATTCCTTAATCTAGGGATGTCCTTCAAATATTCTCAGTTAGAAGCCTTATCATTCCTTGGCACTGTTAATTTTGCTTTGGCTGACAGGAGTGTAGCTCCATCAGACAGCCTGCCCAGTCTTATCCTGGAAAGGAATGTAGAGATAACCTTGGTGAAGGAATGTATAAGCCTGCCTTGATTCTGCTTGATATAAATGGGGGCACCTAGAAACTCTTGACAAGCTTTCAAGATTCTTGTTATTATAACCTACAGCAATAATGTAGCAGCTGATTCCTGGAATCCTTGCAGTGCACATTTCCTGACCTTGTCTACCTCAACAGGGTAACATCCATTTGGAAAGCCTAGCAAAGTTTTTCTCTGCCTGATCTTATATCAATCAGAATCAAAGCGGTATTTTGAGTTTCTTTCCCCTGCTCTCCACTTTCCTAAGACTAAATTACCATTTCTCAGCCCTTAATCGCTCATCCATTCATTTATCAAGATCATCTCTACATTTCTTTACATACCTATATCAACCTCTACTGACCAAATAAATCAGAAATACTATGGTGCTCTACTAACGATTTGGAAAATGAAATGCCTCCAAAGTTAATCATGGAAACAAATAAGAGATCCAATAATTTGCACCGATGAGATCCAATAGGAGCTTTTCTAAATCAACTTTGGAACATGGTACACAGGGTAAATGATACAAATAATAAAAAAAGCAGGCGTGGAGAAAGTCTAGCTATTTTTAAAAGCATAAAAGAAAAAGCTATCGCAAATTATATATACAAATCACCTTACTCATCAGAAGATCAAAAGCTCTCAATTTAATGGATTCTTTGGCAACATTTCAAAAGTTCAATCTGTATCTGTCCAATTATTAATACTGATATAATTCTATGCACTGGGTAAGAACACAACAATGTACACAGTGCCCTGCAGGATTGGACCTGACTCATCAAGTGCACAAGAAAGACCCCGAGTATTCCAGCAGATGGTCTCAGAAGCAATCACATTCCCATTATGGCTAATAGCCATTAATTCCTATGAGTTCCATGAATTGGTCAAACCCGTTTTTGAAGCTAGACAAAAGCTTTTTGAGTTAGTCATCTACTGCTAGTAAATTCCAAACCTAAATTATAAATTGTCTAAAAAAAAATGGCTTGGCCTTTGGTTCTAGTATTTTGGAAAAAGGAGAAATAGCTTCTCTTTGTTCATTTTATCCACAATATGCCCAATTTTGTACCCCTGAATCCTATCTCCTCTCTTTCTCTTTCTTTCTAGACTAAAACACCCCAATAATCAGTAGCATTCCTCATGGGAAGCTGCCATAACCCCATGATCCTCTTTGTCCTCCTCTGAACCTTGTCCAGCTCCATTATATCTTTTTTGAGCTGCGTTGATCAGAGTAGCACACAATATTCCAGATGTGGTCACATAACTGATTTATACAAGGGCATTACAATAATGGTGTCTCTATTTCCAGTACAATTTCTTATTATGCCTAACATACTATTGGCCTTTTTTTACAGTGGATTGCACACATTTTATCGACACCTTTATTGAACTGTTTACCAACATCTCTTTCCTCATTTCTCGCTACTTGCTCTGACCCCATTAATTTATATGAGTAGTTAGGATTTTTGGGATCTATGTGCATCACTTTGCATTTGCCCACAGTGAACAACTTCTGCCATTTTGACCCTTGCTCCCGTAATGTGAAGAGCTCTCTCTGAAGCTCTTCTCAGTCCCATTTTGAACAATTTAATGTCATCAGTAAGCTTGGTTATTCTACTAGTCATCTCCAATTCCAGATCATTTATCAATATGTTAAAAAGCGCCTGTCCTGTGACAGAACCTCCTGCTAGTTAGATCCCTCCATTGTGAGAGATGTCCATCTACAGGTAGTCCTCAATTTAAAACCATTTGTTTTGTGACCGTTCGAAGTTACAACGGCACTGAAAGAAGAGACTTATGGCCATTTTTCACACTTACGACCATTGCAGCATCCCCGTGGTCACATGTTCAAAATTCAGACACTTGGCCATTGGCATGTCTTTTGTGGCAGTTGCAATGTCCTGGGTCATGTGATCATCTTTTGTGACCTTCTGAAAAACAAAGTCCATGGGGAAGCCAGATCCACTCAACAACCGTGCTACTAACTTAAAATTGCAGTGATTCCCTTAACAATTGTGGCAAAAAAAGATCATAAAATGGGGCAAAACTCAACAACTGTCTCCCTTAGCAACAAAAATTTTGGGGCACAATTGTGGTTGTAGGTCGACTACCTGTACACCTATTCTTTGTTTTCTGTTCAGCCAATTGCTTAGCCACGAGAGGATCTGCTCTTTTATTCCATGGCTGTTAAGTTTACTGAAAAGTCTTTGATGAGGGATTTTATCATAGGCTTTAAAAAAAAATCAGATTATATTTATTGACTTACCTTTATCCACCTATTTTTTTAATACCCTGCCCCATGCCTTTGCCATCTTCTCTACAGAGTTTGTAACCAGTTGCCAATTGATTTTCTCAAATCCATCAGGTTTTGGTTACATCCATTATATCTATACTGTCTTCTAAGACAAGGCATGCCAATTCACCTATTCTAGCCTATATTAATGAAACTCGGGGTTACAAATATTTATTTACTGGTTTCCTGCAAAGCACACTGTCTAGCTGTGTTCATTTTTTAAAAAAAAAACTCTTAATGTTCACACATATGATTTACAGCATTAAAACACACACACACATATGACAACCTTCTTATGAAGTTTCCAATTTCTTATTCTTCTAAGAAAGCATCTATTCTACCTTTCTGTTTATTTCTTTGAGACCAAAGAAAAACATGCACAGGAGGAAAATAATTGTAAATTTAGATTTACAATGGTCAGAACTGTTTGTCACTCCAAAGGAAAACATCTTGTAGTACTCATCTAGATCAGTGTTTCCCAAACTTGACAATTTTAAGGCATGAGGACTTCAACTCCCAGAATTCCACAGCCAGCGTTGCTGGCTGTGGAATTCTGGGAGTTGAAGTCCATATGCCTTAAAATTGTCAAGTTTGGGAAACACTGATCTAGATAACTGCATCACATAAATGCTGCAACAATTAAAAAAAGATGTGCATTCAACTTTATGGAGTACTATTAGAAAAGGAAATGAAGATAAAAGGGTATCATAATGTTGCAAATAAATTTATGGTACAGCCCCATTTGATCATGTCTGATTCAGATAATGTGATCTGGAAGAAAAAGATTTTGAGGCAGAAAAGGGGGGGTGAGGGGAATCACCCAAAATCCTTCCCTACAAGAATTTAAAACTCTTTTCAAAAAATTTATTTTAAAGCATTTCCCTCAAAATGAAAAGACATGTAGAAAAGGAGGGAAAAAAATAATATGGAGATATGGAAAAACTACCCAAAGGTTTCCCCATTGTTTGCAATATTGGGCAAAATAATAATAATAATTTAATTAAAACAAATTAATATTTTTAAACATTTTATCATACATGTATAACAAGGAATTCATAGTTTGGGGATAAAACTTTTTACAGATCCGTAGATTAATTCATGGAGAGTAGCTTTATTAACAGCTCCCGCGATAGACATATTCATACCTCATTTCAACCTTGAGCTACAAATATTCTCCTTTATTGATATCCATACCTAGTATTAAATCCTGCTTCATGTTCATCCTGATTTGCTGCATCGGCCATGAAATTGCTGGCTTGTCTTCCATCTACAGTTTGTTTTCTTCCACTTCATGTCCAAATAGGTTTGGACATGAAATAAGCCACAGAAAAGCAAACCAGAACAAGCCTTAGCACAATTTACAAATATGACCTATAGCTTAAACAAAAGTATCAGAAGATGAACAAAGGGGAGTTTTCCTGTCTTATCTATGGAATTCCATGAAGTAACTTGTTACTGCAGAGTTGGCACATGGAATTCTGATTCATTGGTTTTTTTCCCCACAGTCTTTATTTATTTTTTTATTTCCAAAATTATTCAACTCAGTTCAGTTTTATGCTGTTCTGTGAATGTAAATGACTTCATTTTTAATCTATCAACAATATCACAGGTAACCTTATGAAGAGTCAAATTAAAGATAGTCCATTCATCTCAATTCTCCATCAAGAAAAATCAGATTTGCAGTTACCTCTCTCATACAACTGATTTTCTAATTTAAGTTTTAACATACGTTGAGAAATACCGTACATTCATTAGTATGTTGCAACTTTTAAAAAGTACTTTGTTAAAATATTCTATATAATATTCTAAAATATTCTATATAATTTCAACACGCTGAATCAGTCCAAAGGTTATCTAATCTATAAATGGTAGCCACCCTTTCCAGATGGCCTCTGTTTTTCTTCTGAGAAACCCCCAAAACAACTAAATTCAAAACTACCATTCAAGTATTTTTTCCCCAGCAATTTTTATTTAGAGGTATACTATCTCTGAAACCGGAGGTAATGAGTAACCCTATTATCACCAATACTTACTGATAATTTTATCCCCTGTGACAGAAAAGAATGGATAATTCATTACACTTCTCAAACCTATCTAAGGCACACTATCCAATTCTACTTATGTTTGGTCCCTCAAAAATAACCCAAGCAAAAAAACATCTTCCATCTCTAGATAACCTGGAGGTAGAATTACTAAATGTCTAAGCATCTTTGCTCAGAAATGTAAGTTTAATATTATACAACCTGAAAAGAGCTGAAGATTCCATTCTATGGATAGTTATTTATTATGACAGAGCCAAGAAACTGAAAAATTGATAATGCCTTATTAGCAGGATCCACTGGCATCACCCCTGCAGCTGCCTAGATGAGTTGTAGAGCTATGTCAAGCTTTCAGTTAAATAGAAGTCAGCTTGAGTTCTTGGAGCTCTTTTTTTTCCTTTTCCATCCAATGCTTTGCTCAAAATGAAGATATGCAGAACTGTTTGGAGCCAAGACCCACTGGTTTATTTTTTTTCCTTTTTATTTCACCCCAAAGAGCCTTCATTAAATAATGCAACATATCTGAACACAAGTCAGTTATATGTAAGGATTCAAAATGCATTTCAATACTGGATTTAGTTAGATGGTGCTCTGAGGAAGCAACTGTAGTAGACTAATGTGTGCTTAATCTTTTGTAAGTATGATTTTGGCCTGGAAATCATGCTAACCTCTTCTATCATATCTGACTAAATAGAAGAGCTACCTAACAGTTAAGATGTTGGGCTGTCAACTAGAAATCTGGCAGTTTGAAAGCCAAGTACTATGTGATAGGGTAAACTACCATTTTTGCATTAGCTCCTGCCCACCTAGCAATTTAAAAGCAGGCAAATGCAAACAGATAATATGTACAACTTTAGTGGGAAGGTAACAGCATTCCGTGTGCCTCTACATACAGTCATGCTGGCCACAGGATCATGGAAAGAATAATACTGGCCCCCTTGGCTAGTAAAAGGAGATGAGCATCACCTCCTAGAGTCGGACACAACCATAGAGGGGAAACCTTCACCTTTACTTTTTACTGTAACCTACTCTCAAAATTTTCTTCCAATGTACAATATGACTTTAAAAACAACTGTCTTTTTCAGATACAGTAAGATTTCTGTTTGCCACTTTGGAGATGGAGATGCTAAAATATACCTACATTAAAATGCTAAACTTCTGCACCATTATCATTTCCATCCTCAGGGACATTTAAAAAGTAGCACTCTGTTATGAACCAGGAAACTGCTTATACAAATAACAAGGTGCCTTGGTTTGTTCTTCCATTTCTAAGCCAATATGTTAGAGAAGGGGAATGAATAGGGAGAGAGAGAGAGAAATGAGAGTCTGCACACTGGACTATTTGGTATTCAGAGCTAGCACTTGTATAAGTGACATACAAGGTGAGAAAAAGTAGAAAGGGTGTTTTGTATAAGATAGGAAAGAAATTGATAAAAAGTACATTTTCTCAAGATTTCAGAAGCCTTTGCCTGCTGTGAAGATCTATTCTTTTCTTTCTGCCTCTGAACAAAGAGAAGAATGCATGAGCCTAATAATTTTTATAGGCATGTTTACAAAGCTAATATGATCACCTACTATCAGCCATAAATCAATATGGACTCCACACGATTCTTCCCTGTGTTATATTCCCTTCTATGTCTCATATCTCCAAGGTTAACATCAACCTTTCAATAACAAGTCATTTGTAAATGAGAAACATGCAAGTGCAAAGCAATCTCTTTGGAAAATTTTAATGACTCAAAATATTACTTCTAATATGCACTGCCAGCATTTCATATAATTCCAGATAGCAATGGCAAAGGACATTTCAAAGTGCCAGATGGGGAATACAATCATATGAAGATGCCTTATGTTGAGTCAAACTACTGTCCAGTTAGTTTAACCTCCCTTGAAAAACTGTTTTGGGATATATGGCTCATTGTCTCACAGGACACCTCCCAAATGTTTCATGATACCACTGTCAAGTTCAAAGCTTCTTTCAAACGACCGATGAGGAAACTGATTTTACTGTCAAGAACAAGACATTTTCTTCACAGTTGAATCAATATTTTATCTCTGCATGGCAGTAGTTCTCAAACTTTTTAATGCCATGACCCCAACTGGTCGTAAGTTGAGGACTACCCAACCGTTCGTAAGTCGAGGACTACCCAACCGGTCGTAAGTCGAGGACTACCCAACCGGTCGTAAGTCGAGGACTTTCCCTGCCCGGGAGTGCCGCGCATGGGTGGTGCTGCCCCCTGCGCCGGCCGAGACGTAGCTGGTAAGGGGCAGCGACGGCGCAGGGCGACCACCAGCTGGACCGCCAGCTGGCCCAGCCCAAGGGAGGTAAGGCACCCGCCGGGCCCCACGTGCGCCAGCAACCCTCCCTGCGCCCGCCGGCCTCCCACATCCCACCCCTAGCCCTCTTTTACTTACATTTTTAGTACTTGCTCAGCAGGGAGGGGTGGAAGCTTCCAGACAGCTCGCCTTCGCTGCAGACAACTTGCAGCACCGTTTGCAGACTGGGGCTTTTGGCGGGCTCAGCAGGGCAGAGACAGCCTGGACAATTCCTATTGGCTTTTGAAAGCCAATAGAATTAGACTCTATTCAATAGAGTCTATTCTATTGGCTTTCAAAAGCCAATAGAATAAAAGGGAGTAGCACAGCTAAGGAAAAGGGGAAAAAATGGCGGACTGCGTTGTTTGGCGACCCCTGCGAAATGGTCGTCCGACCCCAAATGGGGTCGCGACCTACAGGTTGAGAACCGCTGCTGTATGGAGAAAAGGCTTTTCCATTTGCACACACGGAAACAAAACAATATGTCCATGGAATTAAAAAAAGAAGAAGAACTTCCTCTACATTTAAAGCATTCTATTCCTCTCCATGCATGGAGAATTGGGCTGCCTTTTACAAAGCTACATGCAGACAATATGGTGATGGAAAAGATAAATAAACAAATCTGAGTCTCTTCTCCATGACCAGTACAGGTAGTCCTTGACTTACCACAGTTCCATTTAGTGACCATTTGAAGTTACAATGGAGTGAAAAAAGTGACTTATAACTGTTTATCACACTTATGGCCATTAGCGCATCCCTACCTGTACAGGACTACCTGTGCGCAGAGGAGAAATTTTACTTAGGTTGAATGGGAAGGTCCTGCAAGTTAGAAGTTTCCCTATCCTGCTTGAAGTGACTGTTCAAACTTATTCCTAGCTTGACCCAAATATGCAAGGGATTGAAACTGGGGCCTTCCGCGTAGAACTTTTATGTTGTATCATTGACATACTGCTGTTTCCCAATTCTCAATTCCTATATACAGGTAGTCCTCGACTTAGAACAGTTCATTCAGTGACCATTCAAAGTTACGACGGCACTGAAAAGAGTGACTTATGACTGTTTTTCACACTTACGACCATTGCAGCATCCCCATGGTCCCCTGAACAAAATCCAGACGCTGGGCAACTGGCTCATCTTTATGATGGTCGCAGTGTCCTGGGATCATGTGATCACCTTTTGCGACCTTCTGACAAGCCAAGTCAATGGGTAAACCAAGCTCACTTAACAACCGTGTTACTAACTTAACAATTGCAATGATTCACTTAACAACAGTGGCAAGAAAAGTCGTAAAATGGGGCAAAACTCACTGAACAAAGGTTTCACTTAGCAACATAACGTTTGGGCTCAATTGTGGTCGTAAGTCGAGGACCATCTCTCTAAAGAGAACAAACTGAGCATTTTAAGTTATAGGATCTATTTTTTTTTTTCTTTTCAGTCGCAAGTTAAACCATCTACTTAAGAACTTCACCTGTTCAAGAACCTTCGTCAAGGTCAGTTTGCAATATATGGCCAATTAAGTCCAAATGTGATGATTCTTAAAAATAATCTAAGATACAGGAATAACAATTCTTTCTGCTCATCAGAAATAGTGGCAAAAACTATAGGCCTCACGGGAGCAAAAGTTAGAAATCTGCACTACAGTATTTTGTCTTTAAGAACCATTTATGCATTCTTTTAAAGCAAATTTATGTCTAGATCAGCCTACTGCAGGGAAAGAATTTACAGATTCACAGGCTGTACATTGGCAAGCTGTTCATGCAGAGATGGAAGGCTGTATTTTTATGTATTCTTGCCTGCAATAAATGCATAGTGTCCTTCTAGTATCTGCAGCCTACCAAATTCTGCAGACAGCATTTTAAGCAGATGCCAATAAAAAAAAAATTAACAATTTAGCTTCTACTGCTGTAACTTTTTCTTTACTTCTTTAGACACCACCCTTCCTAGGCCTGAGTTAATGTTAGGAACATCTTTTTAAAAATGATGTATTTTTTTGAAATAGATAAAAGTATGTTTATCTATATAAGTACTATGGTTTAAAGAGCCAAGATGGAATGTCTGCCTACTAAAATGAAAAAAAAAATGTATTGTCTATACCACAGGTCGGTAACCTGCGGCTCCGGAGCTGCATGCGGCTCTTTGAGCCTTCCCCTGTGGCTTCCAGCCTCCTCTGCCTTTGCAGAGAGAGACAGAGACAGAGAGAGGCAATTGCGCTTCCCTGCTTCTCTCTCTCTCTCTCTCTCTCTGTTTGTGTTTTTGTGTGTGTGTGTGTGTCTGTGTGTATGTGTAAAAGAGAGTGCACTCACAGTGTTCTCCGAGGAGCTGAAAAGATTACTGGGCGGAGCTCCCCCCTTTGCTGCATCTCTGCAGGAAGCAGGAAGCAGGAAGGGCAGGAGAGAGCTAGCTAGCCTAGCTAGGCTGACTCAAGAATTCTGGGAGTTGAAGTCCATGAGTCATAAAAGAGATGAGGTTGCTTACCCCTGAGTTGTTGGACAACAGCTTGAAGCTTGCCAGGTGAGCAGCAGATAGGAGGGGGGGGGAGAAAGAGAGAGAAAGAGAAAGAGGGAGGGAGAGAGAGAGAGAGAGAGGAAAGAGAGAGAGAAAGAAGGAGAGCGGGGGAAGAGGAGTGGCAGACCAAGGGCAGATAGAGAGGGAGGGAGAGAGACAGAGAGAGACCCTTTTGACATCTAAAATGAAGATAACACTGCATATATCCTTTTTTACCTTTATTATGGGTGTGGGTGTGTTTGTGTGTTTGTGTGTGTGTTTGTGTATGTGTATGTATGTATACATATATACACACACATACATACACACACACAAACACACATACACACACACACCCATAATAAAGGTAAAAAAGGATATATGCAGTGTTATCTTCATTTTAGATATCAAAATGGTTTTGTGGCTCCCAGTGTTTTGTTTTTGGTGGGAAACGGGTCCAAGTGGCTCTTTAAGGGTTTTGGGTTGCCTACCCCTGGTCTATACAGATGGTCAACTAAATGTCATTGACTTCTGCCAGGCCATCTAAGTTGATGAGTTTAGAAAGCAAGTTCAGTTACAAAATATCATTGTTACATTCCTGGAAGTCTTGACACAGCTTATACCAGTGATAAGAAAGCTTTGGGCTCAGTGAGTAAAAATTCAGAAAATGCGTAACTTGACACTGCCTCCCCCCCCAACAAAGAGAAACAATTACATCCCCCCCCCCATCTAGAGGTTCCAAAGGCTGCCACCCTTTTCTCACACAGCCTCCAAACTCACAAGATAATAGGGCTGCCTACAAGAATAATTGTCACTGGTTATTGATGAATACTCACATTTCACCCACAATGTTATGACTTGTCACCTATGATACATGTAACATAGCTTTGCCATCACTTGCATAGACTGATATGATGCAGATATTGTGTCAATTCATTTAATCATAGTTTATTAAATAAAACCACTGTTTCCATCCCATAGACTGAGCATTACTAATGTTCCATGTGATACTGTGCTGGGTATGTGGTGTGAGAAACAAGATCAAGACAATTTTTTTAAATAATTATACTCATATGAGATTCATAAAATTTGGAAGCTATTGCCATGCCTATCCAAAATCTCACAAGTACAGTACTAATATCAAAATTTTGCAAGATTTTGGCCATTTTAGGTTAATTTTGAGGTCTACCATTTGTGATGAATCACATGGTGCCTACAAATGTTATACTGTCAAGTTGGGTTATATATTGTAATTCTCAAAGTTTTTGATGACAACGTATTAATCTATCCCAAAGGGAAATAAATCACCACTGCTGAAACCTGACAACAAAAAAAGATGAAACCTAGAACATTTTATTGAGCTTTACTGAAACATGCATTGTCAAATAGTAGGAAATTAATTCATCGATTCAGCAGCTTCATATACATTAAATCCTGCTGGTATAATTCTTTTCACCATCAAATAAAGCTGAATTATTCAGAAATCATAAACTCTCATTATGGTCAACACCATATCCTGATTTGTCATTCTTGTTAGAAACTCAGGAATTAGAAATTCATTTCAAACAATGGTTTTAGATTCTATCAGAGGAGTAATAAGGTAGGAGTTCCGCTTCTGAAACAAAAGAGTTTCCCCCCCTCTCAATTTCTGGTGAGTTTAGCTACATCCACTGACAACTAGGAGCAACTATATAGGATGCATCTACACAGTCCTCCTGAAACACAATCTTTTTAAACTCAAAAATGGGCTTTTATTTAAAATTAAAGTTAGAGTAAGCTTCTTTTTCATCACTCTCCAATTCAACAAGCCATGCAATTTCAGGTAGATGCAGAGCTGTTTCTTATCAAAAGGAGATTAAATTTCAGATTCAAGTTAATATAACTGTATTATTGTCCCCTACAGTTCTCTTTGCAGTATGCATGTTCAAATGCCTGAAGGTGACAGAACAGTTATTGTAACTACACTATTGTAATTTCCATTTGCATTCAAGTTAGAGGGAAAAAAATCAAAATATCAATTTTTGCACTTTCCCCCCTCTAGCTTTTTCACATGGGATATTTGCTTAAAATGTAAATCAAAGCCAAGTGTGAAGTACTATTTTGGGAACTGTGTTGGGTGTCAGACTTCATGGTTTTAGATTTTCTAATCTCATGTCTAGAGCATTCAAGTATAACAACAGGTTTTTTTTCCCTTTACTGGCACCTATTGCTGATAAATTTGACAGGCTGCTTAAACTGACTTTCAATTACCAGACAAGTTAAACATGAATCATCTTGTATTTTTACAAAAGGACTCAGAACTGCAAACAACATTACACTTTTGACTTGAGGCATATTGTGATAAATAATATTGTACAATCAACTATTTCTTTATAGTTTTCATTTATTATATGTAAAAATTTATGTGTCCTTTCAGCAATGTACTGTATTTATTCTGTTTTACATTTCTCTAGATACATTTTGTACACTAATTGATTCACTATTCCAAGATGTATTTTTTTTTAAAAAAAGCATGGGATCTTTTATTTCTATAAAAAACAGTGCACATCATTCCAATTCTGCTCTCATTCTGCTATCAGAAATTCAATGAAGTAGCTTAAGATAAAGAAATAATTATTGGCTCATAGTAAATCTTCTGAGATTTAAGGCTCAGTGGAAAATTAACTATTTCCCCATAGCCATTGTTAACTAGACAGAAGAGATCCATCTCTTTTCTCCATGGGGGAAGTCTACCATAGACAAGTGATATATCTGTCAATGTGTCTATGGTTAACTGTGGAGGGGCCTAATTTCCTTTGCAGAATGAAGATTTTCTTTCTGAAATTAGTCCATTTTCATTTTTATTTTCAATTAATTCAAACCATGAATTACTGCAGTTTATTTGTATTATTTTAATTGATGCTGACTGAATTGATTGGTTTAATTTTGACTGTATCTGTTAATCTATGGATACTGGTAATTACTTCTATTATGTTGCAAACCATTTTAGGCAGAAATGAGTTACTAAATATCAAGAGGAACTTGACAGCAATTAATCAATCAACATGCTGTAGAAAGGCCAAATTAGAATATAACCAATATTCCAGCATTTTTTCAACATCTCCTATGAATACTCTCTCACCACTATTTTAAACCACAAATCTAACCAAAAAACCCCAGAGGGAATATTGTATTTTCTGAAAATGTAGATTTCTAAGACAAAGCACATGTGGATATGACTGTAATCTTAATTATAACATTACAATTTAGAAATTAATTTAATAGATATTTTGAAATTACAACTAACTTGCATACAGCATTGATTCAAAAGCCAGGCAAATCTAGCAGCTAATTAAAGTTTAGATTGCTAAATCATTTTAATGTTATTTAACTTCTGATAAAATTATAATTCAACTGGAATAGATTGGTTCATATAGATGTCCATAAATGTTAAATGATCAATTTTTCAATTACATCCTCTACAGTCACCTCTTTTGTCTAAAATGCACTCTATACTAAATTAAGAAAGCTAACCTTGTTGACAATTTAAAATGCTTTAAAAACATATTTTAACAGCCTTTTAATTGTTGATAGCTTTATTTTCTTATTGTAATTGCTATTTTATTCTATAAATTTTTATGCATTTTAAAATATCTGCATTGTTTCATTATAAAACTTGAGACACGTATTATGTACAGCTATATTAGTCAATAGTAGAAAAATTAGAAATAAATGAAAAAGCACACATTAACATGAGTTCCTTTCTTCTCTTTAAGGAAAAGGGCATATATTTATATTTAGAAGGAAAGAAAATGTTTAACACAAATGTGAAATTTTTAGGACAAGTGCTAATTAACCAGTAGCTGAAAATATTTTATAAGCAGAATTTTTAGTGTGTTTATATTTTAAATGCCCATTCTATAGTATTACGTAATTAAAATACAAATGCTTGTTTAAATCATTTTGGCTTAAATTTAATAAAAATAGCTAAATTTTAAACTGGGTAAAATTTGAGAAATAATAAATCGTACCCAAAACAGCTGTGAGATTACAGAATATTGAAGAATATCCACAATTGTGGATGCAACAAGTAAAACTTTATATTGGCATATCTATAGCAATCAAAATAGAAAAAATGTATATCATACTCTTATTCATTTTGTACAATACAAGGAACCAAATAATATCCCTGCCTATTTTTCTCCACAACAACCACCTTATGAGTTGTGTTGGGTCCAGAGAGAGTGAGTAGACCAGGTCATCCAGCTGGCTTTCATTCCTAAGGGAGAACAAAAACTCATTCTCTGTTTTTAATCCATTATACAAAAATATATTTGCATTTTACTGGATTAAATGAAATATAAACAATCCAGATTGAAAATGAGCTTTGGCTGAAAACAGGCATACTGACCTACTTCAAAAATTCCAGTGCCAGATTTGGTGACTCACAAACATACACTTAAGAAGTAATTCCAGTTCTAGCATACCTCACTGATCGGCTGTCCCAAATAATGACCATAAAAAATTAACTTGGTTCTGGTTCATACAATGTGTAAATTTAGCAATCATTCTATTATCTAAAGAAAATTGTGACTTGGCACAAAAGTATACCTACAGCTTATTGGTTATTTCATTGTGTTTATATTTCCTATATTCATTAACACACCTAAATACATAACATAAATGACTCTTACAATGGAAATACAAAAGACTATCCCATATTGGCATTTGCTACATATGCAGTAACTAAATACCTGCACATATAATAATTAAATACGATACAAATATATTAAACATATGACGTGTATCGTATTTCAGGCTATTTATACAAATATTCTCTCTGAATAGTGACATTTCTGCAAAAACACACTATACACAACAGCAAGAAGCATTAATTGATTATAATATTCGTTTTTCTTCCTGTATATAGTGGTTCTGACATTTTAAAATCAAACTCACATTCTGAAAAATGGGAAGCACATCAAAGCCCTCTGACCTACTGCTCTTTCTCAAGTGGTTCTCACTTATCTGTTTACCATTTATGACTAGCTTTAATTATCTCCTTTTTGAAACATATAGACATATTAGATAACGTTGAAAGATAAGCAAGCCCATTTAGTGGTGGTGGTTAAAGCATCAGGTTAGAAACTGGGAGATGGTGAGTTATAGTCCAGCCTTAGGCACAAAGTCAGCTGAGTGACCGTCAACCAGTCACTTTCTCTCAGCCCTAGGAATGAGGCAACGGCAAACTTCTGAAAAAGTTTGCCAAGAAAATTACAAAGACTTGACCAGGTGGTCTCTGAAAATTGGGCACAACTGAAATGGGGGGTGGGGGACTGAAGGGTTCAGCTTCCCTGTTGGAGGTTCAGAGACAATTTTTTGAAAATACAATTCCCGACCTGGAAAAGCACAAAGTAATGCATTTAACAGAATAACAGAGTTGGAAGGGACCTTGGAGGTCTTCTAGTTCAACCACCTGCTCAAGCTGAAGACAGTATACTATTTCAGACAAATGGCTCTCCAACCTCTTTTTAAAAGCCTCTAGGGATGGAGCACCCACAACTTCTGAAGGCAAGCCGTTCCACCGGTCTATTGTTCTCACTGCCAGGAGCATGACCTATAAATTAGAATGCACGTAGGATTTTGAAGGGAGAGGGACAAAGCATTGCCACCATTTCTTCGATCCTTTCTGAAAGTGCATGTTCACCATCTCACTCCCGATTACAAAAGCAAGTCCCAGCCAGTCAACTTTGGATTCCTAGCTGTTGTTTCCCCCCCTCCCCCCGGCTCCAGTTATAGTACCTACCTGTATTGCCACACTTTGCTACTGCTTCCTCCTCGGCTGCTGTTAAGCCCACCGCTGCTGCTGCTGCTGCTAGACTTGCTGGAGCAGTTTTGGGCTGGGAGCAAGATCTCAAGCTTGCCTTCGCTCTCCGACACTTTCATCGCGGTAACCGTAGCTGCCGGCATGGGCTCCCCACTTTGCATGGCCGGAGAAACGAAACCACCCCCGCCCACCGGGGTGGGAGGTGGCAAGTCAGGGCTGCACGAGTGCCACAGCCGGGCAGGCCAAAAGGCAACACAAATGTCATCAACCCCCTTTCACAAAGGGACAATCCTCAGCAGTAGCCTGGAAGGAAACTTTTCCTCAAGGGCAAGTCGGAGCCGAGACGCCAGAGAGCGCCGGGCAGAAGACAAAAACGTGTTTTTTTCTCAATGGCGGGAGGGGAGAGTTCGCTCACAGCGACGCCGGCGAGGAAGGCGGCCGGAGGCGGAGGCGTAGCCAGGCTCGCCCGAGCTCTCCGGGACGTGTAAACAAGTGCTTGGGGAGGCGAAGGGCTTCGCGCCGGTCTCCTCGGGAGGAAGTCGGGGCGGCGGCTCTTCTTCGACCCTGCCCAGAGAAGGATGCTCCGGCGCAAGGAGACCGAGAGGGGGGAGGCTCAAGGCGGCTTTCCCGTCCTTCTCCACCCTACTAACCCAGAGGCGGCCGGGAGCTGCTCTCGCTCTCAGACACCAGCTCCGCCTTCTTCTTCCCTCCACAGCCCAGCCCCTCAGCACGGCAAGGAAGCCAGTTCTTCACGCCCACCCGAGAAATCCACCCAGGAGGGAGAGCGCGCCCGGCTCGGCCAAGCTGCCTCTCCCCGACCCAGCAGCAGAAGCAGCTGCACAGCAAGCACCAGATCGCCACCCCTTCCGGGTTAGCCTTATCCCCACCCCACTGCCTCGTCCGCTTGAGAAAAGGAAGTGGTGCCGACGCCGCCATGTTTGTTAAGGGCAGAGTCAGCGATTGCTCCGGACGAAAGAAGCAAGCGCGAGCAAGAAAATAGGCACCCCGTTTTCTCTCTCTCTGTGTGTGATTAGTTAATTAAATGTAGGTACGTGTTGTGGGGGGGGTGGAGGGAGGCTTAACGTTCAGGAAAGAAACTAGGGTTTGGAGGCAGAGGCTGTGAATGCAGCTCCCGGGCTGAGGTCACCCTTCAGTTGGTTGCAGTTCCCTTCTCTGCACGTGATGGCTTTCTGGCTGGAACGTGGTGGGGAAGGAAGAAAAAGGTCTCGGGCGGAGTTCCAGACCTCGCGACGGGGTGGATCCTTTATTGTGCAACCCTTTTTCGTGAACCGAGCTCGGTTTTTTCCACTAGTGTCCAATTTTAGCTTCGCTTTCCAGAAAAATAGTTTTCAATAATATGCTTTTATTTTTTAAAAAAAATCGTGTTTTTTTGTGATTTTTAGCAATGTTTAAGATATATATATATACATACATACATACACACACACACATACTACACAACGGTACTACAATTATACATTACAGACTGCAGCTCAGAAAAGATGCAATTGGGTAAACGGGGTTTTTTTGCGCCAAATACTATAGAACGCTGTTTTTTAAAAAAAAAAACCTGAGAAATAGTTTCTAATAAATTAATATTTTTAGTTAAAGGCAAAGAAACAGATCGTGGTGGTGGTCATTTTACAAACGCTATCTTCAGTGGTGCAGGTCCTAAAGTAGCCCACAGAGTACATAGAATATCATGCTCTCTACATCCTCCCAATTCTACCTTTTTTAAAGCGTTCCCTACATTTCCCCTTCTCTTAAAACCGTCAGGTGGAAACATACTTTCTGCCTGTACCCGTTTGGAAAGATTGCGAACCAAATGCAGGGAGTTTGAAGTGGGTGAATGTGAGGCTCCCCACAGTTTCAGGTGCCTCATGGGCCTGTTGCTAATGAAAACACCCTGTTGGTGCTTGCTACAATAGTGGAAATTTCTGTATGCAGGCAATAGAAGTATCAATAGGAGATGTGCTACATTGCTATCAGTTGTTTTCCCCCACAGCCCCCTTCCTGAACTGGTCCCATATCAACCTTCACTGAAAGAAGTTAAGTTTATCCTCCGGAATACATTTCAGACATTGCATTAAAATGTGATAATTAAGGTTCCTTGCAATGTATAAACTCAGCCAGTACTTATCAGCCAAGCTAATTTTCTTATGTTCCCTGTTCGGTTTAAAATTTAGACAGACATTCACCACAACACTACTTTTGATCTCGGTTGTAGCTGCTTCCAAGTGGAATTCTTCCTGTTTATAATACTTGGCCAAATTCTGGAACTATTTCCTCATTATCTTTTTATGCTGCTTTTTCTATTTAGAGTGCTTTAAATGTTGCCTTATTTATTTTGTTGGCTTATAGTGTGTTTCATTTGTTAATGCACATTTATGCCAAACAAAATAAATGAATAATACATTTACTTGCAAGCACATATTTTAAAGAAAGAAAATATTGTTTTTATATGCCTTCATGGTCTATTTTTTTACATTGCTTCAATAATTCAGATATCACTATATCAGACTACAGTAGTGCTAAATTATGTCAGCCGTAATTGGCCTCTTCTGAATAAAAATTATTATAGGAGTAGGTACAGGAGTATAGCTCCTATAGGAGCTACCGGAGTAGCTATAGCAGGGAATTGCATTAAGAGTTTGATGATCTACTCCAGGGGTGTCAAACTCACAATGTCACGTGATGTGTCGCGATGTATCGTGACATTTTTCCATTGCTGGCAATGGGGTGGGCACAGTTTCGCCATGACGCATCCAGCCTGCAGGCCAGCAATTTGACACCCCTGATCTAATCTACTATGAAAGCTTACTATATAATTATGGTAATAGACATACTAAAAATACTAGCATATTTAATAACAAGGGAACTACTAGGATGCAGATTCATATTAAGAGCTTTCCTAGGGCGAACCAAGGAAAAATAAGGTATTTTATAACAAGACAAATCTGTCTGATCTGTCATAAGGACTTATTACTATTTCTGTTGAGCCTGTTTTATATCTAAGCCAAGTAAATATTATCAAATTCGTATCTCATGCAATTAAATCTATTTCATTCTGCCAGTAAGTTTTAGCTATTTAGTTCAAGACTTTCAACTGTCAATGACTTGGACCACCACAATTGGAGAAATATTCAGTAATTACGCACATGTTCACCCAGTTACTAGCTAACACTAAACAGAAATTAAAACTGAGGTCACTTGTTGATTCCAAATTCATATCTTGCTCATTTATGTGATTGTTGTTAATTGCGAAGTCGTGTCCGACCAATCGCGACCCCATGGACAACGTTCCTCCAGGTCTTCCTGTCCTCTACCATCTTCTGGAGTCCATTTAAATTCACACCTATTGCTTCAGTGACTCCATCCAGCCATCTCATTCTCTGTCGTCCCCTTCTTCTATTGCCCTCAATCTTTCCCAGCATTAGGCTCTTCTCCAGTGAATCCTTCCTTCTCATTAGGTGGCCAAAGTACTTGAGTTTCAACTTCAGGATCTGGCCTTCTAAAGAGCAGTCGGGGTTGATCTCTTCTAGGACTGACCGGTTTGAACGCCTTGCAGTCCAAGGGACTCGCAGGAGTCTTCTCCAGCACCATAGTTCAAAGGCCTCAATTCTTTTGCGCTCAGCCTTTCTTATGGTCCAACTTTCACAGCCATACATTGCAACTGGGAAAACCATGGCCTGGACTATACGCACTTTTGTTGGCAGGGTGATGTCTCTGCTTTTTAGTATGCTGTCTAGATTTGCCATAGCTTTCCTCCCCAGGAGCAAGCGTCTTTTAATTTCTTGGCTGCAGTCCCCATCTGAGGTGATCTTGAGCCCAGAAAAATAAAATCTGTCACTACCTCCATTTCTTCCCCATCTATTTGCCAGGAATTGAGAGGGCCGGATGCCATGATTTTGGTTTTCTTAATGTTGAGTTTCAAGCCAACTTTTGCACTCTCCTTCTTCACCCGCATCAAGAGGCTCTTTAGTTCCTCTTCACTTTCTGCCATTAGAGTGGTATCATCTGCATATCTTAGGTTGTTGATATTTCTCCCGGCAATCTTAATTCCAACTTTTGATTCATCTAGCCCTGCCTTTCTCATGATGTGCTCTGCATATAAGTTAAATAGGCAGGGCGACAGTATACAGCCTTGCCGGACTCCTTTTCCAATTTTGAACCAATCAGTGGTTCCGTGTTCGGTTCTCACTGTTGCTTCTTGACCCGCATATAGGTTTCTCAAGAGACAAATGAGATGGTCTGGTACTCCCATCTCTTTAAGGACTTGCCACAATTTGTTGTGATCCACACAATCAAAGGCTTTTGCATAGTCAATGAAGCAGAAGTAGATGTTTTTCTGGAACTCCCTAGCTTTCTCCATGATCCAGCGTATGTTGGCAATTTGATCTCTAGTTCCTCTGCCTCTTCGAAATCCTGCCTGTACTTCTGGTAGTTCTCGATCCACATACTGCTGGAGTCTAGCTTGTAGGATTTTAAGCATAACTTTACTAGCATGTGAAATGAGTGCAATGGTGCGATAGTTTGAACATTCTTTGGCATTGCCTTTCTTTGGAATTGGAATGTAAACTGACCTTTTCCAATCCTGTGGCCACTGTTGAGTTTTCCAAATTTGCTGGCAAATTGAGTGTAGCACTTTTACTGCATCGTCTTTTAAGATTTTGAATAGCTCAGCTGGAATACTGTCACCTCCACTAGCTTTGTTGTTGCTCAGATTTTCTAAGGCCCATTTCACTTCACATTCTAGGATGTCTGGTTCGAGGTCAATGACCATCTCATTGTGGTTATCTGGGATGTTAAGCTCATTCTTGTATAGTTCTTCTGTGTAGTTTTGCCATCTCTTCTTAATCTCTTCTGCCTCTGTTAGGTCTCTGCCATTTTGGTCCTTTATCATGCCCATCTTTGCATGAAACGTTCCCTTCATATCTCCAATTTTCTTGAAGAGATCTCTGGTCCTCCCTATTCTGTTGTTTTCTTCTATTTCTTTGCACTGTTCATTTAAGAAGGCATTCTTATCTCTTCTAGCTACTCTCTGGAATTCTGCATTCAATTGGGTGTATCTTTCTCTTTCTCCTTTGCCTTTCGCTTCCCTTCTTTCCTCAGCTATTTGCAAAGCTTCCTCAGACAGCCATTTTGCTTTCTTGCATTTCTTTTTCTTTGGGATGGTTTTAGTTGCTACCTCTTGTACAATGTTGCGAACTTCCATCCATAGTTCTTCAGGCACTCTGTCTATCAGATCCAGTTCCTTAAATCTATTTGTCACTTCTACTGTATATTCATCAGGAATATGATTTAGTTCATACCTGAGTGGCCTAGTGCTTTTCCCTACTTTTTTCAATTTAAGCCTAAATTTTGCAACGAGAAGCTCATGATCTGAGCCACAGTCAGCTCCTGGTCTTGTTTTTACTGACTGTATAGAGCTTCTCCATCTTTGGCTGCAGAGCACATAGTCAATCTGATTTCTATGTTGACCGTCTGGTGATGTCCATGTGTAGAGCCGTCTCTTGGGTTGTTGGAAAAGAGTGTTTGTTATGACCATCGTATTCTCTTGACAAAATTCTATTAGCCTGTGCCCTGCTTCATTTTGTACTCCAAGGCCAAACTTGCCTGTTATTCCGGTTATCTTTTGGCTTCCTACCTTAGCATTCCAATCCCCCATGATGATAAGGACATCATTTTTTGGTGTTAATTCTATAAGGTGCTGTAGGGCTTCATAGAACCGGTCAATTTCATCCTCTTCAGCACCAGTGGTTGGGGCATAGATTTGGACTACTGTGATATTGAATGGTTTGCCTTGGATTCGAATAGAGATCATTCTGTCATTTTGAGGATTGTATCCCAGTATTGCTTTTCCTATTCTTTTATTGACTATGAAGGCTACTCCATTTCTTCTGAGGGATTCTTGCCCACAGTAGTATACCTGATGGTCATCTGAGTTAAATTCACCCATTCCTGTCCATTTTAGTTCGCTGATTCCTAAGATGTCGATGTTCAGTCTTGTCATCTCTTTTTTGACTACGTCTAGCTTGCCTTGATTCATGGATCTTACATTCCAGGTTCCTATGGAGAAAAAATCTTTACAGCATCGGACTTTCCTTTCACCACCAGATATATCCACAGCTGAGCGTCCTTTCGGCTTTGGCCCAGTCGCTTCATTCTTTCTGGCGCTACTAGTACTAGCCCTCTGCTCTTCCCCAGTAGCATATTGGACACCTTCCGACCTGAGGGGCTCATCTTCCAGCGTCATATCTTTTTGCCTTTTAGTACTGTCCATGGGGTTTTCATGGCAAAGATACTGGAGTGGTTTGCCATTTCCTTCTCCAGTGGATCACATTTTGTCAGAACTCTCTGCTATAACCTGTCCGTCTTGGGTGGCCCTGCACGGCATAGCTTATAGCTTCATTGAGTTACGCAAGCCCCTTCGCCATGACAAGGCAGTAATCCATAAAGGGGATTTATGTGATTAGTAAACATAAATGGTATAAAACAAGTAAACAAGATATGATAGCAGTATTCCAATATCTCAGGGGTTGCCATAAAGAAGAGGGAATTAAGCTATTTTCCAAAGCACCTGAAGGCAGGACAAGAAGCAACGGGTGGAAACTTAATCAAGGAGAGAAGCAACCTAGAACTAAGGAGAAACTTCCTGACAGTGAGAACAATTAATCAGTGGAATAGCTTGCCTCCAGAAGCAGTAAATGCTCCAACACTGGAAATTTTTAAGAAGAGACTGGACAGCCACTTGTCCGAAATGGTGTAGGGTTTCCTGCCCGAGCAGGGGGTTGGACTAGATGACCTCCAAGGTCCCTTCCAACTTTACTACTACTGCTATTATTATTATTATTAAGAAAAAGATCTGAGATAGTTTTCTTCAACTCATGGCAAGGTTGTATTTCTAATTAATAGCTAAAATTTTAAGGTCAACTATAAATTAGGTGAAGTACTGATTTAATGAACCTTATTCCTAGTTAGACAGCCAGTTTAGTATAATGATTAAGACACCAGGCTTGGAGATTTGGGTTCTCCTGCTACCTTAGGCATGAAGCCATTTGTCAGCTCTAGGAAGATGACAATGGCAAACTATGAAATATTGTCAAGGCAGTTGACAGCAATCAATACAAATTCAAAAGAATAATAATATAATTAAAAAATCCCAGGTTACTATTGTGATGTTCACACAGTATCCTAAGTCAAGCATATACAACGCTTTGGGGGGAGGGCATTTGTTTTGTTTTGCTGATAGAGTTGCATTTTTAAAAATTATTTTGGCCTCTATAGGCCAATGAATATGGTCTATTCTGCTCCAATGCTCTCTAAGTGGACAAAATTTTGAGTCTTTAGAGAGTTTACAGTAGGCTTTTGTAAGTATCAAGAAACAAAATACATCATAAAGGATGAAGTTACCTAATTCTGTTTTTTTTCTCGAAAAGTACTATTATCTGAGCTTGAATATTCTGCCCATAAATTCAAAATCTAGTGAAATTTCTGGGAAATTTAAAAAATTGGCTAGAACAATCTCTAGTCTCTGCTAGTAGTCTCTAACAGTCTCAGCAGCAGCACTGTGAGAGGTGACACTTCCATATGGTATTACTGGGAGAGATAGCTTATCACTACTACCTCTTGATGAAAATAAGCAAGCATAGCCAGGAAGCCTCTATATATCAACGTGCTTTTGGCCACAAAGCGGCAGAAAGCATGGTCCAAAGTTTCGAGGTTGCTAGGGCCAAAATGTCTTGGGTAGGAGCAGTGACCTCACCTGTTATTGTATAATCACACATAGGACATGATTCATGTACCTTAGGTCATTTGCATCATGACATGCCTGATGTAATTTCCATGATTTAATGAAGTAATTATGTCAAGAAAGAGATTTAGCTGATCTTGATATAGGGGAAGAATGGGCACCTGATAATGGGTACCCATTCTAGAATAGCTTCTAAAAAAGATCATCTCCTTTTAAGGGAAGAATAAAGCATAACAACAAAACTCAAAATAACCCTGGCTTGATTTTATTTAGTATAAGATGGAATAGGTAGAAACTTAGACAGCTTTTTGGGATTTTAATATTTTACTTTATTATAATGCCCTTGGAGCAAAGGAAGCTCTGCAAGTCACATATTAAGATTCATAAGCATGCAGCTTTGAGGCCTAAGGAAGCCTCAAATGTTATTACACTTATTTGAGGGGTTTAGGAATACTCCGACTCACCATGCATTGAGGAGCTACAGATAACAAATTTACAGTGCAGATACTTTTCTTTTATGAACTGGAAATTTACATTAGGATTGATCCAGATTAGGAAATAAAACTGAGAGTAAGATATCTTCTTTCCCTGTACATCTGCTGTAATAAAGATGGAAGATTCAAGATTTATTTAATAGTTAGGAAAATAAGTCTGAGACAATTAGGAGATTTTCTAACATGAGGCATGACACTTCTGAGAAACGAGTGAAAAGGGCATTTGCAAATAAAAATAGCTATTTGGCCACCAACCTCAGATATAATGGGAGAACATTGCAAACTCAATGGCAAAAATACTTTTGCATAGGAATTTCCTAAAACTATTAGCATATGAAAGTGCCTCTCTCATATTGAGAATGATATTTGCATGCATTTATACATATCTGATTGTAGTCAGATTACCCACTACAATGTGCGTTGTATTGCAGACTACAAGTAGTACAATATGTAGACCACACTGCACTGGGCACACTGATTTCTGCACATTCAACAAGATTTGAAGACATGACTCATGTTTTCATTTTTGGCTTTGTCATCTTTTGATTTGCAGTTGGATTCTTTTCTTTCCAATAACTATGAAATATGTGTAAAGCAATTTATGCTGTGGAAAGTCCTATTTGTAGAACGCACGTTTGATAGATAATAAAAAAGTCATAGGTTTGGATAAAAATGCTGGAAACACAGATAGACCCTCCTATTGCACCAGACTAGAGACTGGGAAACTAGTTCTACCTAAGACATAAAGCCACTGGTGGGATTCAGCCAGTTCGTACCAGTTCAGCAGAACCAGTAGCTAGTTTTTTGTTGCCCAGGCCCAGAATGGACTTCTGGAAGCAGCATTCACACAGAGAACCAGTTGTTCACATATTTGAATCCCACCACTGCATGAAGCCAACTTGGTAATTTTGCACCAGTTATTCTCTTTCAGCCCTGGGAAGCAGGCAAGAGCAAACCAATTCTGAAAATCCTTTTCAAGAATTGCAGAGAGTTATCCAGGTAGCTGCCATGAATCAACAATGATATACACACACATACACATAAATGGCTGATAGGGCCAGGGTAGCAGTTTGTTAAACACACAGAGCAGCTAACAACATTGAAAGGATCCTATCTCTGCTATTTTAATAGCAATAGCGCTTAGACTTATATACCACTTCATAGTGCTTTACAGCCCTTTCTAAGCAGCTTATAGAGTCAGCATATTGCCCCCAACAATCTGGGTCCTCATTTTACCGACCTCAGAAGGGTGGAAGGATGGGTCAACCTTGAGCCGGTGAAACGTGAACTGCCAAACTGCTGGCAGTCGGCAGTCAACAGAATTAGCCTGTAATATTGCATTCTAACCACTGTGCCACCACAGTTTTAAGTTTATTGTAGAATGCAAAATAAATCTCATTATTCTTTGTAAGGTCCAAAATAGTACACAATAGAAGTAAATCTCATTATTCTTTGTAAGGTCCAAAATCACATATTTTCTTTATAATACACAATAATAAAGCATTTTTTGTTTCCAGAATACTCAGCAGGGTAATAAAATACCTACCACAGTCGATGTTAATTTTTTTTCAAGGCAATAAAACACTAACCTCTATATTGTTTTTAATGGGATATATAGTATTAATGTTAATTTTCCCTTACCTTTAGCTTTTCCCTTATCTTTAATGTATCAGTTAACAATCTATAGATTACATAAGTTTCCTTAAGATGGCATATTTCTTCATGTCTGGAGTGAAATTCGTTAAAGGAAGTTGCTCCAGCATTCATCTTATTTTAATATTTCGTCACAATGAGTGTTGATAATAGATTTTCATAAAGATAGCAGTGAAGAGAAAGGTAGTAGGATCTTCAAAGCCATTGCATTTAACAGCTCATATTGTCTATGAATGTTCTCCAAAGTTTTAGTGATAATGTTTTCCATTATCTCAATGTGGGATTTAAGAAGCACTCTGCCATCATCACTTTTTCATTTATGAGTAAATAGGCCATTTCTTTGCCTACTGAAACTGAATGAAGATGAACTCTACCAGAACATTTATGTTGGATTTTAGAATTAGGATATGGAACATCTTCAAGTTATTTAGGGAATGCTGGCATTCAACAGAACAGAGTTCAAGAAACAACAATTGGCTGAGTTCAGACATCATTGGTAGCATTCCCCCCAGAAGCTGAAATAACTAAGTCTGGTTTCAGATTTTAATCTAATTATAAAATATGGTTATTCTAGATTCCAGTCATCTATTGAATCCCAGTTAAGTCAGAGTGGAAGTTAGGAGGCTGTCTAGGATGATGCTAAGATGGCAGGACCTATGTCCTCATTAACCAAACTCAGTGACTAAGTGTGTTTATGAGAACACAGTCTTCAGTTTAGCATAATATGCAAATCCCGTTAAATGAGTTTTGCCCCATTTTATGACCTTTCTTACCACAGTTGTTAACTGAGTCACTGCAGTTGATAAGTTAGTAACCTGGTTGTTAAATGAATTTAGCTTTTCCATTGACTTTGCTGGTCAGAAGATCAGGAAATGTGATCACATGACTCTGGGACACTGCAACCCTTATAAATATGAGTCAATCACCAAGCGTCTGAATTTCGATCACATGACCATGAGGATGTTGCAATGGTTGTAAATGTGAAAAACGGTCATATTGTAAGTCACATTTTTCAATGCTGCTGTAACTTTGAACGGTCACTAAATGAACTGTTGTAAGTCAAGGAGTACCTGTATTAATGTTATTTAATTTCTTACACTCAAGATTAAACCTGGGCATTTTACAGCTCCCAGGCCACCTCCAGCCCTTCGGCTGTCCCTGTCCAGCCCGTGTGAGGTCAGTCGGAAATTAGGTATCAAATGTAAATTTGATGCAGCTAATCAAAAACCATATAATTTACTGCTTTTTATAAAGTGGTAAGATTAGGGAGCAGAATTAAGTTCAGCCAATTGGTTCGACCCTCTACAACAGTCCCAATTTCTCATGTGGCCCCTTGGGAAGATTAATTGCCCACTCCTGCTCAAAATAGTATATATAGCATTTCTGCTCCAGTTTTTCCCACTACAGATTTGTGGGGTAAATTGAGCTAAGAAGAAATGACTGAAGACGGTGAATGAATTTTCTGGACTAAGTGGACTTTAACCTGGATCTCTACAGATTTCTAATCCTTTACAAATCTTAACCTTTACAAAACACTGTTTTTTTTAAATAAAAGAATTCATCAGAGCATTTCACAGTAGTTTGTATCTCGATGGAAAAGAAAGGAAAACTGAAAATACTGGCTTTAATTGCATAGGTACAGCTCCCTGTACTCAATTATCCACTTAGTGTAGTGATAGCTACCATAGGATAAAGCCCAGTAGGTGGCATCAGTAGCTGATCTTCGAAGCTAAGTTGGACATGCTTAGTACATGAATTTGAGACCATTGGAAAAAGTGCAGAGCTGAAAAGTAAACTAAGAAGTTAATAACAAACACAATCACAGATCACTACCTTATTGGTGCCAAGAAAAAATACATGGATGTATCCATGTAGCAATCAAAAGCTGAACTTGATTCAACGCCAACGTTATGAAATGGTAAACGATTTAGCACAGTGTTTTTCAAACCTGGCAACTTTAAGATGTGTAGACTGCTGGAATTCCCATGCTGGCTGTTGTGAATGGAAGTTGCCAAGTTTGAAAAGCACTGGTTTAACATATTCTATATGGGTCCCAATTGAAGTAAGGAACATGCTAAACTGGAGCTTGTAACATATTCCCCATAGCTCTTCAATTTCTTTTAAAATGTGCATTGCTAATTTGTACTGGATCATTTATTTAGATATACAGGTCTATGAATCTTTTAAAAATATACAGTAGCAAACATCATTACAGAATTACAAACAAACTCCATGCTCTTATTAAAGAGTATGAAGCAAACTTAATAATTAAACTACTACTATGCCAAAGAGTTTATTTTATGGTTTGCATTTCAGTGCGCTTTGGAGAAATTTAAATATTTCCTTGATAACAACCATCCAACTATCAGAGGGGTAGAGCTGTAAGTTTATAAATGTGACTTATTTATGTTTGACATTTGCCTCCAAGGGATGGGTTAGAGTAGTAAAATTTTCCAGAACTATATTATTAAAAGAGAACAAAGAAAAGTAAACAGATCACTAAGTATTATTGTGGGAAATTAACTGTTTTTTTCAAAATAAATTAGGTTAAGGCCTGGAAATGGACACCAGCATAGAAACTTACCTTAGTTTGTTTATTGAAGATTTATTGAATAAATATTATTGGCAGTATTTGTATAACTTGCTATGACAAACTCAATAAATCACATTCGTTGGGCTTAAATAATATAAAAGCACTCATGGCTTAGCAACCTGTGTGAACCTATCTATTGTAAATATAAGCCATGGTTATGGCCTAATATTTTGACTACCGAAGAAGTCTTTCCAATTAAAATTCACCACAGAATACAGCTTATTTATGTGATGACTGTGTTGACATGAATAGTGTGCATTGCTGGACTAAAAAAAAACCCCATACAGATGGCTAACTGGGGAAAGCTGATTTGTGTGATCAAGAATGATCTGTGACAGCAACCAATGAGTTTCATATGCAAGATGAGTTCCTTCAGGCTGACATAGAAATAAAAGTTCCAAGGGTGGAAAATTGCACCAATTGTTGTCAAGCTAGAAGAATTGTAAAAAATTTCTTCACAGTATGTAATAGTATGTAGGAATGACTTTGGAAGATGGAGAAAAGCCACAGCCAGAGGAATAGTTGGATAAGAGACAATTTAACCAGCAACAGGAATATGATTGTGGCAAACAGAAAAGATCTTTCCTAGTTTCTTGCGCTATAAAGGCAACGGGGGAGAAATGTACTTTCAGACTTGTAAAATTCTGTTAATGAAACCTTCCAATAAAGTAGAATTAGTTCATCTGGGCATGCTTCTTGTCTGGACTGCCTTGCAAAGCTGATACACCATTATGACCTGGAAATGAAGCTTCATCTCATCACAAAATATTGCTTCTGAAGAAACAATTAAAAACCCAAACCTCGGAAACACTCAGGGTTACGTTTTTTTGGGCTATCTGTGGATTTTCTTGAACATGATTAAACAGAGTGCTTTATTCAAAACATTGAAACAACAATTAAATCAGAGTTTAGAAGCACCAGGACAAATTGATGTAATGGGACAGTGCTGGCCTTATACTTCATGATCTACCCAAGCAGCAATTGCAAAATTGGATCTCCCTATTTTACCCATACAGCTCAAACCTGGTGTCATTGACTTCTATCTTTTCCCAACATTGAAGGAATGGCTTTGTGGACATTTGTTTGATTCAGGTGGAAAAGATCATGAGGACTTGGCTGAAGAGACAAAGCATGGGGTTCCTTTGTGGTGGCATTAAGAAGCCTATCCATTGTTCATAGAATTGTGTAATGAGTGATTATGGGGGTAAATAAATATAGGTAGCAAAAGAGCTCATTTCAAAGATTATTTTCTTTTAATTTATCAAAATGTCTCTGTTTAAACCAAAGTTATAGAGTTGGGGGCATTCATTTTCATTCCAACCTTGTCGCTTATATTGCTATATTAGTCACATCAAAATGTGTTGAGTTTCTTCTTCTTGTACTTGCAAAACAGCTTTGCTCTTACTACTCCTACTTGCTATTTTTTTTATGCCAGTTCCTATGGCAACACTGAATCTCTACATCTGCCATATGCCACCCACTCTAACTTAATTTCCTGGGCCTCAATCGTGGTTCTGATACTTGGCAGATTAACTGCTGAGAAGGCACAATGCTATGCCTGGCTAGCCAGGAATTGCTGTGTACAGTACACTGGGACTAAGGAGAGAGAGCGCAGGAATAGTAATGTGGTCTAAGAATTATTGCTGGATGGAAATGTACAGCAGATAAAATGTTTGTTGCCTTCTTCAACTAGACTGAGACTCCTTTACGCTACATGAGCATCACTGATTTCCCAGTTTGAAGAATGGGATTTGTAGAGTGTAAAGAGTTGTGGGTTCATATTTCTGACAAATGATGATGATGTTATCCATTCAGTCGTGTCCAACTCTTGGCAATTCTATGGGCCAAGTTTCTCTCTCACATCTTCTGAACTTCTGTGAGTTTTCCAATGTGGTGTCAGCTTTAAAACACCTGTCCATTTGTCTTAAGGTGATTATATACTAATTAGACATCTTTTCTGTCTAGGGATGCTAAGAATGGTCTAGCAAATAGCAACAGCAGTTAGACTGGTATCCTGCTCCATAGTGCTTTACAGCCCTCTCTGAGAGGTTTTCAAATGTCAGTGTATTGCCCCCAACAATCTGGGTCCTCATTTTACCAACTTCAGAAGGCTGGAAGGCTGAGTCAACCTTGAGCTGCTCAGGATCGAACTGTTGGTTCTGGGCAGAGTTAGCTTGCAGTATTGCATTCTAAACACTGCGCCACCACAGCACTATTAGGTACAGGTAGTCCTCGACATATTTATTTATTTATTTATTTATGAGACTTATATACCGCTTAAAGTGCAAGCACTGTCTAAGCGGTGTACACCAGTAAGCAATGTATATATATATTTACATTGCCCCCAACAATCTGAGTCCTCATTTTACCTACCTCGGAAGGATGGAAGGCTGAGTCAACCTTGAGCCGGTGAGATTTGAACCGCTGACCTGCTGAACACAGTCAGCTAAAGTGGCCTGCAGTACTGCACTCTAACTGCTGCGCCACCTCAGCTCATATGACCATAATTGAGCCCAAAATTTCTGTTGTTAAGTGACACATTTGTTAAGTAAGTTTTGCCCTATTTTATGACCTTTCTTGCCACAGTTGTTAAGTGAATCACGGCAGTTGATAAGTAGTAACAGTTGTTAAGTGAGTCTGGCTTGCTCATTGACTTTGCCTGTCAGAAGGTCACAAAAGATGATCACATGACTCTGGGACACAGCAACAGTCATAAGTATGAACCAGTTGCCCAGAATCTGAATTTTGATCGCATGATCATGAGGATCCTGCAACAGTCATAAGTGTGAAAAATGGGCATGTCACTTTTTTCAGTGTCATTGTATCTTTGAATGGTCACTAAATGAACTGCTGTAACTCGAGGCCTACCTGTATATAGGTTGGTTTGATTTGCAGAAAATAAAGGTAGATTATAAATGTAATTACAAAATAAAAAATGAGTGTGATACAAAATAAACGGAACATAATTTCAATAGTTTGTGCCATCTTGCCTTTTTCCCATATGCCCAGAGGGCACCTCAGCCTGACACATTGCCAGATGTTTTGTCAGTTTCACTTTGACAGGGTTCCCACATCAAATTTAAATCACAAAATGACTTATTTTGTTCTGGTTTATTATCCAGCCATGATTGTATGTAAAGTACATTTTGTAGTTTAGCATATTATGTAATTCCATCTTTGGTTTAGCTTACAGGGGTTCTCAACCTTGGCAACTTTAAGACTTGTGGACTTCAACTCCCAGAATTCCTCAGCCAGCAAAGCTGGCTGAGGAATTCTGGGAATTGAAGTCCACAAGTCTTAAAGTTGCCAAGGTTGAGAACTCCTGGTTTAGCAAATTATTGTCTGCAAAGATACATAATCCCAGGGCTTTTTTTTCTCATAGAACGCCCAGAACGGAGTTCCGGTAGCTTTTTTGGATGGAACCTTGTAGGGTAGGCAAGGTGGGTTGTATGATGTGTGTGATTTCCGGCACCTTTTTTTTTTTTTCGAAAAAACCACTGCCTAATCCTATCCTAACATCTCATTAATTTGCTGGCGTATTATTGAAATATGGACACTGGACAAACATAAACGTTGAACTGCTTGTTTCAGGCTTATTGACATGGATTATACACCACAGTCTGGTTTTCATATTTGCAGCCATTAATGTGGATTATGATTTCCATTTATCTAAAATAGGGGTCTCCAAATCTGGCAACTTTAAAACTGGCTGGCTGGGGAATTCTGCAAGTTGAAGTCCACAAGTCTTAAAGTTGCCAAGTGTGGAGACCCCTCCTCTAAAACAATGTTCGAAAGGGGTGGGGGAAAAGTGTCCAAACTTTGACTGATGTTTATTCATCTTACTCAAGGGGTAAATAAGCAATATTAAAGGATTTTGATTAAGGCTCTAGAAAGAAACTGCAATCTTGAGCATAAGTACCGTGTATCCCAGAAAGTAAGACCCTGTCTTACTTTTTTTGGGCTCTGAAATAAGCAGAAGGACTTACTTTTGGGGAGTGGTTACTTTTTGCTGGTACCAGCACCAGTAGGTCGTGAGCGCATGGGGGTGGGGTGGGACCTGTGCATGGGGTGGAGAAGCAACGTGGCGGCAAGAGCATGCTGGTGGACCAGGTATGGTACTGGTGTGGTGGTGGGCAGCAGTGGAAAGGGCGCCGAGCCTGGCACTGGGCGAGTTGGCCCAGATCTTCTGTGCGACCACCAGAGCGACCCTCCACCACCGGCCTGCCAGGGCCCTTCACCAGTGGCTGCTGGTGGAACCGGCTACCACCAGCCCCACCCTCTCCATCCCACCACCTACTTGCCTGCAGCCACAACAAACCAAACCCTTGGTGAACCCTGGTCTTCTCCAAGCCCTGCCTCTAGCCCTACTGCTGCTGGGACATTTCTCGGCCGCATCGGGTGCCATGCATCCGCCAAGTGGCTGGCTGTGCTGCTGGCCTCACTGGGCTCTTTTTGCTCCTGGCCGTGCTGCTCTGGGCTTCCCTGCTGGGCTGCTCCTGCCAGGCGGAGGGCGAGTCAGCCCAGATCTTCCGTGCAACTGCCGGAGTGCCCCCCTGCCGGCCTGCCAAGGCCCTTCGCCAGTGGCCAGCAGTAAAACCGCACCACCCACGCCTCTGCCTTTGGGCTGGTGAGTGCTGCCAGCCTGCACACCTACTCAGTGCTGCAGGCATTGGGCTAAGATTGTGATATATTTTATATTGTAACCACTTCTGGAACTTAAAATTCTAGCCACTCACTGTTGGAAACAGAGTTTGGATTCCTTAGCTGGCAACTTTAATTTGATATAGAGAGACACAGATTTGGCAGGTGAGAGCATCTGGATGCCTCAGTTAGGACTTAGATACTACAGAGGTCAGCCCAGCTTAATACTTGGGGATTCTGTGATATCAAGCCAAGCCAAGCATTCCAACAGAATGCAGCAATATTATTATTATTATTATTATTATTATTATTATTATTATTATTATTATTATTATTTTCCTGTTTTGCGTCGCAGTGGCAGGGATCAGCCATCCACATCTGATTTCACCCTGCTGGGGGCCCTAAAAAGAGCCTAAAGTTGCCCCGAAGAGGCTATGAAGAGGAGGGGTACCTCGCTGATCACAAATAGATGGCGGTTTTTTCATTCAATCCAAAGAAAACCGGCAGGGGAAAGACCAGCTACATTCCTGTGGCCGGCTACATTCCTGTGGCCAGCCATTAGCTGCTGACAACTGAAGAAAAAAAGCACCAATTAGCAAATCATAAGCAGCATGTTTGGAACTGGGTGAGAATATTGATCCTTTCTTTACTGTTTTACAACCAAATTTCCTGGGAAAGGCTCCCAAGAAGCTAAAAACCTCCGAATGTGAACCAGAAGTGGCATTTTAATTTTATGGGGGACAGAAACATAGAATACTGAAATGGAAGTAACATAAAGCTACAGTTTTGATAAATTTGAGAACTGAAATAATTGTTAAGATTTTCTCTTTGGAAAAAAAATGAGGTGAAATATAAAAAAATCCTTTGTCTTAAGAGTGGAAAATGAACTTTGAATGACATCTAGTGGTGGATTTGTGTACAGCACTATAACTTGCTTCCTGGCTGCTTGGTGACTCCTAACCTGGGAGAACAGCTGGCAATAAAGGAAAATATTTTGGCATACTTATCACCCTGACCTTCTTGGACTATAAACACCTACTGACCTTGGATTTTTAATCTCAAGAGCTAGTGGGAGAGAAGGAAAATTTAACTTTGGACTACACCTGGCTGGGAGAGACTTTTGAGCTGTTTTCAGGGAGGTTGAACATTTTGAACAATTTGAACATTGTGGGTTACAACCTTGCCTGACTGACAACTTTTGCGATACCTGAGATAAACGATCACTATAAAATATTGCTTTCAGGACTGGACCTATACTCTGGAACCTATGGGATTATAAAGGCTACACATAAAGACCAGAAAACTAGATGAAACTTTGATCTACTCTTACTGAGACTGGTAATACTAGAAGATCTCCAGGAATGATGCCTCAAGAAAAAACAAACACCTTTCAGAAGGAAATATATTCTATGCTATAATTAATTCACCAAACAATTTTTGCATACAAAGAGGACATAAAAAACATAATGAGACTAAAAACAATTTAGATAATATAAATGAGCAAATCTCCAAATTAAATTTACAACTAGAAACTCCCACGCAACGACTTCAAAGTATGAACAAACAAACCAGAAACTAGAAGACAAGCAGAGGGAACAAATTTAGAGATGGAAGAGATAAAAGAAGAAATATAAATAACCATATACAAACAAAATACTGCAAGATTTAGCCATAACAATGAAAATGCAAAAGACCCTTTACCCCTTAGGTCTGCAAAATACATCTGATGGCAAGGAAGAAGATTTTAAAAAATGAATATAGAGCTGTTAGGGGAAATGCCACAATTTGGGAGACAAGGAATGAAAAGAGAAACTGAGGGAGAAGGAAACTGGGAGTTGCTTAAGGAATATAAATGGGCAGAATTCTCCCCCCAAAATACCGAAATTGTCTTCCTCGTGCCAAGCAAATTTCACAAAAATAGAAAGAAAATTCCTGGGCGACTTAATTGCCCTGGCTTGGAAAGCTACTTGGCAAAGAAAGAAAGTGAGAGTTAGATTTTAAAAAAAGAAGATTTGACCTTTTAGAGGGGGCATTATATGTTTAAATATTTACGTGAATAAGACTAAAAGAACGGTTGACCCTTAGATACAATTAGATTTTTATAATGAAAGATATGATTTAAAATTAAAATAGCATTTTTTCTTTTTCTTTTTGAAATGGGAAATATGAAAATAAGAGGAGGATTGATATGAATAAAACTTTTAGCTATATAAATGTAATTCATATTGAGAAAACCATAACTGAGAAAGATATTTCAAATCAAATCCCAACAAGAGCACAAAAAACAGGATATTGATTTATGAATTGATATTATTGCATTTGTATGACATTAGTAAAATATGATGAAGATGTTTATATCTAACTTTGTATACACCAATAGTACCAAAAATTGTAACTGAGGGGAAAATGGAAAAAATATGTGGAAGAAAGGAGGATCAGGGAAAAAATACTGGATTCTGCAGTACTGAACAGACTTATATTGAAAAAATCAATGTTAAATATGTGAATCCAGACAACATTTAAAGATTGTAATTTTTAAAAATCAATAAACATTTTTTTAAAAAGAATGCAATATTATTATTATTATTTATTTATTTAATTTGTATCCCACCTTTATTCTTTTTTACAAACAACTCAAGATGGTAAACATACTCAATACACCTTTCTCCTCCTATTTGCCACACAACAACCCAGTGAGGTGAGTTGAGCTGAGGGAAACTGACTGGCCCAAAGTCACCCAGCTGGCTTTCATGGCTAAGACAAGACTTGAACTCATGGTCTCCCTCTTTCTACCCTGGGGCCTTAACCACTAAACCAAGCTGGCTCTAGATCACTCAATAATGGCATTTCCTTTCCCATGCCAGGTCAAGCTTATAAAGAAGTTTCAAAGTTGTTTTTTTTTTTTAACCAGGCTAATGTGTTTGAATGAAGTGATACCAAACAGAAAAATGAGGTCAATGTGGCTGGTGTTCAAGATAATTGGTGAATTCTAATTTCAACTTTTTCTGTCCTTTGCCCTGATTCTCAGTTCCTTTTACAGGTTCTTTATCACAGATAGTGAGTGTGTCCTCATCAGTGGGATTCAAGAACGAGCAGCTTCTGCCCTCCCACAGGCCAATTATCTGTTGGTGTCACAGCACCCTCTATGACTCATTCAGCCAACTCACCTTCCTTAATAATAGAATCAGAAAATGATGAAAATGTCAGCAAATGGTTCAGATAAACGCTTCTCTGAAAAATCAGAGTAGGCAACAAATCCCCAGGAGCAGGAATATGGGAATCTACAAGAAAGGGCAAGTCAACAAGAAATCTCTCTCTTGTCCCTTTAGCAGAATGCTCTATGAGCAGAGTTTTGTTTTCAGATAGTCTGGATCAGTTTTCCAGGCCCGTGGTGTGGTGTGGATTTGCCTGCAGATGTGGCCATGCCAAGCCGGGGGTGGGGGTGGGGGGGTGTTTGAGTCCCAATCCTGAGCTCTTCTTCCCTAATCAACCACCTTTCTTTTGTCTAGGCTGGAAATTAGAATACTAAACTGGGAAAAAATGCTGTGTAAGCAATGTGTTGTAACTTCAGCTGAAAAATGACTTTGTCAGCAACCTATCATAGGCTGATACTGGGGGTCTTCCAGTGTTAGGGAGACAATTTGGTTTAGTGGATAAGGCACTGGCTAGAAACCAGGAGACTGTGAGTTCTAGTCCTGTCTTATGCAATCACACTCACTCAGCCCACATTAATTAGGCTTTGAAGACAAGCCTGCCAGTCAGTTCCTATTGCGACCAATAGATCAGCGTTTGGTTGATCTGAAAAAAAAAAAAACAAAAAAAACAGACCCTGTACTTGCAAGGGAACAGAAGGAAAAATACTGGTGTTTTAAAATTTCACAGATTTAAAATTTAATTACAAACTGCTTTGTTGCTTTAGAAATTTCAGAGCTTCAGAATGTAAGAACTGCTTTACTGTTTCAAACTAAAGGATGCATGTTGAGTCTCTTCCTTTTCCATACATGAACATGGGAAGATCACAAACAGGACATATGGGAGGTTATCGCTGCCTTTTCTTTGTGCGCAAAACATGACAATAGGCTGTAATTGTTATAAGACAATAAGTTCCATGTTGAATTGCTTTAACAAGAATTGATATATAGGCAAAAGTTCCCAAAAATGAAACCTATAATTTTTCACTAAATAGAAAATACTCATCTTTTTTTTTTACTACTTTGGAATGACTCATTCTGCTTGAACTCCAGTGGCTGCTGAACCCAACAGATTAATTTTATCATTGTTGTGCAAATGTATTTCTCATCCCATCGCAGCCTTTTTACACAGAAGCAATCTTAACTGATCGAGGAACCAAAGTTCAGGGTACAGAGATGTATCTTTGAAGAGCCAAATAATGATTAGCACACATAGTTGAGATTACATTTGCGCTGCCTTCTGGTTTTCAAAGTGGTATTTCCTTTATTTTAAAATCTGAGACTTCATCTAGTCTCTGAATATTTAAGCTGAAAACAGAACCTATGAAGGATGCTCTCCTCTTTCCCTGATTTGAAATGCTGCACAGTAGGAATTTTAATTATTCAACATAATTGCCATGTTTCAGTTTGGGATGTTACTGTGTCATGATTCAGTATAATGTGATTGTTAAGGTGTTGAATTAGGACTGGGGGAATCAACCCAATCTTATTGGGTGTCTTTGAGACAATTCCTCTCTCTCAGCCTAATCTTGAGAAGATTTCATTTTGAACTCTCGGAGAAAAGGTGGATGTAACACTAACAAAGTATCTGGTATTGCTGGAGAATGGTCAACATTCTTTGGAACAAACATTTTTGCAATTAATATATATATCAAATATATAAATTGCGATAAAAACATTATTAAACCTTCATTCTTCCGCAGCAGAAGGATTGCTTTGATAAAGTGAATTCCACTCCAGTTCTCCGAATGTAAATAATTGCACCATCTCAAGTTAGATCAAGGACTTCTGGCAGTTAAGTCCCCAATCTTCATGGAACCAATAGCTAATAAAGCAGACCGCGAAAGGAGTGAAACAGCCCCGTTTGTTTCTCGCCCCTTCCGCAGCCACGGGCACGAGTGGGAAACGCCAATTGTGCACAGGAGAAAGTTCGAACGCGCGACCATTGGCTGCTCCATTATCTCTCGGCAGGGAACAGCACAGATGGCACCCACCCCAAGAGGAAGGTGTTCTCTTGCTCTGCCAGTCTCTCTCTCTCTCTCTCTCTCTCTCTCTCTCTCTCTCTCTCTCTCTCTCTCTCTCTCTCTCTCTCTCTCTCTCTCTCTCTCTCTCTCTCTCTCTGTCCGAGTGTGTGTGGCCATTCTACCTTACCCACGGTATGCTCAAGGCAGCGGCGCCTTAACTAGCCAAGAACCGCTTCTGCGGCTCTCTTGTGCAATGAGAGTCCTCCCCCACTACCACCACATCCTTAACGGGAAGAGACTCTTTGGACATCATGGCAACATCATGGGCACACATGCTTGTTACCTTCTTGCCACCTCTCCCCAGCAGGCACAAAACCTCAAAGGCGGCACAAGCAGCTCTGTTGCGTTTTATATTTGCCCCTCCCTTGCCCGTTATATGCCATTGCTCCTTTCCCACTCGGCTGCTCCTCTTCCCGTCCGGGATCTCCCCCGGGGGAACGTTTGGCTCCAACCACGCATCCACACAAACGCGCGCAGCCAGCGGGGACCGAACCCGCCCTTCCTCGCCGGCCTCGGCCCCTGGCCTCGCTTTGATCCCGCTCTTCTCTCCTTGCTCCGCAGGGCCGCCTTCCCTCCCCTGCGAGCTGGATCTCGGGACCAGGCGGCGGGCGCGGCTTCCAGGTGGGCGGGTGTCAGCCGCCGTCAAGGCGCTCCAAGCGGGAGAGCGCACGACTCGAAGCTGAGTGAGCCGGTGCAACCGCGGCTCTCCTGGAGATCACAACCGCGGACCATCATCCGCCGCCGCCACCACCTCCGCCACCATGCCTCCTCTGAAGGTCTGCATTATCGGATCCGGCAACTGGTGAGGATTACGGGCCGGGGAAGGGGGGTGGGAGAGGGCAGGGGGGCAGACCTGTTGAGAGCCCCCGCTTCCCCTGCTTTTGCCACTTCCAGGGAGCTCAGCTTGAGGTTTTCCGGGATGGGGGGGGGGGGACGGCGGAGAAGGATCGCCTCTGGTTTCTTTATGAAGCGAAGAGCGAGAAGTGATCCCAGCCTCCCTGTCAGGAGATCACAGGGAACGACGATGGTAGTCGCAAGTTTTGTAGGCGGCCAGTCCTCAGGCAGCGCTGGTCTCCCCTGGTATCATTACACATCTGAGAAAATAGCGACACCCTCCACACAATAATTCTGCCCTTCCCCCCCCTCCCCAGTTACCACATAGGAACACCGAGTAGTGTTTGGACAGCCTCCTCCGGGGGTCCAAGGAGGGTCTGTTGCAGTAAAATCATCCATGTTTTGTGGCATCTTAAGAACTACGGTAATACATTTATTAAGGCCTCTGCTTTCCTGGACAGGATGACTGACAGCTGTCTTTTGGGGGAAGAGGAAATATGGAAATGAAATGTAGGAAGTAGAGTGAGATATTAGCTAACTTAGAAAGTTATTTTGAGGATTCACCCATTCTCACCCACTCACACTGAGGTCCGTGAAAGCTTGTGCTGCTGCACGTTTTGGTTTTTAAGATATTCCAAGACTTCTGGTAGTTAAATTATTCTTTGAATACCTTTTATCTACTATTCCTCAAAACAGGGCACTCAGGAAATAAATGTTCTTTCTAGCCTGGTGATGAGCATGGGGTTTTTAAACTTATTTTGGAATATTTCATTAAAATATATAGCAGTGTCCACTTTTCCTTCACAAAAAAATTCAAGGACTTCCCTCATTTCTTCATAATTTTGTAAATTCAATAATCACGTGAGTTGAGTGAAACTGAAAAACAAGTATTTGACACAAGATCACTGGAAATTCAGTATAATTATATATATGATAATGATACATAAAGACACTAGACAGAGATGAATATTAGATTTCCTCTTAAGGGGTTTGCAAGGATTGGAACTGTATACCAGATAATACATCAAATATATTCTTAAACAATTTAAAGAGAAACCCAGAGGGAACTGGAATGTAATCTTAGCTGTCTTGTCATGACAACATTTTGATAAAACATCTCTTGCAAAAGTCAATCCACTCCAGATGATTTATGCAGGAGAAGGAGACATTGGTTCTGTTTTGGATTAAAGTGTTAGTCATCAAGCAACTTAAAATTTATAATTTAATTTACAATTTTTTAACAAAAGGACAGGCAAGGATGAAATAAAATAAGAAAAAAATGGACTGTACTAATAATCTAAGTCTCTTAAATATTAACCAGGCCCAAGCTTTCATAGCTTCTGAATCCAGAAGTATGCCTTCCTTCAAAAAAGGATTAGGAGGGATATGGTTGATTTGTTTTGGAGGGGGCTAAGTGTCAGCCACGATTTATATCATTTATTTCTTTATAACCTTATTGGTTAATTCTTAAAGTCAGCTTAAAGTGAGCTTTTGAAGTTAGCATCTTAATAGAAAAATAATAGAGGAGTTCTAGCATTAGACAGAGTGAGGCAACTTTCTCTGATATCTGCTTGTTAGCTGAAATTCCAGGTTCTAAAATAACTTGATTATACACTTTTCTGTCCCAGGCAACAAACTCCCCTGGGTTGACACTTATTGTATATGTTCAGATTATAATACCTGAGTTACAAGCTTGGACTCTAATAACGTTTACGCTGATCAGATCCATTTTTCTCTTCACTACCCCACCCTGCTTTTTTCATGAATAGTCTCTGTTAATCATCTTTCAGTTTACATAAAGCTTTACATTTCTATTATATAATAGAACAGCTTTGTTAACCAGACATCCAGTTTGGCCATTCTCCCAGAAATCCACATTCTGAAGGAATGTTTTGTTTTGCTTGAATGACTTATTCAGTCTTGAAGAACATCATGTAACTGTATGCATTATGGGTGGCTGAAGGCTTTTGCCCAGCAGTTGATAGAATTTCTTGATCTGATGATTGCATGTTCCAGTTTTCTCCAGTTTACCTGCTCCATGTTCTTCCAGTCTCAATATTGATACCAGCTGCAAAGTTTCCTTCTTCCTTCTTTGGGTCTTTTCTCTTAGAAGCAGATTTCAGTACAAATTGAAGAGGCCATCAGTGAAACCTCTAAAGCTGACAATCCTTTGGTACAGCAGACAAGATCCCATTTTAGAAGATTTTTAAAAGTTTCCTGAATGACAGAAACACACTGTTTATCATTGAGGTCATCAATAACAATGAAGAGAACTCTTGAGAATCTTTGCACAATCATCAGATCTGCAGAAGTGATTAGATTCTAGGAAAGTAAAGACAAGTTCTCCCTTGAGTCCAACAACTTCATTAACACAATGATGCAATTTCCCTACAATCTCCAAGCATTGGCCAGGCCTAGCTGTGCTTAGCTTCCAAGCCCATATAGCACCAAGCAGGTGCTGTCATCTACTAAAACTAAATTCTGGAATGTACTTCTTTTATTTTATTTTCCTTTTTTTACATTACAACAAACAAATTAAAATAAAAATACATTTTTTTCCTTAACAGTACTGTGTTATATATCTCATACATATTATTTACAATTATTTACATAAAATATCATACATTTTTATTTCTCTGCTCTAGCCAAACATAACATTTATTCCATATCTCGTAGAATTTTGTTGTTTCCTTGTTCTTTATTTCTAAAGTAAGCTTGTACATTTCTGCACATTCTAATATCTTATGAATGATCATCTCATTTGTTGGTATCTTTTCCGATTGCACGTACACAATGCAAGTCGCTGTTATGTGTACAATGATGTATTGGAGTTGTTTATTGATCTTTGGATTAATTAAACCTAATAAAAATAATTCGGGTTTATGTTCAATTTGTGTATTTGTTATCTCCTGTATCCATCTCCTTATCTGTCCCAAAAAATCTTTGCTTTGGGGCACTGCCACCACATATGGTAAAATGTTCTCTCCTTATTTTTGCATTTCCAGCAATCTGGATTCATATTTTTGTACATCTTAGCCAATCTTGCCGGTACTAAATGCCATCTATAGAACATTTTATATTGATTTTCCTTATATGCAGTTGACAATGTTAGTTTCCAATTTTTATTCCATACTCTTTCCCATTCTTCCAATTCTATATTCCGGCCCACATTTCTTGCCCATGCTATCATTGGCCCTTTTACTACTTCTTCTTCCAATTCTACCTCTAGTAGGTATTTGTAAGTTTTTGTTAGAAATTTTCCTTCTTTACCTGTCAGCATTTTATCCAATTGATGTGATACCCAGTTTATTCCATATTCTTTCATGTCTTTACTGTATTTTGACTGTATCTGTAGGTTTGGCCACCAATCAATAATTATTCCCTGTTCTTTTAAGTCTTCCCTTGATTTAAGATTTCCTTGGTTATCTAATAAATCTTTATATCTAATCATCTTTTTTTTTATCCAATGTGTTTGGATGAATCATTGCCTCCATCGGTGAGGCCCAGTTTAGGATTTTCATATAATGTTTCTTTTTAACCTTTTCCCATATCCAAATCAGCGCATCTCTTATCTGATACCGGTAGAAATATGTGTGTGTCTTCTTGTATTTTCCCCACAAGAAAGCATGCCAACTGGCCTGTAGATCATGTCATTCAATCATTAAAAGCCTTTTATTATCTAAATTTATCCAATCTCTAATCCAAAGTAACCCAGTTGCTTGGTAATAAGTTTCCCATTTTGGGAGCCCAAGGCGACCTCTACTTCTACTATCTTGTAGCATTTTGATATTTATTCATGCTTTTTACCCGACCAAATAAATTTGTTAATCATTTTGTCTAATTCTTCAAAAAAAAAATTCTCCAATTTTATTGGGACTATTTGAAATAAATATAATAATTTTGGTAATATATTCATTTTAATCACCAAAATCCTTCCTAATAATAATAATTGTAGTTTTCCCCAGACCTCTAGATCTTTTTTCATTTGTGATGTCAATTTTTTATAGTTACCCTCTTTTATTGAAGAACATCTTATAGTAAGCCAAATTCCTAAGTATTTAATCTTTTTTACAATTTGCAGTCCCAAGTCTTCTTCTAATTTCCTTTTCTGTTTTTCAGTTATATTTTTTACTAACTTTTAGTTTTTTCTCTATTAACTTTTAGTCCTGCCACTGTTCCATATTTTTCTATTTCATTCATTAGAATATTTCCTCTCTCTAGGGGTCCTCTATAAAGAAAACCAAATCATCCGCAAATGCCTGTGTCTTGTATTCTTCTGTCTTGACCTGTAGTCCTTTTATCTCTTTGTTAATTTTAATTCGGGTTAATAGCACTTCTAAAGTCAAAATAAAAAGTAGAGGTGACATTGGACATCCCTGTCTTACTCCTTTGCTTATTTCAAAATTTTTTGTATTGTCCCCATTAATTATCACTCTGGTCTTTTGTATCATGTGTATTGCCTTTATCATTTTCTCAAATTTCCCTCCAAATTTCATATCCTCAATTGTTGGAACATAAACTGCCAACTAAGATTGTCAAATGCTTTCTGGGCATCTAAAAATATTAGAGCCACCTGTTTTTCAGGGTTCGCTTCATAATATTCTAAGACATTTAACACCATTCTCGTGTTATTCCTAATTTGTCTTGTGAATAAAAAACCATTTTGATCTGAATGTATTATATCATTTAATATTAACTTCAATCTTTCCACAATTATAGTGATAAAAATTTTGTAGGCTTGTGTTCAACAAGATTGGTCTATAATTTTTTATCTGTTTGGGGTCTGTACCTTCTTTTGGGATAAGAGATATATTAGCTTCTGTCCAGGAGTCGGGTAATTTGGCTTTCTCCAACACATGATTGTACACTTCTAATAGTATCGTTTCAAAATCCTCATAAAGAGTCTTATATACCTCCCCTGGAAGTCCATCTGGCCCTGGGCTTTTATTATTTTTTTGTTTTTGCACTGCGGTTCTCAATTCTAAAGCAGTTATTTCCTTATTCAATATTCTGCCTTTTCTTTAATTCTGGCAAACCATTAGCCTTTAAGTATTGTTTAGTATTCTCCACGTCTATTTCCTCTTTTTTGTAAAGTAACCCAAAATAATTTTGAATTATTTCTTTCTTTTTATCCATTTTATATTGCAACTCTCCATTTTCATCTTGTAATTCCTGAATGAGTCTCTTTTCCTTCTCTTTTTTTAATTTATAAGCAAGCCATCTCCCCGGTTTGTTTGCATGTTCAAAAAAAAATTGTCTTGCTATTTTCACTTCTCTTGCCATTTCCTCTTGGTCTATCATATTGAATTTATGTTTAGCCAAAACCATCTCCATTTTAATCCATTCATCCTGGGGTTCCCTTTGTAATTTCAATTCTAAGGTTAAGATAGACACTGTAGACAAAGCATGAGACTTCTGTGAACAGTTGGAAGGGATGGAAGAAGAGAATAGTAGCAAGGAAGAATTAGAATCGAAGCCAGGAAGACCAACAACAGGAGCCAAAGGAAACAGAGCGAGAGGTAGAAAGAAAGGAAGGAAAAGGACAAAGGAAAGAAAGAGGAGTAGGTCCAAGAACAAGACAAACACTTAAGTAGAACACACAATTAGAGCAACGGAAGAGGAGATTAGATTAATATCAATTAATGTTAATAGATTAAATGCACTGGTTAAAAGAAAACAAATATTAACAAAATTAGTAAAACAAGATAGAGACATAACTTATCTACAAGAGGTACACATAAAAGAGCAACATAAGAAATATTTAGAATTTCTGAAATTAGGAGTATTATATATAGCACTTCCGGAACAAAAACAGAGAGGAATAGCGGTTTATATTAGGAAAGATATAAATGTTAAATTGAAATACCAAGACACAGATGGAAGAGTCCTAATATTAGAAATACAAACCGAGCAGAAACCATGGTTATTGGTGACAATATATGCACCAAATGAGAACCAGAAAGAATTTTATAAGATGCTACATGAAAAACTTATAGAAATTGGACAGGGAAATGTGTATATTGTGGGAGACTACAATGCGGTAGTGAATGTAAAAATGATTATATTAGTAATATGAAAAATAAAAAGAAATGGAAAATATCACCAAGGGCATTTTTTGATTTGGCACGTGAACTTAATTTATCTGATCAATGGAGGAAACGGAACCCCCCCAAAAAAGGAATATACTTTTTTTCCGAATCCACATAAATCTTGGTCTCGGCTAGATATGGCATGGATGAATGAAGAGATAAATCAGGATATAGAAAAGACAGAAATGATGCCAAACACATGGGCTGACCATAACCCCCTGAAAATAGTTTGGAAAGGGCAGAAAAAAGCAAGGAGAAGGTGGACGTTGAATTCCCACATTTTAAAGGAAAAAGAATTTATTGTAAGGATTAGAAAGGAGATAGAATTGGTTTTTAATGAAAATACAAAACAACAAACATCATTACAGACTATTTGGGATACCGCTAAAGCTTATTTGAGAGGCACAGCGATAGCTTATACAGCAAAAAAAAAATAAGGTAAAAAGGCAAACGCAAAACATACTTCAGGAGGAGATTAAAAAATTAGAATCTGGTATGTACTTCTAAAAATGTCTCTATACATTTAAGCACAGCATTGAATGGTCTGTGGCCAGAGATTCAGATACTGTCTCTAGCCTTTTTGTTCAGAAGAAACCATTGAATCATCCTGGACACAATTTTGTTTTTTTTTGTTTTTGTTTTTTTAAAGAAGATGCATAATAAGTGCCTTAGATTTCTAATAGTCTTAAGCTATTTTAATAAAACTCCCAACCCCTCCAAATCTGTCAAAATACTAAAGACTCTCTTTATTTATTTATTATTTATTTATATTATATATTATATTATTTATATTATATTATATTTATATTATTTATATTATTTATTTATTTCACAATATTTTTTCCAAATTGCATTATCCAGGCACAAAATGGTGGCTTGTCCTTGAAAATTAGCACATGAAATTCTGTGGCTTTTATTACCTTGTCTTTAGGGAACAATCTGAACTTTTCCAGTAGTATATAAAAGCTTAAGAACCAAGGTAGTGCAATGATAAAGTTGGGTCAACCTGACCCTAGTCCTACATAAGCATGGAAGCTAGCTTGATGACTTTGGGCCAGTCACTCTTCTTCAGCCTAAACTGAGAAGTCATTAATACTCTATTAAACTGCACTGGAACCCGCATAATAAATTACAGCCCAAAACCTTCAATGCAGGCTCCTCATCCTACAGTCGATCGACTCAGGCTGATTGTAATAATATACCAACAAGTGGATGTTTTGTGAGCTGCATTGAACTGTTCTAGGAGCTTTTTAACCCTGGTCTCCTGATTCCCCCCTCCCCCCCAAAAATTATGTGGCATGGAAAGATCAAGCCTGATAATTCATTATCAGTGGTAATGAATTAGTTTCGATATCTATACATTGCTTCATGGTTAAATAATTGGCAGGAATACTAGAGCCAACCAGCAACTGTTTCTGAATATGAAATAGCTAATCTTGTATAAAGATCATGAACTTTGTATATTGTACCTTTTTAGCAAGAGAACAGCTATTGAGAAACATGTGCAGGTGTCTTTGTACAAGACAGAGTTTTGGGGATTTTTTTTTACAATGTTTTTGAAAAGATTACTCAGCTACGCACTCTAACATCAATTTTGCTAGTTAAAGAAATATGATTCCGATTACAAGACATAATAAATTGATCCATAGTGCTTGAAGTTTAGTTTCTCTTCCTCAGTTCCAGAAACTTGGTGTCCTTCTATTTCCTCTACTCAGAAGGACATGATCTCATGCTGAGCCCTGTCAGCATTTCCAACTTTGTAAATTCACACTCCTCATTTCTGAGAGACTTTGACCAACAATCTTTTTGTATCAAAGTGGTTTCAAATTACATGTATCAAACTTTCACCCTGACAAGCCAGAGATAAGAGAGTTCACTTTGGTTTTTGAATGGCAAAAGAAATAATAAGAAACAAATGATTATTGTAACAATGACACAATGAAAATTATGTTGCTTCCTTCAAAAGCTGTTCTCCCCCCTCAGAAATCCGGACTTTCTTGAAAAAGAGGTATTAAATTTTGCATATTGCAAACGATAGAGTGTTGACAATGATACTACAAATATGCTTGTGTAAGAAATCCTTGAATCTGGCTGTCCTATTGCCCAGTTTCATTTTGTTTGAGACATAATAGCTTTTGTTGAGAAATAGTTGTTACTATTGGAAAGAAACAGATCAGGAGACTAACTTTTGAAAGCCAAAGATTAGGGATATACTCCTGAGATATATTATGAACAACACGGGTGTCCTCATATGAAGTTTAAAAAGTCAAGATGGCAGCCATAATAGTGCCTTAACTTATTTTTAAGCACATTGTCAGAATTCCTCCAAGATATTGTGACTGCCATCTGAATTTTTTTGACAATACCATGTGGACAGCCATGGCAGGATATTGTTTACTCAAAAAATATACTACATTTAACTGAAGGAAAAACTAATTTGTTCCCTCAATAACTTACTTTTAAATAGGAGAATTGTCTTAGAACAGTGAAGAAAGCAATAATCCAGATAGATTTTTTTTCTTTCTCTCTAATAATCATTGGAGCTGGTTCCCTGAAATTCAGGATGATTTTTCCATGCAATACAACGTTAAAATATGAAGAAGAAAATTGGCAATTTTAGAGAGATCCATTTCTTACTTCATTAATTCCTTCTCTATTATAATTGTGCAAGTTGCAGAAATTCAGCATAACACCAAAAAGCATCCATCTATAAGATGCTTTCCCCCCCCCCCTTCATTGGTTTTGCATCATCATCCCCAATTACTATCCTCCACAGTTCCGGATTCCTGAATTTCCTTTTCATTATTGTCATGCGTGTAGAAGTTTCTCCTCAGAGGAGGACGTAAAGAAATCTAATGGAATTAGACTTATCCATTTAAATCAGCATTGCTCATCTAAAGCCACATATATGTAAAGCAGTGAGGGTGTCAATTTCAAGAGGGAAAAAATGAAGGTTGGAAAGAGTTGTTTCCCTTCCAAATTTCTGTTGGCATCAGTGCCTAGTGCAGTGATGGCGAATGTTTTAGAGTCCGAGTGCCCAAACTGCAATGCAAAACCCACTTATGCATCGTCGGGTGCTGGGTGGGTGTGGCCCATTGAGTAGGTGTGGCCAGTTGGGTAGGTGTGGCCCATTGGGTGGGTATGGTTGCAGTGGTAACGGCAGACTGAGTGGATCTAAAATGTTCAACCAATCAATTCCAACTTTGCAAGATCTTTTTTTTCCCCGCGAGAAGTTGAAATTGACTGATGATTGAACCTTTTTTTTTTTTTTGCACACAAAAGCGAAAAGGTTTTATAAAACCCAGCTGAAGGCCTAGGACTGGGCGATGGTGCACGTGCCCACAGAGAGGGCTATGAGTGCCGCTATTGGCACCCGTGCTATAGGTTTGCCACCACTGGCCTAGTGATAAGAAGTGCTGATGAGAAACAGAATGTACAAGGGACTTCTAAATGAGAGAAGAGTTAGATTCTTGGCTTTTGAATGCTTTGAAAATAATTCCAAAGAAATTATTCAGATGTTCTGCAAGCTTAGCAACCCTTATATTAACTAAAGCAACCCATCCACATTTTCAAAGAAGCCTGGGGGAAAAGGGGGCAGTGACTCTTAGATTCACATAACTTTAATGATGGAAACTTTTAGGATTGTCATCCCTGATAGTCCTGGCTGAGGTGCCACAGGACCGCTCCAGGAGTTGTCCCTAAATCTAGGATGTGCAATGACATCAGAGATGCTTATTAAATATATTGAAAATACAAGAATATTAAGTACAATTAATTTAAATACACTTAGTGAAATCAAAAGAAGGGTTTTTGTTGTGGCTTCCTTTACTTTTTGATTTGTCCCTCACACTTTTTCAAGCAGTTCTGCCTGGGTCTACTACTTAACTAATTAACCAATAAATATTGAAGTGTTTGCATCAAAGGTGATATAAAGAAAATATATATAGTATTGAAAGAAATCACATCTATTAAATCTTAGTCCAGATGGAACTTCTATTCTAAAAGTGCATTAAAAAAAAAAGATCCATTTGGGATATCTTAAAAAAAAAAACCCTCAAAGGATATGTTTAAGCTCCCAAAGTTGAAAATCCTTCTCCATCTCTGTCTCAGGTTGTTATTTATTAGAGTTATGCCTCATATTTTCTCCAGGAGCAAAAAAAAAAAAAAACTTACATGGCTTTTGTTCCGCTGTAATTTGCTTGGCAACAACATTTGCAGACAGGAACTTTAATCAAAATGACAAATTTTGGAGTTGCATTATTGCAATACAAAGTTCACCCCTTTGGTACATGCAGGTGATAACATAATGCATCTATCAAATGTTTGTGTGAGTGCTATCCAGTGTTCTTCCATGGCTCACTTAAGGCATTCCAAGAAGTGAATATAAGAATAACCTGGTTCTTAGCCCCTAACGTATAAATAGCCTGAACATTTTATCACCAGATTATAATACTAATAAGCAGAAATCATGTGTTTTCTTCCAAAAGATGCTCTGCTACCTTTTGAATGTGGAGAGTTCTATCACTAATAGCTATTGATTGATTGAGGAGAACAACTTTTATGTTTCTTTTACATCTGTTGCAAAGTCAGCCAAACAAGTTCAAATTCATCAGGCAACCTAAAACTCAGGCTGGTTTCCAAGGCCAGGGAAAGACTTAAACAGTAGTCCTCAACCCTTTTTGGATTGATGGTTTCATTTGGCATTTTGGCTGGGACTTTTGTTGTTGTTTTCAATGTTAAAAAAATCAATGGGTCAACCCTTTGAGACACATCAGGTCAAGAAATAGGCATAGCAAGGATTCCAGGAATACAATTTTATTGTTGTAGGGTACACAGGTAGCCCTCCACATACAACCACAAAGGCGCCACATCCAAACAGCACTTAGATTTCTTTTTTTCAATATAATCAGTCTGCTACACTTTTTTGTAATTTTTTGTTTTGCACATGGCTGCCTAATTTATTACTCTGGCTATTCGTGAGATACATATTATGTTTTAACTGTCTCTGTGTAACTTTAACGGGTGTCTTGAATTTATAGCTATTACCTGTATGTTGTCCTCAAGCATAAGGACAAGCTAACCTCTAGTCTCCTGAATCCTACTGAAGAACCATATATAAGCTAAGCTTATAAATAAATCAGTTCTATAATATAAACATTGTAGAATCTGAATTCCTTGATAAAGATTTGATATTGAGAGTGGGGCCCCTAATCTTTCAGTGTAATCTATCTTATTGTTGCACTACCTGGCCTCAGGGGCTACAAGAAAGGTTGTCTCCATTCCTCAAAACTGTTGTCCTTTTTCAAGACCAAGGGTCACCAAACCTGGCAACTTTAAGACTTGTGGACTTCAATTCCCAGAATTCCTCAGCCAGCAATGCTGGGAGTTGAAGTCCATAAGTCTTAAAGTTGCCTAGTTTGAAGAATCCTAATCAAGACTGTTGCAGCTGAAGTGCCTCTGTTCCACTCACATCACTTTCTTCCCCTCATAGGCACAGATGAGGCCAGGCACCAACTATTCCTCTTGGTCAGGGGTAGGCAACCTTGGCTCTTTTATGACTTGTGGACTTCAACTCCCAGAAGAGAGATGTTTTAAGAGCTAGAGCAAGTTATCATATATATTACAAAGTTCAAGTGGGAGGTTATAACTAATTAACGAATATTCATACTCTTCCTCATTTATGAAGCAAACTTTGGTTACATTGCTCAATCTGGCTCAGAGACAGAAGAAAGAGTTATAAAGAAAAAGATCTAATTCTGATAAGCTTTCCTTTCCTTAGTTGAGATTTCCATTATTTGTCCTGAATTCTTCCTATATGCTTTGCCCCCTTAATGTATTAACCACATAAAATACACCAATATCTATCTATCTATCTATCTATCTATCTATCTATCTATCTATCTATCTATCTATCTATCTATCTATCTATCTATCTATCTAAAACACTTTTATGAGTCACAAAACAGTTTTAAAATGTGTACAGTATTAGCTTTCTGCAACAGCAATTATTTTCACCATTCTGAGCTTTTTGCAATAGATTTTTTTGCTAAATGCTTTTATATATATATATATATATATGAAAGTTACTACCTAATTTATAGTAATTCCATCAATTGCTATTGGTTTTTTTCCTTCTTTAACATATGCACCTGTAAAGCATGTGAATATAATTCACCTGAAAGTTATTGAATGAATCATGTAAAATCTCCTTCTAGTTTTGCTTGGCTCTGAGTGATTCTAGGTATGATCTATTAATAGTACAACAGACATGAGCAATGGAAAATGAGGTGCAACTCAACTGGCCATTTGACTGATTAATTTTGGGGTATCATTTTATTTCCCTATGACAGTGATGGCGAACCTTTTAGAGGCTGAGTGCCCAAACCACAACCCAAAACCCACTTATTTATCACAAAGTGCCAGGGCATTGTGGTGCCCTCAGCGGGAGCATGGGGATGTGGCCCACTGGGTGGGCATGGCTGTGATTGTCACGGCAGACTGGGTGGGCATGGCCACCTTGATGCTGCTCATGCGAGGGCACCTCTGGGGGCCAGGCAGAGTTGGGGGAGGTCCAGGGGGTCTCTGGCGGGTGGGCCGGTGGGCAGGAGGCCCAGCATCGATGGAGGAGGCATACAATCCTAGCTGGGACTGGGGGCCCATGGCACTGATGGGGATCCGGCTTTCCTTGCTCAGGGTGGCCTTTGGCTTGCTGGGTGTGGGCATGCTCTGCCATCTCTACTCAAGCTCGCTAGCTGGCCACTTCTTCTCCTTTGTGCTGGGTGTGACTGTTGCCCCGGGCGGCAGCAGCAGCCTAATGGACCTGCGCAAGCTGCTGGCAGCGATGGCGCAAGTACCCACAGAGAGGGCTCTGAGTACTGCCTCTGGCACGTGTGCCATAGGTTCGCCACCACTGCCCTATGGTGATCTGTCCCTAACCTGGTCTTTTACAGTGGACTCATCACCACTGTAACCGAGTCCACCTTAATGCTAGTCATCCAACTGGGCAAACAGAGTTGTTATAGTCTATAGTATGGATGCTTTATAGAAAAGGTTAATGAATATAAGCTTGGGTCTCCTTCGTAATTCTTTCTTTATTTATTTATTAAATTGCTATGCTGCCCATTTAATTATGCAAAGTGATTCTATATTCATAAGAACTGAGTAATAATAAAGTGTCCTAGAATCCTAAAGTTAGAGGGAGCAACTAAGGTCATAGAATGCAACTGCTGATCAATAGAAAAATTGAAATTCAAACATTCCAAAATAATTTCTAAGTCTTTCTTTCTTTCTTTCTTTCTTTCTTTCTTTCTTTCTTTCTTTCTTTCTTTCTTTCTTTCTTTCTTTCTTTATTTTGAAAGCACATCATATTGTTGGTGGAGTTGAATATATACACTTTTTTATTTGATACAGTCAATTAATTTGTAAATTAATTGAATGATTGTATAAATAGTTGCAATTTCACATTTTTCTCTTTGATTTTCTTTTTAAGGGGATCTGCCATTGCAAAAATCGTAGGCCAAAATACCAAAAGCTCCAATCAGTTTGACCCTGTTGTTAAGATGTGGGTATTTGAAGAACTAATTAATGGTCGAAAACTCACTGAAATCATTAACCAAGAACATGAAAATGTAAAATATCTCCCAGGGCATAAAATACCTCCAAATGTGGTAAGTGACAACAAAACATACCAGAATGCTTTCATTTTTAAATTATATTCCAATTGAGTTCAAAGAAAGTAGAACAAATAAGTAACTTAGACGAAAACAAATTACAGCCCCCAAATTCATAATGTAACACTGAAATGTAAAGGATATAGATGAGATGTTGTCAGTGGGGCCAATTGACTTAACTTGATGGCCAGAAATCTTTTAAAAATTCCAAGCAGAGTGTGCCATAAAAAATAAAATAAAATAGCACTTTAATTATTCATTGTTCTCTTAATATACATTCAACAGCAGCACCATGCATCTGATCTCCTCTCAGCATGTTATTTTATCTTATTTCATTATTTTAAACAATTTAAACTACGGTATATAGCTCTCCATTGCACAACAGTGACTCTACGCAGTGTATATTAAAACTAAAAACACCACCATGATGCAGGTAATTTTCTACTCACAGCCATTTGTTTAATGGCCATTTGAAGTTACAGCAGCATTGAAAAAAGTGAATTATGATTTGGTCCTTGTACTTACACTCCCTGAGTATTCCCACATTCACATGATGAAAAATTGTGAGCTTGGCAATTGGCATATGTTTGCGATGGTTGCCGTGTCCCAGGATCACACAATTGCCATTTGTGACTTTCCCAGCTGGCTTCCAACAAGCGGGGGAAGCTGGATTTGCTTAACTACTGTGTGACACGCTTAACATCTGTAAGGATTCACTTAACAACCAAGGCAAAAGTCATAAAATTAGGTGTAACTCACTTAGCAATTCCCTTGCTTAACAATGGAAATACTGGTCCAATTGTAGTCCGGAGTCAAGGACTACCTGTACAGGTAAAAATTAACATTCAAAAAAGAAATGATGGAAGTGCAAGATAAAAAACAAAAAACAAAAAACCCTTCCCTTCTAATTCCAAAAGTGGAATGAAACACATCAATAATTGGACTCACCATTTAGGTCCCCAAAATGATGGAATTGGCAATTACTGGCCAAAAAACAGGCTAGTTTTCTGCTGGCAAGAAAGAACCAAGATAAAGTGCCATAACAAAAAACAAGCCTGTTTTTCGGCCAGTAATTGCCAATTCCTCCATTTTGGGGACCAAAATGGTGAGTCCGGTTATTGATGTGTTTCATTCCACTTTTGAAATATACACGCACACATGATGGCCCACCAGAACACAGACACATTGTCAAAGCAAGAATATTCAATATTAGCAGCGTTGATGTCAACGCTGCTAATATTGAATATTCTTGCTTTGACACACATACTGTAAAGGGCCTGCCTACCTTCCTCTCACTTTGTTACAAATCCCACTGACATTAACAGAACAATACACCAGGGTGTCTCAGGCCATTTTCTTTGGTGAGATTTAACTCTGACTGTTCACACTAAAGAATTTTGTACATGTAGATCTTGACTTATGACCACAACTGAGCCCAAAATTTATGTTGCTAAGTGAATCCCTGCAGTTGTTCAATTAGTAACACCATTGTTAAGTGAATCTGGCTTCCCCATTGACGTTGCTTGTCAGAAGGTCACAAAAGGGGATCACATGACCCTGGGACACTGCAACCATCATAAATATGAACCAGTTGTCAAGCATCCAAATTTTGATCACATGACCCTGGGGATGCTGCACTGTTCGTAACTGAAAAATGGTCCTAAGTCACTTTTCCCAGTGCCGTTGTAACTTCAAACAGTCACTAAATGAACTGTCGTAAGTCGAGGACTCCCTGTATTGTCAATATAAAGCTGTGCAGTTTTTCTCTCTGAATTAACCATGAGAGAAGCCCTTCCTTCTTTGTAGCAGAAATAGAATTCCGTATGGAATGTTCTTAAATAAACTACTTATGTGGTCCAAGCCTCTTGTTTTGTTAAGGAACCTGACTCACCTGCTGCAATTGGAACAGTAGGAAACACTGGTATTATGTGTGTACAAACTGCATGCTTTTAAACACCCGTATGCAAACATCCAATAAAGATAAGTATGTGTTACGTTTAGATTGTGCCAAGCATATGTTCCAGCTGTCTGCATTTTTAATTTTTGTGCAAACTGTTGGCAAACATATATTTATGGCTTGTTGTATGTTTTCTGCACTTGATTGTTTGGTTGTGGTAAACATTTCCCGCAGTGCTTTTCTCCTTCAGTATTCAGTAGGAGAATGCAATACTGTAATCTATTTTCCTCTCAGGTTGCGGTACCAGAAGTAGTAGAAGCAGCCGAGGAAGCTGATATTTTAATATTTGTTGTACCTCATCAGTTTATTCCCAAAATTTGCGAGCAACTTACTGGTCACATAAAAGCAGGAGCAATTGGGATTTCACTCATCAAGGTAAGGAATGGCGTTTTCTTCTTTAAGTGGGAAAGATATTTTAATAATGGTCTTTATTTGAAGTGCATTTTAAAATATCAGTATAATTTTGTTATTTTATTGTTAACCCCCTTAAATACTACTCCTGGAAGAAAGCTGGAGTATACAGTGATTAAAAAATAAACAGTTAAATACATATACCCATTTTAAAAACAACTGATGCAAGTGCCATGAAGTATTGCTCAATTTACACACTGCATTAAGCCATGGTTTGTGTAACCATTGTTTATGGAACAAATCAGAGTTAGCTGAGCTTATGGTTTATGCAAAATATAAATCACACTTTAAAAGTCACAGTGGCCGAGTTAATATACTATTCTAATCCAGAAAACATAAAAACTACATTCTGCCTTCATGTGTGAAATTAATCCATGTTTAGTAAAGGATTTGACATTCTGTACAACTTTTTTTTAAAAAAGCATTATTATGACTCACTGTAGAGGAACACTTTTAAGAAAGGAAAATACCATACTTTTACTCATTTTAAAACTCAATCGTGACTTTACAGAACCATAAATGTATAGACAACTACTTTGTTTCCTGAGTGCTGACCTATAGAAGATCAGTTGTTCATATACATATCAGAATTAAAGTAACAATTGGCTTCAAGTGACTTATCCAGGCTGGTTTAAACATTAAGATTTTTTTTTTTTTTTAAACCGAGTGGTGAGTCAGGCAGCTGATCACACAAAGGTCAAAGGTCACTTCTCCTTCCTCAGGCTGTCCTCTCTTACTCAATGTATATATACCATTTCTGTTCTTGTGAAGACCTTTCACCTACTTCTAGAAACTATAATGATGCTAATACGATTAAATTAGCAGCATATACAGGATTATATGTTGCCAGGCTGGTATTGGTTGACATACGAGGTCTGATTAATTAGTTACAGCTAAATGGAATATTTCACCCTGCAGAGAATTAGGTGGTTTTTACAGCACTCTCTGGGCAGTTTACAGTGTCAGCAGCATTATTTGCAGATTTCCCCCAACAATCTGTATCGTCCCAAAGATGCTTTTTCAAGAAGCAACTGAACTTTCTTGTTTTTCTTTGAAGACATTTGGCTTCTCATCCAAGAAGCTTCTTCAGCTCTCATCCAAGCTTCTTGGATGAGAAGCAAAATGCCTTCAAAGCAGCGGTTCTCAACCTGTGGGTCGCAACCCATTTGGGGTCGAATGACCATTTCACGGGGGTCGCCAAACAACGCAGTCCGCCATTTTCCCCCCCTTTTCCTTAGCTGTGCTATTCCCTTTTATTCTATTGGCTTTTGAAAGCCAATAGAATAGACTCTCTTGAATAGAGTCTAATTCTACTGGCTTTCAAAAGCCAATAGGAATTGTCCAGGCTGTCTCTGCCCTGCTGAGCCCGCCAAAAGTCCCATTCTGCAAACAGTGCTGCACCAGTTGAGTAGTCCTCAAATTACGATCGGTTGAGTAGTCCTCGCCTTATAACTGGTTTGGGGGGTCGCAGCATTAAAAAGGTTGAGAACCACTGGCTTAAATGGATTGGCCATCTCTCACGATTTACCCTAAGAGAAGCTTAGCTTCTTATTTTAAATGAAACTGAATTGTCACGCTAACTGAAAACTCCATGGAGGAAGGAAGAAAAAAAGTTGCAGCACAGGTTCTTCAGCAAAAAGGGCATCTGCATGTCTTCATTGGCCCAATTTTCACAGAAAACAGTCGGATCCATAAACTAATCTATTGCAATGCAGTTCAACTTGGATTTGCTTTGCTTTGATCCCTCTTTTTTCTGTTAAGTAGGGTGTAGACGAAGGCCCTGAAGGACTGAAACTCATCACGGACATCATCCGAGAGAAACTGAAGATAGATATGAGCGTGCTCATGGGTGCCAACATTGCCAATGAAGTGGCAAATGAAATGTTCTGTGAAACTACCATTGGTAATTGACTCATAAATTATTGGCTTGTCTTGCTAGGGAAATAAATCTGCAGCGAACAGAAGGAGTCAGCCAGCTTCTTTTTATATCCAATCCTATCCGGGATAATAGTTGTAGGTTTTTATCATCCAAGGCTTCACGTCTTCTTATGCTTTGCAGCATTACTTACACCCGCTCACTCGTCTTTTAAATTTGCATCCTGATTTTTGTTCAGAAAGCTGAAGGTGGTGGATGCGGTGCCTTCCTACACTTTATCCCCCCCCCCCAGCCTGCTGGGAGGCAGTAATTAGTCAATGTCACCTGGTAAAATTCATGGCTGAATAGTGCTGAGTAATATCCGGCACTCTTAAATTAACTGTGGTTTGCTTAATTTTAGTTTATTCAGCCCATTTTTCACAGACAACAGGAGTCACCGAATCACAAACTAAATAGCTTGTTTATGAAGCCAGCCAGTGTATTGTAGGGATGCAGCTAATCCGTACTGCAGATCCGGATTTTTCTCACCATCCCTGTGTTTGCAATGGCACACTGAACTAGTTTTAATCTTGCTCTCCTGCCATACAGCAATTCCTGTAAAAACTAGCCAATCTTTTTTTTATTTTCTTCTAGAGAAGTGTTTCTCAACCTTGACAATTTTAAGGCATGTGGACTTCAACTCCCAGAATTCCACAGCCAGCATTGCTGGCTGTGGAATTCTGGGAGTTGAAGTCCACATGCCTTAAAATTATCAAAGTTGAGAAACACTGTTCTAGAGTCAAGTTGAAGTTCTTTTTTCCTTTAAGCAAATGCAGGAAGCTAATCCTATAGGAAGCCTAGTCCTCACTATGATAGTTTCAGTAAATATATCCATCCCCTCCTCCACCTTCTCCCAGGAGTGCTGCCATAAGACACCACATAGCTCTTCTGTATTCATTCAGGGGCCGGTATAAAAAGAAAAAAAAATAGTTCATACATTGCTTGAAATAGAGTCTTTTCAGGAAGCTTGAGATGAAATCAATGCAATCAGAAGGAAAACCGGCATATGCTTTTTAAAAAAGAATCATAATTAGTATCCTTCATTATCCCATGGCATAATTATTTTTATATTAATATCTCACTACAGTTCAATTGACTTTGGGCCTTTTTACCATTAAAAATATCACATAATATAATTGTGCTTTTTTTTTTCTAAGAAAGTCTATTTCTATTTCACTCTTATTTTACTGTCGTTTTACCAACTTGGAATATTTCATTTGATAGTTAATTTTTACAGGAAAATTGTCTCTGTTTTAAATGTTTTCTGCATATTTTAGACACGAACATACATTTAAAAGACAAATAATACTGGAAATAATTCTATCAAGTCAAATACTTTCTTCTGTTGTCAGTTAAGATCCTAACACCTGTGCTTCTTTTCTTAGGTTCTAAAAATGCTAAAAATGGGAAGATCTTCAAAGAATTAATGCAAACTTCAAATTTCAGAATTACCGTGGTGGATGACTGTGATACTGTCGAGCTCTGTGGGGCCTTAAAGGTTTGTTATTCCAAGGAAGTAGTTGTGTTCCTACAATCTACTAAGCTAAACTATGCTTAAGTGTAATTTACCAAATAATATTCAACGTATGCTACACATTAAACCGTCAGGCATGATTTACCTATCTCATTGGCTTCATATAACTCTGACCTATTAAGAAAGTTATCACATTTTAGTATTTGTGTGAATCCTACCATAGTTAGTCCAAATACAGGTCTGCAGACTGGGTTTTCTGCTTAGTTGTTAAAATGTGTAATAAAAGCTTTACATACTGATTTTTAATTGAGTGTATCAGCAGTAAATAGAAACAATATATCCTTACATTTTAAGTACGAGATTAATTAAATACACCTATGAGGTCTGTCTCAGGTCTGTAGCTCTAATATTAATGAAAACTGTTCAGCTATAGTTACTAATTAGGTATCAAAACTGCAAATCTGATTTATTTTGCTGACTACAAGTTTATTGCCAATCTTAGGCGTTTGTTTATTTTAAAATATTTTTTATTATTTTTCAAAAAAATCCATTATTTTTATGTTTTCCTCTTTGTCCTAACCTTCTGAAACAGAATTATTACATCTGAACCATATATTTTTAGCACTAAGAACAGTTTAAGCTGTAGTTTGTTCAGCCATAGTTTCAGTTAGTTTTTGCTAGCTGGATTTGTATGTATTAAACCAGGAGTGTCAAACTCAATTTCATTGAGGGCCGCATCAGCATTGCGGTTGCCCTCGGGAGGCAGGGTGGGTGCGGCCTACTGAGTGGGCGTAGATGGAGTGGGTGTGGCCTACTGGGTGGGCATGGATGGAGTGGGTGTGGCCTACTGGGTGGGCGTGGCCAGCTCTACATCATTTGCGTCAAGAGTGCCTGTGGGGGCCTGGGCAGGAGTGGGACAGATCTGAGGGTCTCTGGCAGAATGGGGTGGGACCGGGGCAAGCGTCAAGGCATGGTCCATTTCTTCATTCCTCACAAAGGGTGACACTTCCCCAGCATGCACCCAGGGGGCAGGGCCAACACCGCAGGGGCTGGTTCCTTGCTGTTTCCAGTCAGCCTTGTGGAGCTAAGACTGAATGCATTTCAGCATAGATGGCCTCCACAAAATTGCACACTGGCTACTGGCCGGCTTGGGCCAGGGCCAAGGCAGTGGGGGCCATTCCCTGACTGTTTCCAGGATGGCTTCGCGGGCCACATGAAATCACTTCATGGGCTGCATCTGGCCCCTGGGCCTTGTGTTTGACATGTCTGTACTAAACTATAAACCATAATTAACATTTGGATTAGCCTGGCAGCCTGGTGGTCATCAAAGTGATAGTTATGGGTTTTGTGTGTGGGAAAATCCAACATTTGAGGGGTCCTTGGTACTTTCTGAGCTTGGTTGTTTTCTTACAGATGTTCCATTACACAATTAGGTAACATCATCAGTGCTAGTAACGAGGGGGTTTTGCTTTCAGTTATTAGAACGCAATATTATTTCATGTCTTTAACTGTTGACTTGTTTTTTTCCTTCTTCTTTCTCATTTTTCCATTGGATGTTAGAACATTGTGGCTGTTGGAGCTGGTTTCTGTGATGGGCTGGGCTTTGGGGACAATACCAAGGCAGCTGTGATTCGCCTAGGCCTGATGGAAATGATTGCCTTCGCTAAAATCTTCTGCAAGGGCACGGTCTCAATAAATACATTTCTGGAAAGCTGTGGGGTTGCAGATCTGATTACCACATGCTATGGGGGACGTAACAGGAAGGTGGCTGAAGCATTTGCACACGGTGGAAAAGTAAGGGCATGTTTTGATATACTGTATGAGGAAGAGAAGTTGGCTGCATTTTTAAAGATAAAATTACACAGTTCTCTAGTATAGAACAATTTATGGGAAGTAGCCAAAGATCCTGCTAGCTGATGCGGGGAGGGTCAATGTTCTTTTGAAGTTGATTTGACATGTCTGGTAATATCCTGTATATATTACTATAACACTCATGTCTGGACAAAATGGTACATCATACGACAAAACATTTTCAATCAAGGTATCTCAAGTGGGCTAACTTACCGAAAGCATCCAAAATCTGGGACCCATGACTCCCACAGAATTGACATTTGGCAAATTTTATAAAACATGTCATAAAATGACCGTGAAGCATTTTATGACCTCATAAATTTATGACCATTTCCTGTGGTCAACTCCTGATGTTTGACTGCTCAACATGAGCTACTTTCAAGGAAGATATATCTCTATTCCCCTGAATTTTTAAGAAGTTTTCAAGTACAGGTAGTCCTCGACGTAGGACCACAATTGAGCCCAAAATTTCTGTTGTTAAATGAGACATTTGTTAAGTGAGTTTTGCCCCATTTTATGACCTTTCCTGCCTCAGTTGTTAAGTGACTCTGGCTTCCCCATTGACTTTGCTTGTCAGGTCACAAAAGGTGATCACATGATAGCAACAGTCATAAATATGAACCAGTTGCCAAGCATCTGGATTTTGACCACATGATCTTGGGGAATGCTGGTCATAACTATGAAAAACAGTTTTTTCACTGCCAGTGTAACTTTGAACGGTCATTAAATGAACAATTGTAAGTTGAGGACTACCTGTACATTGGAATCATATCCGATGGGAAGGTTTGTGTATTACAGCTTTTTTTCCTAAGAATCATAAAAACTGCTAACTGCTGTATGAGTCCCTCCATTATATTTAATGACTATCCTTACATATTACACTATATTACTGAATGCAGTTGAGCATATTGCGTAAATCCCACCAATGTTGTTTTTAAAGCCTGGTTAATGACTTAGCATCATATACAAAATCCTAGCAGCTGTGATTTATTAATTAATCATATGCCACCCATCTCTCCTATAAAGCGACTCTGAATGGCTGACAAAGGTAAGAAAGATAAGTATAAAAATAATTAAAATGTTTAAAAAGTATACAAAAACTAAAACCAAGGAGACAGATGGCACGAGGATGAGATCTTCTTACCCTGTCAACCATCTCAAGTGGTGGAGTGCCTCCCTCGGGGCCGCAAGCCAACCAGCAAAGCCAAATTTTGATACCTTTCTAGATGTCAGGCACAAGCAACTAGGAGTCAGGACAGAGTTCAAAAGCACTTGGAATTTATTCCCTGCAGTCTATACAAGAATCTAATCTGCTAATGGTCAAAGTAAATTGGTGGCAGATGAAAGTCAATGGACTTCAAGGAGGGTTAGACTTAGGTCTTTTTTTGGGGGGGGAGCGTAAGGATTCCAGACTGATGATGCATTTGATCTCACCCTTGGGCTCAGTCTTATCTCCTACATTAGAAGGCCAAAAGGGCGTGACCAGTTCTCACCTCCATTCATAGAGTGTTCCATAGGGTTGGGGCCACAATGAAAAAACTCAGCTCCCTTGACCCCACCATCCAGAATTCCTTAGCAGACCCCTTCCGCTGGAGATAATGGGATGGGCTAGTCCCACTGGAGTGAGATGACTCCTCAGAAGGACCCATGTCATGTGACTAGGATCCATGTCATATAGGGCTTTAGAGATAATAATAAACACCTTGAATTGAATCTGGAAGAAAACTGGTAGCCAATGCAGCTTGCCCAACAGTAGTAGTAGATGTGCCACCCTAGGTGCTCCCAGAACCGGGTGAGCCGCTGCATTCTGTACCATTTCTAGCTTCTGAATACTCTTCAAGGGTAGCCCCATGTGGAACACATTGTGGTAATCCAATCAAGAGACGACCAGGGCATGAATGACTATGTGCAAGGCTTTATGATCTGAATAAAGGTACAACTGGCACACAACATGAATTTGCAGAAAGGCCTCCCTAACTACAATTGCCACCTGCTCTTTGAGCAGGAGTCATGATTCTAGGACAGGGATGTTAAACTGGCAGCCCACGGGCCGGATGCGTCACACGCAGGCCACGACCACCCAGGCTCCGCAAAGGCAAAAAAAGTCACGATACATCATGTGACACGATCGAGTTTGATACCCGTGGTCTAGGAAAAAAACCCAGGTTGCACACACCAGGTCTCTCTGGGGATCGTGCAACCCCATCCACAATTAAAGGTGAGAAACAATTGGATCCTGCGGCCCCTTGAATCCACAGCCATTCCATCTTACCAGGATTCAGCTGAAATCTGTTGTCCCCCATCCAGTTCCTTACAGCCTCCAGGCACTGTGAAAGGGCAACTACAACATTGCTTGGATCACCAGGGATGGAGATGGAAAGCTGAATGTCATCTGCATGCTAATGATATCTCATCCCATGGTGTCAGATGATCTCACCCAACTGTTTCATGTAGATGTTACAAAGGAGTGGAGACAGTAATGAGTCCCGTGGCACCCCACAAAAGAGTAGCTGTGGGCTGCACCTCTCACCTCCTATTAACACTGATTGGGACTGGCTTTGGAGAAAAAAGCTGAACCAGCACAATACTGCCCTACTCAGTTCCAAATCCCACAGACAGCCCCAAATTCAAGATTCGGTAAACTCGTATGATTTGTTTTTCTCGCCATGTATATGTATACATCTGCACTAGACTGTGTTGTTTCTCTGGCCACATCTCTGTGTGAATGTGGGTATATGCATAATTTTTTTTTCATTTTTATGCAATGTATATTGGAGGTGATTATCCTTTGAGAGCTGTATGCAACAAAATCTCATTTTAATGTATGTTGATTAGCTTACATTTAAAGTGACAATACAGTTACTCTGTTCTATTCTATTCTATTCTGTTCTTAGGATACCATGGTCAATGGTATCAAAAGTCACCTCAGGAGCCTTTTCAGACTTGAGAAACAGACTTGGGGCCCTATGAAATTATAATTGATGCAGCCCAGTCAAATACTGAAATAAAACAAGATGTACTAGCTAAAGGAAAACAGGAAGTAATTAATTTATTTAGAAGATTTGCATCTTAAAACAACTCTGGACAGCTCATAAACAGTAAAACTACAAACACCATAAAAGCTATATAGATGTATTTAAAAAATCCAGGGTCTCCAATCATCCTCCCAGGATGTCCAAACAACTATTCTCAAGTTCTCACCACTCTGTCCCAAGGTCTGATTTTAATGTCCTTCTGGAAGACTAAAAGGGTGGGGGGCTGCCAGATTGCCAGGAGGAGTGTTCGCTAAGGGGCTGATGGCATGCAGAGTACAGGCTGACTGCCCATAGCAGTCGCTGCATACCTACACTGTGAAGGGATTATTGGGCAAGCATAGGTAACAGATAGCTACAGATAGGCCAATGCAAACACCTCCCAAATCCCAACTCTGCATTATGTGGAGGTACATGTCCTGAGTGCTGGTTGGTGGATCTGATTTCCTCTTCTGTTCTTTGCTGTTTCAGTTTCCCCTAGCCAGAACATTACATTTGCAGAAATATAAATGGAACACCTATCCAACTATCCCTGAAAAACAGACACATACGTTCCCTGAAGCGCAGTGCAGGAGAAATATGCTTGACCCCCCTAGAAAATCAGGATTTTCATCAGCCTCCAAAGTCCTGTGCTTTCTTAAAAGTCAGCCCTTATAATTGAAAAAAGAAACCCTCATCTTTATAAGTTTGAATTTAGCCTGCTTTCCCACGTTGCAAACACAGGGAGAATGCATACCTCCTAAGCAGATTCCCCACTATTCACTTACAGCGTCTCCTAGAGTAATCCAATTATCATTGAATCCGTATTTCAAAAATGAAGATGGGCTTTATGTTGTTTTCAATGACGACTGAGTAATGTTAGAAGATACAATAGGTCTCTGAGGGTAAATTAATTTTGTGTACCCAGCCAATTGGTTCATTCAATAGTTAAAGTATGAATGCAAGTTTAGTGTCACATGTAGCTTAGCTCTAAATTATATCATTATAATAATAACTTCATATTTTTTTTAAAAAGTGACCATTAAGCTCAAGTAAGTTTAGAAATTGCTCCAAAATCCTGCTTATTTAGTTTATATCGGAAAGTTCAAGGGTGCCATTTCATTGCTAGAGCTTTAAGACGTTTCAGATTTGTTCATCAGTTTATGGAGAATTTAATGCCATTTCTTTTCATTCTAAAACGAGCAATTCATACTTTGCTTATTTTAGACAATTGAACAGTTGGAAAAAGAAATGCTGAATGGGCAGAAGCTTCAAGGACCTCAAACATCAGCTGAAGTCTATAAGATCCTGAAGCAGAAGAATATGGTTGACAAGTAAGTCGTTTGCTTTAAATACTAAATACACCTGTAAGCAGCCATGAGCCATTCAGAACATTTCAACTATAATCCTGGACGTTTTGTTATTTTTGTTGGCTGCAATATTTTCACTAGATAATAGTGGAGAATCATATCTGCCCCCCCCCCTCTCTTGCTCTCTAGCGGTCAGAATTTTTGTAATTCAGTTATGCTAGTCCTTATTTTTGGCATGATTATGATTATTTATTAATCTAAAATTTCAAGTGAAATGACACAACTCAAGCTAATAAAATTCATTTTTTGCTGTTACCCTTATTGGTAAAGCTATTTGGTTGTAGAATGTCCAATTATTTATACACCCAGTGATCATATTTGTACATGTATGTAAAAAAAAATGCAAAGATACTCACTAAGAGGACTTTTTCTTACCATTCTAATTTTTCGTTCTTTTTTTAATTAGTGGGAAATTGTATTCCGATACTTAATTCCATACTTGTGGTATAAAACAATTACTTTCAAAAGATGGACCATCTCTAACTGTTTTAATTGGGTTTTTGTTTCCACGTGATTATATCATGATCTACTGTGGGTAAATTGATAATTCAAGTTTGTCCACAGAGAAACTTAGGACTTCAGTCTTTTTAGATGGCCATTCATTGTGAAGGACATTTAAGTGAACATTTTCAGTTGATTATAGCAATTTGTAAGCTAAACTTGTGAAACAAGTTTCTAACTTATACAACTTGTGCCCTTCAATTCTAACCAAATTGTTATCATCTATTCATGAAATATCAGATGTCCGAATTGCAAGATCAAATGAATTTCCCAAATTATCTATCTAAACAATCTAGTTGGAACTAGATTGTTAGATAGATAACTTGGGAAATAGGGAATGACTGCTTCCTTCTATAGATTTTTTCCCCCATGCTTGCAACCAATACCTATCCAGCCATCTATGGCAGCTCCCAGTGTTTTGATTATAAGGATTTCCTCTTAGACAGTCAGGTGACACTATACAACTTTAGGGCAGTGTTTCTCAATCTTGGCAACTTTAAGACGCCTGGACTTCAATTCCCAGAATTCTGGCAGAATTCTTGGAGTCAAAAGTCCAGACAATTTTAAAATTGCCAAGATTGAGAAATACTGTTTTAGGGATAATTAAACAGCTGTTCCAAATCACCAGACAATGATGGGGTTCTCAATCATTACGACTGAAGTGGTAGCTTCATAATATCTAATGCGAGGACTGCCTAGGTGCAATCTACGGCAACGATTCTGTAGTCTTAAGAGCTAAGTAATAATAGAAATCCAATAGTTAAATCTGTCATATTCTATTACAGCAGGTTGAGAGAAAAACTATCTGGCTTCGCTATTCAGTGATGGATAGTAAAGGGGATGCTCTTTAATAATGCCTCAATTATAATTTCAATCTTCTCTAATGTTTTCATTGTGAAACCAGCTCCACTATCAGTTTTAAGATCAAGACTGTGACGTGCGAAAATAATCTTTATTACAGCCACTTCCAGGGTATTAAAAAAAAATCTGAATGCTAAGAGCATCGAAGCTAATCTCAGCAGCTGATCTTGGTCTTGTACATTTAGGCTAGCAAAAAACATTGTACTGTTTTCCTCATAATGCTTCTCTTTGTGTTCCTGCTGCTTTACAAAGAAGCACTTTTATCTTCTTTTTTTGTTGATGTTCAAAGGTCCCCATCAGATTTATGTGTTAAGCAAGCAGGAAATTTATTGTACTTATGCTAGGCTTATTTAAGAGTGTATTGGACACAGATAAATGACCCAGGTGCCCAGTGGCCTGCAGATAAGTTGGATTATGAGAGTTATATAGCTCAGAGAGTAACCAGAGACCACAAATTTGGAGAAGGCTGTTCTACAAAAATAAGTGTAACAACATGCTAGTTAAAAGAAGATTGCTAGTTAAAATTACCTTAGTGAAACAGATCCTTGTGTACACATCAATGATTATACAGGGTACGAAACAAAACACTGACTGAAGATTTACTTCAACTGCATTTCTCCTAGGTTTCCACTATTCGTAAATATCTACCTAATCTGCTACCAAGGAAAGTCAGTCAAAGAGTTCATCGCTTGCCTGCAAAAGCATCCGGAACACATGTAAGATCCCATACTGCAACCTACCAGTATAGTCTGTCAAGATTTGTCAGCCTGACATGGAGAATAAAGCAAGCAAGCAAGCAAGGTTTCTGTCAACTTGATAATGGAGAATTAAAGCAAGCAAGCAACATGCAAACAAACAAGCAAAAAAGCCCCTGGTATTAACTTCATTGTGGTCTTAAGGAAATTACTCTGTATGCCTTTTGAGTAACCTGCGTCTTAAGGAGCAGTAATTCTGAGATCTCTGGGTAATTTCAATTGGACTTAGCGATAAGAGGGGTGCAAAGGTGACAAGACAAGGTGTATTATTTCCTGTCCCTTTTACTTTATATTCCAAAATTTCCAGCCACTGACTAGCTTGTTCTGCTCTTTCTAGCTCCAGCCTTATTAAAATGCATCCCCTTTCCTCTCTCCATCTTAAATATTCAGTAGTTATATCATGCCTTTTTTCTTCAATTTTCTCTTTGTCCTTACCTTACTACCTTACCTCATTTTTTTTCTTTCATACACAGTGCTTTGACTTTTCCACATTAATATATAAGCCCAAAAGACTCTGCCAAATTCTGTTCAAAAATATAAATCTGCAAAGGAAAATGGATACATCATACTAAGAGACAACACGGCTTACAGCATTTTTAATTAGGCTAAATTCCATTGAGGTTATTTAAAATATTATTCTGGATTATATAATTTGATAGCAGTATTTTTTAAAATAATGTCATTCATCATTCTACAGTATTTTTTGAAAGCAGCCATAAGCATCTTCCATATTTGTCTCAGTTTATAAACAAGTGCATACGTAAATGTGTGCTTCATTTAAGAGAAAACATTAACACTTTTTAGAAATAAGTTTCTTTAATTGACACAATGTTCCCATGATATACAGTACACTAAAAGAAGTTTCCATATATTTAACATACACAATGGAAATATTTTGAACATCAAATAATTAACCAGCTCTTAAATCAACTCACAAATAAATAGAAAATAATTCTGATTTACATCTTGTAGCAAATATTAATTTCAATAATCTGAAACAAGTTTCAGTTTGAGAAATGAGAATTACACATGTAAAAATTAACATTTGTATTTCAGAGCACCAAACTACACACACGTACACAGTGATCTGACACATAGCATTCTCCAGAAATTTCAGGGAAAATAAAGAATCTCAATAATGTTATACTTTATTTGGATAGACATGGGTTTTATCATGTAAAAAGCAATATTTCTGAATTGGTGAATCACTTCTTTGTTTTTCCAAACACATAATTACAATAGCATGAAATACTGAATTAAGGTTAAATTTAAGTTTGTTCAATTGAGTCCAAAGTTCTGGGAATTAAGAATGGTGTATATTAAGTACCATTCTAGAGATTATAATGTATAACCAGGGAAGAGGTATATTACCATAATTTTTAACTGTAATAATTCTATCATTTAAAGTGATTTATAAATGGGAATTCACACACAATTTATAACCTCATTACATTTCTATGCCATTTTTTATTCTTGAAGTCCAATATGGCATACCTAATTCTAATTACAGTATTTTTCATTTTATTCTCAAAAAAGCCCTGTGGGGTTGTGTAAGATAAGTGATATGTATGGTCCAAACTCATTCACAAAGCTTTATAGTGACCTAGTCGATTCCTCTATAACAGTGATGGCGAACCTTTTAGAGACTAAGTGCCCAAATTGCAACCCAAAACCCCCTTATGCATCGTCGAGTGCCGGGTGGGCGTGGCCCATTGGCTGAGCGTGGCCCATTAGCTGGGTGTGGCCCATTAGCTGGGCGTGGCTGCCGTGGTAACGGCAGACTGGGTGAGACTAAAAAGTTCAATCAATCAATTCCAACTTTGCAAGATCTTTTTTTTTCCCGCGAGTTGAAACTTTTTGAACCTTTTTTTTTGCACATGGCAGCGGAAGCCTAAAGCGAAAAAGGTTTATAAAACCCGGCTGAAGGCCTAGGACTGGGGCGACGGCACGTGTGCCCACAGAGAGGGCTCTGAGTGCCACCTCTGGCACCCGTGCCATAGATTCGCCACCATTGCTCTATAATCACTATATGCCAAATTCTTTTTCACTTACATCCACCAATGGATGATTTCTGTTTTGAAATCACCACTTAATTTAGAGTTTGCTTTTCAAAATTAGATTATAGTTTTTTTGATTTGTTACCTTTGCTCTAAAAAGGTAAAGGTAAAAGTTTCCCGTGTCCAGTCATGTCCGACTCTAGGGGGGGGGGGGATTGCTTATTCCTGTTTCTTAGCCGAAGGGGCCAGCATTGTCTGAAGATGCCTCTGTGGTCATGTGACTACCATGACTATACCCCAAGGCACATGGAACGCTGTTATCTTCCCACCAAAGTGGTACCTATTTATCTACTCCCATTTGCATGCTTTCAAACTGCTAGGTGGCAGGAGCTGCGGCAAGTAACCAGAACTCACCCTATCACGTGGCGCTCGGGTCTCTTTCCAGCTGACAAGCTCAGGGTCTTTAACTCCTAAGAACTGGTCTTTAACTCCTAAGAACTTCAAATAATCAAATATTCAGTGCAATTATTCGTTTTAAAAATCTAAGCTGCCTGAAAAACTTGGTGTGCTTGAAGCAAAGTTGGCAACTATTATTAAAATGTTGGCTTCACTGTAGGAAGCCATTTGTCTGACGAGATATCCAACTTATATAAATCAATTCCTTCTTTCTTCCCCCCCCCCTTTAAAAAAGGCATCTCTTTATTAGACACAACACTGGTTTCCAAATGGTCTTATAACTGGTGACACTCTGGGGCAGGATTTTGAAAATTGTGTTTTATGGTACTTAAGCATTCTGTAATTAACCTGAAGGGGTTCTGTAAGAAACCAAGAAGGGGAAAAAATCCACTTAGTACTTTTTGTTTTTTGCTCAGGGTTTAGGGATATTTGTTTTTTAAAAAAAACATACAGGTAGTTTTTGACTTATAACTGTTCGTTAAAGATAGTTCAAGTTTACATCAGCCAGGGAAAAAGTGCTTTATAACTTTTATTTGCCCTTACGACCTTCACACCATCCCTGCAGTCACATCATTGCAATTTGGGCGCTGGAAAACCAGCTCACATTTATAACTGTTTGCAATATCCTGTGGTCACGATTGCAGCGTGTAACCTTTTTTTGCTGGTTTCCAGCAAAAATGCATCCACTGGAAAAGCCACATTCACTTAATGATGATTTGCTTAATGCCTATGGTAAAAATGATCGCAAAATTAGATCCAGTCACATGATGACTCAATTTATGACTTCTCCAACTTAAGATGGAAACTTCAGTCCCAATTGTGGTCATAAATTGAGGACTACCTGTAACAGGTTTGCTGTTTGCTGGAATATTTCTAATGCAGGAAAGTGGTTTAAGTTTGGGACTGGATCATTAACTGCTACCATGTTCTTGTTCATACAAAGAATCTCAGATTAAAACAATCACACGTCTGTATCATAAATTGTATTGATATAACCATGTTTACATATAACAGTAAAACAGTCAAAATCTCTTTAAATGTTGTGTGCTCTCACATTATACTTTCTTCCTAGCCGTTTCTCAAAAGAATCAACTAGAATCCAGCAACAAATTAATCATTTCTCAGTCAAGAATGCCATGGCATTATTTTTATAGCAACATTACATCAACATAGATATAAATACTTACAAAATCAAAAAATGAATGCAGTGCAATTGTTTTACTTCAAGACAGACAGGGAAAAAAAGGTTCAAGTATTTAAAGCATCCTTTCAAGACACTCGTTTTTTTTACATTGCACATATAAAAATAGTTTCTCTTCCTTATTTTTACAGACCTGTTTCACACTAAAATTTGAGCCGTGTAACCATTTAGATTAGAAAATGAACTCCTATTCCTCATTCAAAGTATACACATTTCTCAATCCTAATATTTTATTGCTATGCTCAGGATTTCCATCCCACCCTCCTTTCCCTTTATTTAAGACTAATCCAGGGTGTGTAATATAAGCAAATTCTGTCACACATTCTTTAGTCAGCCTTTGCTTGTTGTGGAGCAGAGGTCCCCACCCTTTCCGGCTTAGCAGCCCAGCTGGGGTGGGAGGGAGAGGGAATGGTTTGTGTGAGCGGTAGGGGCACACGCAGCTCCATTTGTGCAAGCAGCAGATACATGTACCTGCCATTCCTGCAAATGGAGGTTTACACGTGAGCGCCTGCCACTTGTGCAAGTGGAGCTGCGTGCATGCACCCACCCACCCCTCATGCAGCCCGGTTCTGAATGGGCTCCGGCCCATTAAGGGGCCACAGTCCAGAGGTTGGGAACCTCTGTGCTGGAGAGAAGCCACTTAATTTTCACCATTTTCTTTCTAAAAATAAGGACTACTGTAGAAAAAAATGTTATCCAACAGGCACTATTATAGATTTTTCCTTTAGGAGCAACTATACTCTGCTTTGATAGAAGAGTTCTTAGGATGGGTCCCATCTAAGATTCTTGTCTAGTCCCACGGTCTAGCCTGCTTCTACTGGAATATTTCACCAGAAGCTTTAGGAGCATTCCTAGTCACCATCTCTATTAGTCACAGCTTTCAGGATATGAAACAACATTATGACTACATAGTCTTTGCTCCCCAATCTGGGAAAAAAAATACCACAACTAGGTCCTTGAACATTTTTCATTCTCCAAGAAACTGGAATATAAAAATTATACACTAAATTTTTATATAATGTGCAGTTTTCTGTGACACGGTAATTAATCTGTGCCCTCTAAAAAGTATATTTAAGTTCCAATAGAAGAGAATATATGTAGTTCAGGGTTGAACTGTGAAGTCTTAGGTGCTCTCCATGCTTGGTTGTTTCTTTGCAGTTGTTTCATTACCTGATTAAGTACCATCATCTGTGCTAGTAAGTGTGGGGTTTGCTTTGTTTATACACAATGTATATGTGAGAATGGTTAATAGCAACTACATAGGACAGACAGGTAGAAAACTAGTAGAGCACACCCACAAACACCAACTAGCAATCAGAAGAAGACATGATGAACACTCCTTAATCTCACAAAACAAGAGCAAACTCAACCGTGGTTTCAACTGGGAAACTGTGAGCATCCCAGACCAATCTTGGATGCTTGGCATTTCCTGGATGCTTGGCATTCAAAGCCATTTACATTTATACACATTCAAGAGACAATAAAAAAGCTAAAAAGGAAACACCCCCCCCCGAACACATCCTTTCCAATAACCAACCACATCCTTTCCTGCTTATAATACACCCGTATTATAAGCAGGAATTAATACCAGACAAACAATAAATACCCTAATCAAGGAACTACCAAGGAGAAAACCACACCCACACAAAACCCTTGTAAGGCAAGATAGTGCTTATAAACAGGGAGAAAACCCCATACTCTCTAGCACTGATGATGTTATCTAATCAGGTAATGAAATGTCTGTGAGCAAACAACCAAGTTTACAGAGCATCAAGAACTCCACAGTATATGTAAGCCCTTGTATTCCCTAACATAAATTTAAAGTTAACTGTTCTTTCATCCAACAGCCAAATGGGGTCGCTTGGTAATAAAATTATATTTTTGCTACAAAGTAATCTATATATTATCTCTAACATTTTCCCACTGTTATCACCTTTTCCCTAAGTATTAAGCACTACAATCTAATGGTGAAATGTGTCATCACTTCAATCTTTTCTAAGACAACTGGGATGGGGTAGGTATAGATTACTAATCTTTGCATGTTTCATAACACAAGGGAAATATCTATGAAAACAATTAAATTACTCAAATTACCTGGTAAGAAACAAAGTATGTAGCCCAACCAAATTTAGTTACTCAGAAACACTGTACTGTAGGCTCAACTGAGTTCAAGGAAGCTTACATCCCAGCAAGCATACTTTGTTTCTAGCCTTTGAAGAAAAAAGCCATTGAAGAATAGTTTTGCTTACTGTTAAAATGGAGATATATTTTCATTCAAATATTCTAAAAGTGCATATTGTGCAGCTGTTGAAAAGCTCTTTCATATTTTGAGCAGCAAAAGCTTCATAGAAGAAATAACTTGGAATCACCAGAGTCTACCGAGTAACTCTGGAAGCATCTTAACACCAAAGCCAAGACGCTCTTAGTTTTGAATTCTCCACTTAATGCTGAGTTGTTATTAACAGTAATGGCAACTGATTTTTATGGCTTTTGACTAAAGGAAACTGAGGTATATCTCTGTCAAAAGATGCCAAAACAAGAACCCAACTACAAAATTATATCATAGAGAATTGCACATAATAAAAAGTTCACCCAGAAGAGTGTCAACCGAAGGCATTAAACTACACTGGCAAATTTGTTCCTCCAAATTTGTTATCAATGTGAAAATTAGACATTTCGATCAACACTAGCTCTTCATTGAGATAACCTTCTAAATATTGTCTCTATCTTTCTAGAAACTTTAGTCAGACTTTCCTAGTTGGACTCCTTGCAAAATGTAGACTGCCCTTCTGGACAGCTCCTTCAAGATGGGATTAGCTGTAGGGGACCTTTGACAAATCTTTGACAAAATATGCACATTTTAACTCCATGCACACAGAAGAAATCCAGCTAGTAATGGAAACAAATTCACCATCAGTAGCCACAGAGTTATTACCAGGCTGGGAGAACAGGAACACAGATCTGAAATAGAAGAAAATAGTACAAAGACAAGATAAATAGTAATTGTACAGATGCTCTTCATGTACTCCGAAGAGCATTTAAAATATTTCCTATCTCCTACCCCTCAAAAAGAGTCAGAAACTGAGATGCTTCAGGAATTGAGGAATTAATTTATCAAATAAAAGACTGAAAAAATCATAACTGATTGTTTGTGTGAATGTGTCAGAAATATTTAGAGCAATGAAGAATAGCCACAATCGTTCTTATCCTCTGCCTAAGTGATTGAAGCTTATGTCATTCTTTCTGTTAAAAATCAGAAATAAGTATAATTAAATGGAGGAATTCTAAAAGTTTTATTCTGATTTTTACTTACCAATAGGTACAACTCTTGTTAAATTAGCAACTGGAGGGGGATCTTGTTCAGGAGGACAGAAATTGCAGAAATCCAAGCACGCTGGGCAAATTAGATTCCCCATATGTAGCCATCCATTCATCTGAATATTCACTGTGAGAATTTGACCTGAGTGACTACACAAATATGCCATGTCCTTGACCCAAACAGTCAGTCCACGGGGAGAGCAAGAAACCTTCGGAATAAAACCAAATATGATATGTTTACAAAATAGATTGCACAGAGAAGCCATTTCATTACAGCAGCTTTTTTTTTAACCTTTCATGATGTATTTTGTTTCCAATCTCTTTGCATAAAGAAAAATGCAACTGTATTAGTGCTTTCCAAACAATTACTGCTAAGAACAATGAGGAACCTTTTGCAAATTACTTAATCAGTAAATTGATAATTGTATAGTTTTTTTTCCTTAGCATTCTTAGAAAAGTCTAGTCATGTAACACTTGCCTAGGTATAGAAAACATGCAACAAATAATTAAATTAGTAATCTAATTATTTTAATATAACAGAGCAGTACAAAATGCAAAATTAAATTGTGTTGCAGTTACCTGATAACACCCACTACCCCAATCAGGATAACTCAGTTTCTTTCTGCACTGTTCCATAATGAAAGCTGACTTTTGAATGAGGCAAATGGAATTTGGCCCATATTTCTCTGCACCATAGTTTCTGAAAGGATCTACAAAAAAAAATTGCAGTTTTCTGCTAAGATCTATCAGATTACAGAGACAACAAAATTATCAGATATTACTAGGACATTTACATCATAAGCAGAGCTGTTAGTAAATTATTTTCCTAACTTGTTCACCAACTTTATCATTTATTCAGTGTACATGGCTGTCCACTAGGCAGACACAAATGTGACATTTTGAAGAAGGCACACATGATTTAAGACTGACATGTAGCAAATTTAAAATCAATAGCATTGTACAGTTATTAAAACAAATATATTCCCACGGTGAGCCATATGTTCATCATGGGCAGGCATTTCTATGTAATGATGATCAACAGCCATTGTCATGCTCTCTGTGATGCTTGCACTAATTGATAAAACAAGTTTTAGTAAATGAGCAAGCAACGTATAAGCATTCAAGATATAAATGCATTTACTGAACTTCAACTGTTTAGAAGGCATCAAGAAGACATATTGTTTTCTGCTGCACCTTTATATAAAAAGAATTTTAAATAACACAGATTAGTATCAGACAAATACTATTTTCAATTTATGCCATCAGTGGTACCAAAAGGTTTTGACAGAAGCTCAGTTATGATGACAGAATGTGATATAACTTCAGACCAAGGATAACCAGTATGCATATATGAATTGGGGTATATACAAAACAGGGAAAACCCGTAACACAGCATAATGCATTCTGTGCTTTTTGGGACCAGCTGTCCTTTTAGCCACAGCATAGCTGTTTCCCATAAAAAAAAAAAAATAGCCTCGTTCGATTCTGTGCACAGAGCAGAATACCTGATTGCCTCTTCTAATTCAGGTCACCCAAATCCAGATATTCTACCACACAACAGCTCACACATGAACAATTTTGCCCTTCCCTACTTATGGAATGGCTAGGATAGGGTGAAGGTGTGGGCAAAGCAGTGCAAGATAGAATAACACCTCTGCCAAATCCTAAACATTTCACATACAGTACTGGTAAAAGAAATCTCAAGTAATATTTCAGGGTAGGGAAAAATATTAAAATAGTAGGTCCCCTAAAGATCTATGCAGCCACCATGCATTGACCATAAAACACGATTGTTACAATTCAAATAGCATATATATTTGAAGTTCTTGCTGTCTCATAGCTCTAAGGCTTCTTCTTTCAGAGTGACCTGGGATCACCTAGCACAGGGGTGTCATTCAATTTCATTGAGGGCCACATCAGCAGTGCGTTTGCCCTCAGGGGGCCAGGTGGTGTGGCCAGGGTGGGTGCGGTCTACTGGGTGGGCGTGGCCAGCTCCACATCATTTGCATCAGGGGTGCCTTGGGGGCCTGGGCAGGAGTGGGATAGATCTAAGGGTCTCTGGCAGAAGGGGGTGGGACCAGGGCAAGTGCCAAGGCATGGTCCACTGGAGGAGCCTCACTGTTCCTCTCAGGCCATGTGGGGGGGGGGCTTATGCAGCTAAGATTGAATGCATTTCAGCATAGATGGCCACCACAAAATTGTACATTGGCTCCTGGCCGGCCTGGGCCAGGGCCCAGGCAGAGGGGGCCATTCCCTCACTGTTTCCAGGATAGCTCCGCGGGCCACATGAAACCATTTCGCAGGCCGTATCTGGGCCCCGGGCCTTGTGTTTGACATGTTTGACCTAGCATATTGTGTTAAATTTGAGTCAAGCTTAAGCTACTGAATATGACCAAAGGTGGAATCAAGTATAAAACCAACTCACCTGGTTGGTTTTCCAGTATCCGACAATCTGAACTGCGCTGAAATTCACCGCTTAAGTGCCAACTAAATTCTTGACTAAAAGGGCAGTAGTCAGCAATTTCAACTGATCCACCATAATACGGCAAATCTTTTGGCAACACGCCATACAGACGATCAAAATACTGTAAAGAGAAAAAAGTTATCATAAGGGCAAGGAAAAGTTAAATTACAGTAACAACATTTGGCAATAACTGCATCTTTATTACTAATAGAGATATTATATTCACATGCAGTGGCTTCAAATTAAAGGAAACTAGCTAATATATTGTCGCTGCAATTGTTACTAGAATTAAATCTGTCTCAGGATGTGCTTTTTGATAGTAACGGCTGTTGACAAATATATTGTATTCTGATTTTAAATATGCAATTAAAAAAACACAAAAAAGAACAAAAACATTTAAAAATGTAATATACACCCAACAAATACATTGTTATACTACAAAAAAAAGAAACAAAGGAACAAACAAGTTCCCCAAGAAGTAACATATTGAATTGACATATGTATTTAACATTGTATTAAATTACATATAAAATTTTCTCTATTCTTATAAAATAGCGTGCAATCTATGCCAAAGGAAAACATATTGTGTCATATTTTGATTAGTAGATAAAATGATCTTTTTAGTAATTGTTTATGTTGTGACATGTAAGCTTGTGCTGTTGCAATGCACTATGCTTAGAAAGTGACATAATTTGTTTACTGTCATCTCACTAAAACATTTTCAAGAAAAATATCAAGAGTATAACATTAAATTTATATACAGTAGTACAATGAGGTCTGATTTTACAATACTGTACGGTGCTCCTATTCAATTTGCCCAGTCTGTAACTGTATGCCTGCTCATTGTGAAATACATCTACAACTATGCTAATTTCAGCAATAATTGTTTTAGCAAGGCTATTACGTCTGTGTTTCCCCTCGGGCAGGGATGTGAAACCTGAGACTTATGGATTATAAATAGCCCCAGAGCACGGAGACTTGGCTGCCGAAATGCAAAATATCCAATTTTAAAGTGTTTCCTAAAGCTAAAGTGGAATAAGGTTTGAAATAAAGGTTCTCTATTCCATTTTTTTACTTTAATCCTTTAAAATTGGCCCATATTAAGTACGTAATATTGAAATCTAAATTGTAATATTGATAAAAAAATCCTTTCTCAATATTAAAAGCTATCTAAATAGATTATTAACTTTAAACACACTGTACAAAGTGTATTGAAACAACATAATGTACTAAGAGAATGGTGGCAAACCTGTGGCAAGGGTGCCAGAGGCGGCACTCGGAGCCCTCTATTTGGGCACACGTGCTGTGGCCCCAGCCTTGCCTCCCCGTGACCCTCTCCTCACCAGCAGCCCCCCTGGAGGAGAGTCACCCCCAAGTGTAGCCAACACGGAGCAGCAAGGACATGCCAAGGACATGGCAGCCAGGCAGCGTAGACAAGACTCTGCCCTCATGCCCCATCTTGCACAGTTGATGCTGTGCGGGCAGAGGGCATGACCGCCATGGCACTGCTGGGCTGCCTGGACAATATGCAGTGGGCCCTGGAGGTGGTGAGTGGCCCTGCGGGCAGGTAGGGTGGGGGACGGGGCGGGGCAAGGGGTGGAGCAGGGGTGAGCCCAGTTTTTGGGCACTCAGTCTCTAAAATGTTCGCCATCACTGTACTAAGATTTATAACAACATAATAAATGGGGGGGGGAATATTTCTACCTCTTCCAGTAATATTATTGTGTCACCCAATGACCTGCCAGAGCCCTCCAAAAGTTTGAGAAACTGAGCTACCTATCCCTGATCTCATGGTCATATATTCCATTAAAGCATGTATTGTTTAGTTAGGGTTTGTTGAACAAGAATGAAGAAGTGGATTCCTTTCACAGGATAAGTCAAACCTAACAAGGCACAGTATGGTTTAGCACACTGTGAGAATTCAGCCAATGCTGTATACAAATATAATTCTAATCATGCTTGGTAGCTCCTACCTTACCTCCCTCTATTGCTGTTGAAGCTACAAGAATGCTTCCACAGCTGGCTGACGTTTAGATATGATTAACTTCTATTTAGATGCAGTTTAGCTTTGGTAAGATTAAAAGCTAATTAATGAGATACATTTGGTGGAGAGGTTAAGACATCAGGCTAGAAAACTGGGAGACAATGACTTCTAATCTTGCCTTCGGCACAAAGCCAGCTGGGCAAACCTGAGCCAGTCCCTCTCGCTTTCAGGCCTAACAAGGTGGCCGTAGCAAACCCTTCTGAAAATCCTGGCCAAGAAAATTTCAGGGACTTATTTAGGCAGCCTCTTAGAATCGGATATGATTGAATGGGGAAAAAAAGAAAAAAATATGGGAATGTTTAACTCAATATTATGATGCTTGTAGACTTTTACTTTATTCATTATGATTCATTTTTTTGGATTGTTTCTCTCTGTCATCTTTTAAAAGAACTTAGTATTTAAAAAACAGAAGAATGCATTTCGTTTAACTTCATTGCCAATGGGTAAGATTGAGCCGTTTTCCTTCAAGTGTAATCATGCAGATTTCAGTTCCTTTTAAGTTCAAAAGAAGTTGGATTCATTAAAAAAAACACTGATCTAAATCCCCCCCCCTTTTTTTTTTTTGCTATGCTGAAAAGAGTAGCCAAGAGGCAGGGATGGTGAAAATAAAAGATGCCATCTTAATATTATAAGAAGACATAGGATGTCCTTATAATATTAAACCTGGATTCACACAAACATGTTGAATGAGGATGCATGGCTTTTCACACTGTTTAAACCAGTGGTTTTCAACCTGTGGGTCGGGACCCCATTTGGGGTCGAACGACCATTTCACGGGGGTCGCCAAACAACGCAGTCTGCCATTTTTTCCCCCCTTTTCCTTAGCTGTGCTACTACTCCCTTTTATTCTATTGGCTTTTGAAAGTCAGTAGAATAGACTCTCTTGAATAGAGTCTAATTCTATTGGCTTTCAAAAGCCAATAGGAATTGTCCAGGCTATCTCTGCCCTGCTGAGCCCGCCAAAAGTCCCATTCTGCAAACGGTGCTGCACCAGTTGAGTAGTCTTCAACTTACAACTGGTTGAGTAGTCCTCGACTTACGACCGGTTGGGGGTCGCGGCATTAAAAAGGTTGAGAACCACTGGTTTAAACCTAATCAATATAGTTTATAACAGAAGATGGTTATGATCATCTTACGACTTTCTATTGTCTTTTTTTCTTCCTGCTTTTTCAAGCAACAAGGTATCTCTCTAGGATGTTTTATTTCCCATTTGGGGGATTTAGGTAGTTTAAAGAGGCAAAATGGTTATCTTAAGTCTTTAAGAACCTTCAAGCATCTATCTTGCCCCCTAACCCTTCCCCACTTGACAGAATCGGTGCAACTATAGGTATACGAAAGGGCACTAGGAATGCTTTAAGCCTTTGCAGGACATGAGGCAATGATAAAACCAAAGTACCTATTACCTAATACATAAACCCTGGCATAGCGCATTGAGGGAATACAGCTTTTGGTTTAACGCTGCTTCTGAATAAGGTTATTAATTCAGAAGAATGAGACATGCTTTTGTTTCATGTGTCATATAACATACCTGATATTCCTGAGGCAACTGCTGAGAGAACTTCTGTAAATTGCACACTGCTACTGCTCTTTGGTCCTGCCTGCATGTTAATTGTAATGGATTACTTCTCAGAGTGTCACAATATGGGGCTACTGGTTCTTTTCTTAAGATTAAAAACAGAACAGCGGTTAACATGTTATATATATATATGTATATGCTTCGGCGTGTTAATAAACACTACTTATTATTCACAGTAGTTAATGGGTGAGGACAATTTCAGAGCCATCACTGAACATGCAGCGCACATATATTATTCTTACTTTCTCCGTTGCTGATTGATCCAAAACTTGCAGCTTTTCATCACAAAGTCGCAGCCTTTTCCTCGGCCCCATTCTAGTTTTTCCGCCATACTATAATTGGCTTGATACCAGCTGCAAAAATAGCAAGTGGAAATGGAAATGGTTCTTTAGAGTCCAACTTTCTGAACTATTAACAACAAAGAATCAAAGAGTTAATAATCTTAGGGATTATTAGGTTGTAAAGACTCCTGGTCCTCCTTCCCAATACTTAAGCTTATTCAGTAATATATACTCTAATAAACAAATGACAAACATTAATTTGTCTGGTTTTTTGAGCTATAAACCAGGAGTCGCCAACCCCTGGTCTGTGGCTGGGTGCCGGGCTGCAGCCCGTTCAGAACAGGCCGCGGGATTGATGGGTGAGCGTGTGTGTGCATGAAGTTGCATGGTCTGCTGAGCTGACAAGGTTGCCGCTATAAACCATTGGGAATGTGTTGTAACTGACCGCACAAAATCTACCATAAACACCGTTTAACTCTATCTGACTCGGCATCTATCCACCAGCTGCTGCTATTCTCTTCCATGTCTTTTTATGCATTTCCGACAGTGCAGGGAAATCCATGGCCTGTTAGGAAGTATCTTCTACTGTCTACTTCTGCTATCTTCTACTTACAAGGGCTCTGCAACACTTCGGAAGTAATTTAGAAAGCACTACGCTATTGTTTAAGTAATATTGTATAGCTACAATGTATCTTTTTTACCCAGTGTCTTCCATTAATGCCAGAGTAATCCGGGAGAAGACCCTGTTCTGTGTTTGTGATCCAGTCATTGCTTCATTCTGGAATTAATCAACATCAATAATAGTTAACTTCAGTAAAGCAAACAGAGAAATAGCCTGTATTTTGCGGGAAGCAAACTATTTTTGCCAATAGTGAAACATATTTTATTACTTTAACAATCACAGTGAAATTAGGAGTTGTTCTTGGGATGTCAGGGAGCTATCTATAAATTACATTCATGATTATTTTCTTATAATAAGAAATAGAACAATAGACTATAGACCAGTGATGGCGAACCTTTTAGAGACCGAATGCCCAAACTGCAACCCAAAACCCACTTATGTAATGTCGGGTGCCAGGTGGGCATGGCCATTGTGTGGGCGTGGCCCATTGGGTGGGCATGGCTTTGGTGATAATGGCAGACTGGGTGGGACTAAAAAGTTCAATCAATCAATTCCAACTTTGCGAGATCTTTTTTTTTTTCCCTGCGAGAAGTTGAAATTGATTGATTCTTTTTTTTTTGCACACGGCGGCGGAGGCCTAAAGCGAAAAGGTTTCATAAAACCCAGCTGAAGACGTAAGACTGGGGCGACAGCATGCGTGCCCACAGAGAGGGCTCTGAGTGCCATCTCTGGCACCCATGCCATAGGTTCGCCACCACGGCTATAGACTATAAAAGAATGGAGAACCTAAATTTATTGTAATTGACTGTAATTGCCACCATGAATGCTTCTAAATTATAAATATAAATGAACTTTCATTCCTGGTGTGGTATCTTGACAAAGATATCTGCATCTTTCCTTCACATACTAAACAATCAATTTTGTATTATTTACAATCTAATATAGAACTCTTCTCTACAACCTTCAAAATAAAGGAATTAAATAAGTCCAGGTATGTAGGAAAAGAGTAGAATATATTCTCTGGTGGCTTTTAGTTATTAGCTAATGATTTATACCTGTATTTACTCTGGCTGTATTGATCAATAAAAAAAAATCATTCTAAACATCCTTGAGTTTCTCTATTACTACTTGCTAAAGACAAAACCAGTTGAGATTCCACAGGCTAAATTTCGTATTGGAACAACCCTATGTATATCTATATATTAATTGATTACTAACCTCTAATAACCGTTTCTCCCAGTGATTAAGCTCTGTACCTATGCCACCTTGATTTTCCAGTTCCATTCCTTCTAAATTTGGACAGTCAAAGTGTTTTCTTGCTTCCCTCTTTAGAAAGGTGTTAGACAAATCTCAATATTATTTATTTCAAAATAACGCCTAGTTCATTTTACACATAAAGTTTACATGATATATAAAATGTTACTTTATCCAGCAAAGATTTTTAATGAGAGAACTCTAAGATGCTGTCATGCTTCAGTTAAGTCAAGAAATTTCATTTAAAATTAATAGCACTTGGAAACCAGCAAAAGGGTATGTACTTCTGTGACAGATCATGCAACCTCAACCCCTGCAGTACATTATTATGGAGCACTAGCAATGATTCAATTTTTTAAAATCATTACATATTACAGAGAATGGGAAAAAACACAAATATTTTAATAATTTAAACACAATTGGAGCCTTCAAGAATTCCCCATAAAGTGGAAAAAGAAGCAATAGTGTGGTGCTCAGCATTGGAAGTGGAAGAATTTTCCCAGAACCGTTTTCAGACGTAACAGTGTGTGGCAATTTAGATATTACTGAATTTAACTCCCAGGAGCCCCAGGCAGCAGAATACAATAAGGGATAGTAGTTGAACAAAATTAGCAATACCTGAAAGATTGATAAATTTTCTTGTTCTGCTTTAAAAAATTGAGGGGGGCAGAATATGGAGGCATTAATGTTGTTTCACATCCTGTGGCAGTATTTGAAGGACATTGTAGTTTGGAGAATATGCAACTATAGGTATATTTCCTGGTTTATCTTCTCTTGTCAGTCAGATGACCCACTAACTTCACAGGAATTGGTCTGCAAGCTAAACTGATTTGGGGAGTAAACTGACAATATGAGGAAACATTTTTGACAGAGATTGAGTAGCAGGGCTGAATCTTAACATGTTGAACATGGCTCCCACCATTATTTGCCACTAAGGGTCTAAACAACCAGATCAGATTTTTGTGAAAGAAAATAAAAATAATACTTACAACTACCTTAGGAGTTACCAAAAGGAATACATTATGAGGCAAAATGTTATTATCCCGCACATCCCATAATCTTACTGCTTTACGTATAACTTTATCACTCCACTGATGCACACCAAGGCTGAAAGGAAGACAATTCAGTTGTTACAACTGGGAACCAGGATCAGTTCTTAATATGATCAATAAGCTGAGTCTCAACTATTGAATATATGAGTAAAGTAGCTATTGCATCTTCAAGACAACTGACTTCCAATGCAATTACCACTGAAAACCAGGAAATAATTATGCTGTTTGCATAAGAACTATTTTTAATCATACTCACAAGTACTGTTCAGTGAAATCAGTTTTGTAAAAATTGCAAAGATCAGCATATACCTTTCATTAAATAGTGGCAATCCATTTGCATATCTAGGAGTCAAAGGATTTCCATCATCATCACGATAAAATGCAAAAAGTCCAGCGGAGAAACCCTTAAATAGAAACCCAAAAGTAGTTTACGTTATGTTTATTTAACCCACCACCATTGATAGAAAATTGCTAGGAAAAGAGGAAGAAAGATACAAACCCACATCAAGCTAGCCCTCAACTGGGATCGCTAATTGCATCCCTAACAACATGACAAACAAGACATCACATGATTGCACTAAATTTAAAATCCAATTTTTAGCACTGTCATTAAATGAATCATCGGTAGTCATTAAATGAGAACTTCATATGACCGGAATTTGGAACTTTGCTGACAGCTTCTTTATTGCCTGTTGATTGGAAGCTGGCTTTGAAGCATGCAAATGGCAATCGCATGACGTATGACACTGCAGCAGTCATAAGTGTGAGGATCAGTCATAAATTTACGTTTTCAGCATTGTTGTAACTCTGAATAGTCACTAAACAGGGCAGTCATTAAGTAAGGATTACTTATATATGAAATATTCACAAAAACACAACCATCGCATAAATTCTAGCATAGCATAGCATGAAGATAATATGACTAATACGTTAAATTCCAAAGCAAGTATTAGGGCAATGCCTTATTTAGCCAATCTCAAAGATAAGACATTGAAAAAAACGGTGAATGAGAAAAGGTATAAAGACAAGTTAGAAAATTGGAGAGGACCAAAAATGTTAACAATATTGAAGCTTAAATGTTTATAAACAGTCTTGATTTGCATCCTTTTCCTCTGGGAACTACTACCATCTTTTCTTCTTCCTCATCTTTTAATATTGTGCCTGCTATAGAATTCTAAAGATTGTGATCTTGAATATTTTATAGGTTTTTTGAGCCATAGTATAATTGCTTATACTTTTTTTTAGAAATTTTTCTTTATAGGATTTTAAAAAACATAGCATCAAATACCAGCTCTTACCAAAGCATGAATGATTTCATGTTTCACTGTAGACAACATGCCAATAAACTCCTGTGGTTGAGTTGAAATCATATTTGGACACAGATTAGCATATCCTGCAATTGGTCTGGAAAAATGGTGATACGTTATACAAAATGAGGAAATTAAAAAATGTTAAGCTTCATTGTTACGTGTAAATTCTTTGTATTATCATAGCCTACAAATGTCTAATGAGAAGGAAGGACTCACTGGAGAAGAGGCTAATGCTGAGAAAGATTGAGGGCAATAGAAGAAGGGGATTACAGAGAATGAGGTGGCTGGATGGAGTCACTGAAGCAGTGGGCATGAGCTTAAATGGACTCCAGAAGATGGTAGAGGACAGGAAGGCCTGGAGGAACGTTGTCCATGGGGTTGCGATGAGTCAGACACGACTTTGCAACTAATAACAATGAATGTCTTATATACAAAAATGTCCCTATATTAACCTTTTCTCATGCAAACATTAAATCTGTCGGATGTAAACTCAGAAAAAGGAAAAATGTTCTCTCTTATGCATGGACAACTAGAGTACCTGTATAGATTTATCTATGGACTTTCCTATCAAATATCCATTTTTCCCCTTAAGCTCACTTTTGAGATACTCACTTTTTACTGTGCTAAGAAAAAACTTAATACTAGTCATATAACCAGCGACACAGGCCATACAGAATATTTAGGATTTTCTCAGCTATGGACATAGTCTATGATCCTGAGATGACAACTCTTGGGTAAAACATTTCTCTCCAGACTCCAGATCTTTAATAATTAAGGTGTTAATATCATGTATTTCCTCAAGAAGCTTTAAATAGTTTTCACACATTCGTTTCTGATTTATTTTTCTCATAGCAACTCAATGAAGATAGAGGAGAAATCCAAGCATAAGACCTCAATCATATCACTGGGCCTCAAACTTTTTGGTCTGGGGGAGTCTTTAAATATTGACATGATATAGTTACTTTTGCAACAGAGTTACCGTAAGTAAATCGAGTTTGTGGGATATATAGTGCTACCTGAATATAGCCTCACCTTGCAGGATACTTCTTATCACTTTTGTCTTTTCTAGGCAGATAAGCATATTTTTAAACAAAGGCTGTGCTGCAGCCAACTATTATGTATACAGGGCCAGCAGATTCTGAGGAATAAAAATTGGTCTATCTTTTTGTTAAAATGTTTTTTTAAATGTTAAAAAAAAACACCTTGAGATAGGAAGCATGAAAGTTACCATGGGAGACTCTGCAGGCCAACTCCCCTTCTCCCTCCCCCAGGGCACCACAAGGGGAATCTCTGTGGCATTAAACTATAAAATGTGGCTTCCTATGTAAGCCATTTAGATCCTTGCAGGGATATCATTCTCCTATTATTCTAGCATGGGGAAAACTCAGCCAGCAGGACTCACTTGGAATCCTGTTTCCTGCTGCTCTCTTCACTGAAGTTCTGTGTGACCTTCCCTGCAGTGTAATCACAGAAGGATGCATTATCAGCTGAAGATCAGCAGGGAAGAAGTGAGTGTGGTAGGGTATTTATGGCTTTCTGACTCTTTGGCTACATTGCCCACCCTTCCCTATCTCACTGCTTAAAACAGAATGCATGCAGATAAATCTTCACTGGAAATACTTGAGGTCTGTAGCTCCCCACAGTCCACCTCCTGAGCCAAACTTTCTGAGATTAGGAAACAATGACTTTAGAAAAAAGAGCCAGATCACTCACTTGGAGACATCTGATCAAACCCCGGCCTGGATGGCAAATAAGTCTTTTCAGAACATTTCATCAGATTAGTTAAAGTTAGCCTGGAGATTACCTGTCCATATCTGCTTCTAGCTGACAATATGCTGCGTATGCGATGATGTTTTCTTGGCCACATCTTTCAGTAGTCAGAGCACTAACATACAGTATAAAATCAGCATCTCGAACGCCGTCCGGGTCTGCTTTGCCAACAGTTTGACAATTCCGTCCATTTGTATTACATACCCTACATTGCTAAGACATTACATTTCAAGAAATCAGGGTCAAATAGTCTTCAAATGTTTCTTTATTTAAATTATATTCTGCCTTTATTATTTTTTATAAATAACCCAAAGCAAGGAACATACCTTCCTGTTCCTATTTTCCCCACCCTGTCAGGTGGGTTGGGCGGAGAGCAAGAGAGTCTGGCCCAAAGTCACCCAGCAGGGTTTCATGCCTAAGGTGGGACTAGAACTCATGGCCTGCTGGCTTCTAACCCGATGGTTTCACCACTAAACCAAATTGGTTTCTCTCTTTTAACTCTAAAATGTACAGATTTCCTACTTTTCTTTCTTAGGCTGAAGAAACATTTGAATTAAGATTCCATACTAATTATTTTTAAGGTTTTATACTACTGCTTGTGGCAAAGAAAAGGGGTTTGATAGCTTTCAAAATATTCTAGAGAGCAACATTTCCAAATTCTAAAAGAGCTCTGAAATGACCCAAAGTTCATAAAGAAATCTGAAAAGGAGGAATATAATATTCAAATACAGATTTATCGTATTTTTTCTAGGTTTCTGTTTTTTTTTTTTTGTAAAAAAAAAACTTAAAAATTTTCAGATGTCATAGCACAGCTGTCTTCCTTTTGCCTTGCGCAAAAGGTAACTGTAAGAGTAAATTGCCGTATTACAGACATTCGAAGTGCATCAGGCAAATCAAATTGATATAGGTCAGTGTTTCTCAACCTTGACAATTTTAAGGCATGTGGACTTCAACTCCCCACAGCCAGCATTGCTGGGTGTGGAATTCTGGGAGTTGAAGTCCACATGCCTTAAAATTGTCAAGGTTGAGAAACACTGATATAGGTGCTTTAGCATTTTTTTTAGCAAGTTTTGCCAGTTAGAAGGAAATGTGGTGACTACTATATTTGCATATTTTGTTGGCAAAAATATTCCTGTGTGATTTGATCTACAAATCATAAAAAAAATAAGTCTGAGTTACCTGCAGATGTTCTTCAGGGACTATAACTGGCCCACACTTGGTATGTTCTGCACAGGCTTCTCGACAGTATCTGTGAGGATCATCCTTCTTCCTTAAATACTGGTTTGTTACACACAGTCTTCAATTAAATCATAATCACATATTTGTGAGTGAGATGAATGCACATAACAGTCACACACAAAACAATACCCTAATTGTAAAAGCTATTAAGTATTGTCAAAATGTTAAGTTGCTAATTAAAATTGAGCTGCTCTCTTCCAGAGATGAATAATAATATGCTGACATATGGAATGTACTTGTAAAAATAGATCTCACTGATTCTCCTTATTAAAATTGCTGAAAAATATACATACCTACTTAACAGGACAGTACCCATAGGTTTCCGAACTTGAAATGCCTTCTCTAAATAAGAAATAGCTTGTGGGAAAAGCTTGTTCTAAACAAAAGAAAAATAAAACAATAAAAAAAGGATTTGACACTTTAAAAAATTCCTTCTAAAGATTTAAGTCAAAACCGTAATGACTTTCTAATCATATTTTCACAGCCATAAACTCAATAGAAAAAGTTAGCTTTATTTAAAAAGTTACAGTAACCCCTTGCCAATCCCAAGAGTTCCGTTCTTGAAAACTGTCATAGTTGGATAATTTGTGGTTGGTAAACTTAAGATCTTAGGAATGGGAAACAATTCCACTTGATAAAAGACCTCAGAGATACTATGTCACACCTATAATAAAGTAAAATAGTAAAATCAGAAAACAAGAAGGAATTATAAAAAAACAATAATCCAGAAAAGCATACTGTATGCTTTAGAATACTGGTACTTCTGAAAATATTATTACTTTACTGATGTTTTTTTTTTATGCTGAATCTACTACAAGTAGACAGCTGAGGCACAGATTCTAGTGTTGAAATAAAAGTTCTGAAGAATGAATAGCTGCCTACCTACTTTTGTTCATCAGCCAAACTAGTTGCATTCTGCAAATATGTAACTGAACCTGATGATATGGGAATTCACTTCTTTAATCTGGCAGAAAAGATTTGAATATTTCATTGATCTCTGGTCAATTTTATGCTGTAAAAATTAGACCATTTCTTCAAGCTTTCAAACTAACCTGCTAGGTTCCATCTAACATCTGAGTTAAAATGAAATCAGCCATACAACTCTGATAAAAACCTTTGCATCCATTATGTATCATCTCAGACGGATGTTTCATGACTTTGCAAATAGTCAAATTTTGGAGAGTTGTTCAGGAAAAACTGATGGACAGAAAAATCCCTACAGATACTGACACTTGCATATGATAAACTTACAGATGGCAAGAGGTTACTATATTTATATTATCTATAGAAACAAACTTTTTTGTGGGGAAGGGAACTTCAGAAGAAATCCTAAAAGTTCTTTTTAAAGTTAGATTCAGCTGTGGGATAGAAACAAATTAATCCTAACATATAGTGAATTTTGCTAAATCTGGACTTAAATAAAATGGAATTTGCATAAATGAGGTATAAAGAAAGGAAATGAGAAAATAAGAGTCTGTATCTTATTGCTGACATGTTAATCATGATTAAGGAAATATTATATCTATGCTTCATTAGAGTGATCTAATCCATGCATTGTTTTAAACTAAAAACAAAGAAACTACATTATGACTTAGCATTATGGGTGAATTATATCTGCCCTAATTTTCTAAAACAATTATAGATGTTAGGCAAATTAGAATGCAACCTTGAAAGTATACATCACACAGACCTTTAGCCTAGATTAATTAATTTCATATAAGAAAACAGAATGCAAGAAGTAAATTACCTTTATAAGCTGTTTTTTTTCAGGGAGCAATCTATGAATAGAGACAGCAGTTAGTAGACATTTTTTTTAATCTTCTTAAAGCATTGTTACTACACAAATTACAAATTACTTCACTTCCTATAAAGTCAGGTGCGTCCCATTCCCTTTCCCTTTTCTACTGGTTACTATTTATTTTAGTTACTTGTTCAGATAGGGAAACTGAAAGCTATTCCTGTTAACAATAATAATTTTGGAAGGTTGTTATTATACTTACTCTTCAACACTTCTGTCATATACAGTCTTAATTCTTAGTTGTTCATTAATGTTTCTTTTCATAACTCGATTTTCTTTAAGATAAACTTTGTAAATAACCTGTTTGGAGAATAGGTTCATTTAATAAAACTGCTTTTGTAACTAAACTTTTACAAATCTTAAAATCTATCATGTTTACCTCTGAACTGAAGCATAGATACAGTACAACTGGTTTGTGTTCAGTTCCTAATAACCTCAGTGAGTCTCATTCCTCAGTAACATTTGAGGAATATAGAAACATATTTAATCTGATAAATTGTATGTAAAAGCTTTATTATTTGGTTGTGCATCCTGAATCTTCTATTATTTCTATTTTATATAATTCACCACAAGTATATAGGCAACGTTTCTGAAACAGATCTACGAACCAATTTCAAGTGATTTTCACATTTACAATTTTGAAGTTATTTGCCAAGTTTCTAAAAGGCAATCTTGTATTTTCAAAATATTTTTCTCTGAAACGCCTGCAAAATGTTCAGAACCATAATCTGGCAAATAAAAAGCATACTGGTGAATCGAATCTAACAATGAAAAGTACTAAAGATGTAAAGGGGCTAACTTTCAGGTAAACTGGCTTGGGATTATTACTTCAACAAGCAATTTACCAAGGACTGCACTGATTTAGAATAAACAGTTAAAAACACTGTTTCTGCCTTTTCTTTCGCAACCCATGTATCACGAACCCGGAAACGCTGTTTTGAAATGTGGCTATACTTCTATCAGTGACTTCCCCCCCCCCCCACAATTTGACTCAATAATCTGTTATTCGGTCAACTAAGTCACAGATACGATGGAAGCAGCTCTGAACATTGCTACACTTAAACGAGCAAGCAAAAATATATATAAAAATGGAACGTATGACTTAAGCACCGCAGTTCAGCCCATCTTTTCCCTTCTTCGGACTATTTTGCCTCCCTCTACCGCTAGGATCCTCACCTCCCTGGCACTGGGGATGTGATGGTGACAGAAGGGAGATGCGATGTTAAAGGCGGGGGCTTGAGCCAGCAAAAGCAGCTCAGCCAAAAGAAGGAAAGCCGAGAACGGGTTGGAAAAAAGGAAAACTTCCTGTTCCGCCGAGGCGGCCGCCATCTTGGCCTCTTTCTTCCCGAGTTCCGTATCACCAAGGTGTCGGAACCGGAGCGAAAGCGTGCAGCTCCTAACAGCCAATGGGAAATCACGGAATTACGGTAGAATTAATACTATTGGTCATACCTCGGCACAGAGGGGCGGAGATAGAAGGAGCAGGGCCTCTAGGGTGCGCGAAGAAAGGGCAAGGTTAAGAGCTACGTTACGTGTACTTCTGCTGTCGATCAGATTGCTGGCGGTATCTGCGGACCTGTTCGATTGAACATCGCTGAATGGGACAGGCAGAGATCCAGTAGCAAATGCACACAGAAGACTGTTGCTGTGCAGGGCAGTTATGTAGTTTCTCATTTACAATAGACTTTCCAGTACTAATTAGTGTAATTAAATGAAGATTACTTGTACCTTGGAGCCAAATGATGTTGGCAGGGCTTTAAAAACTAAAACCAAGAGTTGAACTATACTCATAAGCCTATTGGGAATGAATAAATGGCCCACAACACTGATATTATATATCTGTAGCAGCTGTCATCCAGCAGCATGGAAGCCACTGCATTCTGCACCAATTCCAGCTTTTGAATGGTCTTCAAAGCAGTCCCGTCTAAAGTGTATTACAGTAGTACATTCTGTTTTGATTGCCTTAATCATATAGTGTTACATTTTGTAATTTTGTAAGCTGCTCAGAGTCACCTATATGTGAGTTGGGCATTGGCTGAAGAAGGGGTGGGTGTTGGAGAATTCAACATATAAATTTAATAAATAGAGTGAAATATCAGAACAGGTAAGTGAAATACTGACTAATTTGAAAAACCAGAAGAACTGAGGTAACGTTGGTCCGTGTTCAGATGCTCGTTCTAAATTTAATCACAGTACAAATAGTCCTCAACTTACGACCGCAATTGAGCCCAAAATTTCTATTACTCAGACAGCTGTTAAATGAATTTTGCCCTATTTTGCAACCTTTTTTTGCCATGGTTAAGTGAATCGCTGCAGTTAAGTTAGTAACACGGTTGTTAAGTGAATCTAATTTTCCCATTGGCTCTGCTTGTCAGAAGGTCGCAAAAGGTGATCACATGATTCCAGGACACTGCAGCCATCAAAAAACCACTTTTTTCAATGATGTCATTGAATGGTTATTCAATGGTCATTGAATGAATTGTTGTAAGTCGAGGACTACCTTGTACTACAGTATCTCTTTTACAGGGTTGAGATAGAACATATCTATAGTCCCAGTCCTGAATGCTTAGAAGTCACCCCCAACCGAATTGAACAGGACTCAGTTCCCACTGAGTAGCCAACCAATGGCCCTCGCGTGCTCTGGAATACAAATCCCATCGGTCGCATTGGCTGGACTTGAAGGGATGGATGTTCAAGAGTTCAACATGCCTAGAGGGCGCTCGGTGGAGAAAGCCGGTGCCTAAAGCCTCGCGAGGCGTGGCCAAAGCGGAGAAGGGAAATCGAAAGTAGAACATAAGAGTTCTCGATTTAGGAGCCGGAGGAAGATGGCCGAGGGCGAAGTTGTTTACCGCTTTCCGCTTGTGGTCGAGGGGAACTGGGATTGCAGCCTGAGCAAATCTCTGAAAAACAAGCTCCTCTGTTACTTCCAAAGCCCGAAGAGATCGGGAGGAGGGGAATGCAAGATCCACGTGGATCCCGGCAGAGAAAAGCAGATAACGGTGTATTTCGCTCAGGAAGATGGTAGGTGTGGTAGGGTTGGGTTTCGCTTTTCACGGGGGAGAGGAGATGCGATACAGGCCCTTTCGGAAAAATATCGGGAAGTTAGCTCAACAAACTCATACAGCCCCTAAGGACAGTGGCTTGGGCGAGAGACGCCTAAGGAATCACACCGCTCCCGACTAGAATGAGAAGCGGACAATAAGGTAGACGAAACCAAACCAGATTCTAAAAGTAGCCAAGCACACTTCGTTTTTACCTTTACCTTAAGATTTGTTACATGCTTCCCCCCCCCTTTAATCGGGGATATTGCAGTCGTCAGAAAAACACGCGTGTTTCATTTGGTCTAGGGGCTCAGGTATCAGCCAGAAAGCGGGAGACTGTGAGTTCAAATTCTGCTTTATCTATGAAAGCCAGCTTGGGGGAATTTGGGCCAGTCACTCACTCTCCGCCCAACTCACTTCACAGGGTTGCCGTTGTGAGGAAAATAGGAGGAGGAAGATGTGTTGGCAATGTTTGCCACTTTGAGTTATTGTAAAAATAATAAAGGGGGGGGGAATAAATGTAAGTATAAAAATGTAGTTGATCAAATCATCCTAAAAATATAGTAACCTTTGAATGCTGAAGATGTTTATATAGTTCTTTTGGCCCTTTCTTTCCTTGTATTTGTTTGCTGCTAATACATTGAAACTGAATTCCAGGAGTTGTATTTTGTTAGTCTGCTAAAGTTTATATTTACTGCTATTCCAGCACATCTACAGTATAATCTCAAATAGGATTGCCCGTTTAAATGACTCAATATCTTGAAAACATATTATTACTAGAATATTCTGTTCACTGTAATCCTGAAGTGTTACTGAATTTTCAATTTATTTGTGAGTTGATGTAGTTGTAAATATCTTTTGTTCCTTGTAATGTAGCTAGAAAATGTAATTAAAAGACAAAGGTTCTCTTATAATGTAGTCTTATCTGTTTCCACATATTGGAAATAGAAAGTAGCTGTATTCAATCTCAAAGAATTTCCCAACTGATTGTACTGGAATTTCCCAACTGATTGTACTGTAATCTAAACTAAACCAGCTTACTTTCTGTTTCTGGATTCCAACCTTTATCCAATAGTTTCTTTTTGATATAAGATTAAATAGGTCAAATTATAGCTATCCTTTTCTACATTTCAGTGAGACAGAGTGTTCTTAATATTAAGAGCCATGAACTCAGTCTGCCAGGAATGAAGACACTGAAGTTAACAGTCTCTCTGCCTTCAGCAGAAGGAGCACCTAATAAAAATGTGCCACTGGAAGAACAAGATCCAAGCCAGGTAAGTATGTGCACTATACTAGAATAGTTCAATTACATAGATAAAATCTGTGCTTTGTATCCTCCATACACCTTTGTTTTGGAGACTATGGCTGTGCTAGTTCATATATACAATTAAGGATGGTTTGTGGAACTAACCATAGTAGCCTTAGGCATGTAACAGAGAACCAGTTTGGTGTAGTGGTTTAGGTCCTGGCATATAAACCAGGAAAGATTGAGTTCTACCCCCCACCCCCACACCTTAGGCATGAAAGCCAACTGGGTGACTTTGGGCCAGTCCCTCTGTCTCAGTCCAATCCATTTCACAGGGTATTTGGAGGAAAAATGGGAAGCAGGAGTATTAGGGATGCTACCTGCTTTCAGACAGACATATACATACACAGAGGGAGAAGATAAAAATGTAATAATTACACTAAATCTTATGTTGGTTTGCATACAAAAATATTTGGGCACACACCCCTTTCTGAATTAAAATCATACAAGCTGCAGTATGTCTCAGTGTAGCAATATGATTGCCAAGCCTTTATAAGTATATACTTGAGCCATTTGCTACCTTTAGTGCAAATAGGATAAAGTTAGCTCAAGGAACAATATTGTCAGGAAATTGATAAGCTATACATGGGGAACTCGGCCATCTGTGTTGTGCCCATCAGCTTTGGCCTTCACCATTTCTGCAGCAGAGTATGCTGTCCTAGTATGGGGTGCATTGCATAGGTGAAACCAATTGATATCAGTGAAGCAGTATGTTTAGTGACAGGATGTCAAGAAAATATATCCTCTCGCTGGCATTGCCCCACCTAAGATCAGGAGACACTGAGAGAACTAAGCAAAAGAATGATCCTCAACATTCTCTGAATGGACATATGCCCCAAATCTGCCAACTGAGATCTAGGAAAAGCTTTATGGCAAGAACAAACATTCTTGGGGGTATGCTAGAACAAAATTGAATCAAAAGATGGAGGAAGGAAACCATCGAGCAAGGAAGAACATTAAAGGAGGATATGGCTGAAGGATCCAACCTTCCTTATACAACTTGGATGACCATGAATAAATTGAGGATTGGAGCTCTTAAGCATAAAACCAATATGCTCAGGTGGAGGCTCTTAGCGGATCACAATATGCTGTGGAGAGATGCAAAGCTAGCCCATCTGCTGGTTTGTTGGCTTTTACCAGAAACATGTATTGATAACGACTTACTTTTGGCCAAGGACAAAGCCAAAAAGGTGCTTCATTCGGACAGTCTAAAGCAGTGGTTCTCAACCTTTCTAATGCCGTGACCCCATAATACAGTTCCCCATATTGTGGTGACCCCCAACCACTTATACATCACTGGATGCCATGGGCGTGGCCAAAGAAAAGGGGGAAAAATGGTGGACAGCCTTGTTTGGTGACCCCCTGTGAAATGGTCGTTCGACCCCAAATGGGGTCCCGACCCACAGGTTGAGAACCACTGGTCTAAAGATTGATCTAGAGAAGAAAGAAGAAGAAGTTCTAAGTTAGGATTTTATTGCCAGGGGTGTCCGCAACGATAGTCTCTGTGACATGGAGCACAATGTATTTTTAATTTTGCATTGAGTACAAATGAGGCCATTTCAACAAAATGGCGGCATGCAAAACCTTATTGTTTTTAAATACGTGCAGTGCATGTAACACCTATTAAAAAGAGCCTTTGGAGAGTTTGAGTGAGAATGCCCAATGAGTAGGTTTTGTAAAGGAGGGACCTATATATCCAATAGGAATTGTCCCTCTAGCTTGCAAGTTCAGGGAAGTGTTCTAGGATAGTTTGTTTCTGAGGTAGAGGTCTGATCTGGAGATCTTACAGGTTTAAAAATGAATTGTATACGTTTCTATTTTTGGAACCCTAATAATTTTGCTTACTCATTTTTTCATTTTGTGGTTATTCAGTTGTTAGCTGCTGAATTTCATCTCTTTGGGGGAGGGGGTTAATTAGCAATAGTTTTTCTCGTAATATGGATTGACAGGTTAATTTTTTCAAATGAATTTTCAACTATAGATTATGAAACTGATCTTACTTAAAATCAATTGAAAAAGCAAGCAATGTCATCTTTCTAATGGTTGTTGTCTTACTTTTAGATGCCTGTTGTAGCTAAAGAATCCCATCAATTTGGTAAGTGATATTATTTTAATTATTTCACTTGCTGGCGAAATGCTGGTTTAGTCAGTATATCTTTCTAATTCAAATAATGCTTTTGTTTACATTTTATATACTGTAGGTGAACAGTCTTTTGTAAACTACAGTTCATATGATGCTTCAGATTATGCAGAAAAGGAGGCAGGAAGAATGGCCATCCAGGAGGGCTTCAGTGTGGTGGTAACAACAGATGCAGGCAGTGAAATTCAGACCTACATCTTGGAGCTATACTTTGAGAATAAGAGACATTCTGGCGGGGGGCCCATTAAGTCCTGCCTTAAAGATGGACAACAATTCATCGTCACCTTTGAAAATGAAGCAGGTAATTCTATACCAACTTTTATCTATTTTGAAAAGATGGGATATTTCTACTTTTTTTGTTCTGGCTATGAAAATCATGTCACAAGTTGGACAGTATTTGGGGAAGTGCATTTTCTGGTCTTGAACAAAGCGTGGGTCCTTATAAAAGGGAAAAACAGTCAAAATCTCAATTCCCCTGTTTCACACAAATTCATAAGAGAATGTTGAGTTCTCACAAGATTTGGTCATCTTCCAAGGTGGAGGCCATTTACATTTTAGCATTCTGCAAACATTGCCGTCTACAGCAGGGGTTTCTAAATTTTTGTCCTCACCCTTCTCTTTAGTGTACTGCAGTCTTAATGTACACACTTCCCCTAAAAATTTAATCACCAAATGAACAATGAAGACAATACAATGAAATTTGAGGAAAGGTGTATATACATATGTACTGCATGTATATGTATTTGTGTGTACTGCACGCGCGCACACACACACTCATCATCATTTTAGCTGTTGTCTATCCACTGCAGAATGAGTGCATGACTTCTGCATGTTTCCCACCTGAACTTGCTTTTGCCAATATATTTATACGTTGTATGCAGTCTCTAACCTCTGGTTACCCACATCTTACTGGACATTGGAACTGAGATCTAATTAGGCTATAATTTCGAGGGAGGCAACATTGGATAAAGGGGAAGAAATGTCATGTTTTGGGGAGTGGAAGACTTTGATTAGATGTTTTTCTATAGTTTGTGGAATGTTAGTTTTTTTTAAAAAAATATCTTTCTCTTCAACTAGATGCTCGAGAGGTTTTGCAAAGAGATCATCACCAAATAAGTAAAATTGTACTTCATGTCAAAAAATACCAGCAGGAATTGAAGCCAGATCCATCTGAGACATCATCTTCTCTAGTCGTTCTTGAAAATGTGCCAGAGACTATGATTGAGTGTATGCTCATTCTGTTGGTAGAGACTGTGAGTGGCCTTTCAGAAGAAGATAAGGATTTTGATGTGGAAATGGTGCCTGAGTGCAGTGCGGCTGTCATCACTTTTATCAAGCCTATTGGTAAGAAAGCATCAGGAATAAGTTAATAAACATGCTTTTTATGCCTTGGTTACAGCCATATAGCACTTTCAAATTCTTTAGAGCTTTTCATTGAGCAAGATGTGACAAAAAGAAGGAGTTTTTTGGGCTTAATGAAGACATGACAGATGTAAACATTAAAACCATCAATTATCACATAGCTAAGGGTTTTAAGATAACACAGAAGGAAACTAGGCATTCACATTGGCCTGTACAGATGGCATCAATTTTTAAGATTGTATTCCTTAGAATTGGTGGAGTGAAAAAACGAGCAGGCAGAGGTTGATTTCCATGCAGTCCTTTGAGAGTTTCCTCTGCATTATTAAATGATGGCACACTCTGATTTTCTACGATGGTTCTCTAATAAAACATCTGGAATAAGCATTCTTGCTTTATTCACAAATGTAAAAAGTTGGACGCCTCCGGCCAAAGATTGACTACACTGTTAATATTGTTACAGCCATCAGATATTGTGGAAAAATCACAAAAAGATTTGATTCTCTGAGGAAGATTGGAGGGTCCATTGGAAGATATATGTATTTTATCTAAACTGTTGTGCTCACTGTATGTGACAGTGATGGCGAACCTTTTAGAGACTGAGTGCCCCCAAACCACCTCCTGCTCCGCTTCCCTCCCTGCCTGCTCCGCCCCCTGCTCTTCCCATCTGCAGGGCCACGCACCACCTCCATGGCCCGCTGCAGCAGATCGCCCAGGCAGCCCTGCAGCACCATGGCAGCCACGCCCTCCGCCCACACCCCGCAGCATCATCTGTACGCTATGGGGCATGAGGGCGAAGTCTTGTCCATGCTGCCTGGCTATGTCCTTGGCTATGCTACTCCGTGCAGGCCGCGCCCGGGGGCTGCTGGTGAGGAGGGGACTGCAGTGGTAGGCAGGGCTGGGGTGACAGCGTGCATACCCACAGAGAGGGCTCCGAGTGCCGCCTCTGGCACGCGTGCCATAGGTTCGCCACCACTGGTATATGATTTTGGAAGTGGCTATGTTTACTCTGTAGTTCAGGTTGTGGTTGGTGGTTACAAAGGGCTGTCTCAAAATCCAGACCGTCCCAGAGGACAACAGAAAGATCCAGAAAATTAGTGACTGGATTTTTGCAGCCACCATCTGGTAGCCTTTGTGGCATGGTGAGACTTTATCAAGTGTGGAATTCCAAAGTTCAATGGTTGGCATTTCCAGTTAAGTTTAAGAGAGAAATTGTGAAATGCTGTAACCTAGGGGTCCCCAACCCCCAGTCCGTGGACCGGCACCCGGTCGCAGCATGCTAGAAACTGGTCCACGCAAACAAGCAAAGCCGCATCCGCGAGATGCAGGCAGTACATGAAACCACGCCCCCTCCACGCCCCCTCTCTCCACGGAACCGGTCCTTAGTGCTCAAAAGGTTGGAGACCTCTGCTGTAACCAATAAGTGCAGGAAACAGTGAGATAAATGGATTATTGGTTTGATCTCAGCCAAAGCGGTTTCTTAGGTGTCACTAATTTAGGGAAACACTTGTACATGTATGTAAGCAAACGTCAGTTGATTATTCGTGCATGTGAATCAAACTGAAAAGAATCAGTCTGCATTTACACAATATAATGTATTAAATGCAGACAACAAAATATAATAAGAACAATGGATTAAGCCATAGTCCTTAAAAAGGAAATGATTACAAAATACTGCCATTAGTTTATGAGTCATTCAGTTCTGTTCTCTTACAGGAAAAGTGAATGAAGAGAGATCTTCAGTGGGGAATTTAAAGATACAGTGTAGAATTACATTTTTTTCATATTAGAAGACCAGAGTAGGTCTGCCCCAGGCTAGAGGGCAGTTAGGACCATTAAGACTCTTTTTGCAGTTTCGTAGTTTCACAGCATCAAAACTCAACCAAAAAAGAGAGGGTCTCTGCCTTTTGGGGGAAAATAAGTGCAGAGGAGTTGAAAATTCCTTCCTGTGTTGAAAAATGTGTCTTATACATTATGTACTTAAAATAATTTTAATAAGGTTTAGTGTAGTGTCAAGGGCCTAGAATCCAGGAAGGTGTAATTTCTAATTATGGTCTTGTGATTGCAGGGAGACTGCAACTGATCAAGATTGTGGGGGTATGCGAGGCAGTTGTAACTTTCAATTGTCATTAAGCAATCAGTCCTAAGTTGAGGACTTTCTGTAGACTGTATTGAGCATACTTGCCTGACTAGAACAGCAACTTTACCATGAAGAAATAGAATGAATGGAGATTAAGTAATCAGTGATATTATCTAACTTTTTTTTTTTTTACTTATGCTTCAATTTTGTTTGCAGAAACAGACACATTTATCAAAACGTTCAACCAATACCACAGAGTTCAGCAACAAAAGATTTCAGCTCGATCTTTGGAAATGCCTAAAAGCATTTTGGTTGAAAATATTCCCCCTGATATTCCTGAAGACTATATTGTTATCTATTTTGAAAGCAAAAAGCATGGTGGCGGTCTGGTGCTGGAAAACAGCTACATTCCTGAAGACAATTCTGCCATAATTACATTTCACGATAGCAAAGGTAATGTGTGGGGTTGAACTTTCGCTAAATATAGTTTTGTTTGGTCAGTGCAAATACTAAATGAATGCAAAAAACAAATAGGATCCAGTTATTCTTGGGCCTGGCATATGTTTTAATGTAGGGTGATGAAACAAAGAAGTATTGGGCACATTTATGGAACATATAATAATGATAAAGTTGGAAGGGATCTTGGAGGTCATCTAGTCCAACCCCCTGCTCAAGCAGGAAACCCTATACCATTTCGGACAAAGTTTCTTCTTAAAAACTTCCAGTGTTGGAGCATTCACAGCTTCTGGAGGCAGGTTATTCCACTGGTTAATTGTTCTAACTGTCAGGAAGTTTCTCCTTAGTTCTAGGTTGCTTCTCTCTGGTTAGTTTCCACCCGTTGCTTCTTGTCCTGCCTTCACATGCTTTGGAGAATAGCTTGACTCCCTCTTCTTTGTGGCAGCCCCTGAGATACTGGAAGACTGCTATCATGTCTCCCCTCGTCCTTCTCTTTGTTAAACTAGACATACCCAATTCCAGCAACCGTTCCTTGTATGTATTAGCCTCCAGTCCCCTAATCATCTTTGTTGCTATATCACCTCCCGATTCAGAAACAGTTGGTCTCTCAAGACATTTACTGGATAACAACTGGGAGGAAGACATAATGTTATCTTTTGTTGATGGATCCTTGTGGAAATAAAAAAAATAGACTAGGTAGGCCTTTTGTTGAATCCAGCATAAGTGGATTTTGTTTTTGGTTGTTCTTAATCAGTGATGTGAAATTTTTTTTTCACATTTTTCCAAGGTCAATACTTTCCACTTCAGGGAGGTTTGGCAGCTGCAAAGTTTTATAGTGGTTGCTTTACAAGCAATTGTTGTGAAAATGGAAAAGCAAGGGAGATCCTGGCTGTCTTTGACTAGTTCTAGTGGTTGAGTAAGAGGAGAAGGAAGCAGCAGCAAGAGAAGCAGCAAGGAAATAAGAGAGACATGCAGTGAAACAAATGTCCTAATTGGAACCATACTCTTTTGTGTGGGAAAATTTCCCACTTCTTTTCTTTTTCTTTTTTGCCAAACCCAGATCTTTATTCATAATCGTTTTATCTAATAGACTACAACAGGGGTCCCCAACCCCTGGTCCGTGGACAGTACTGGGCAGCAGCATGCCAGCAGCTGGTCCGCATAAAAAAGCAAAGCCCCATCCATGAGATGCAGGCAGCACACAAAACCACGCACCCTCTGGTCCACAGAAAAAACTCTCTCCAAGGAACCAGTCCCTGGTGCCCAAAAGGTTGGGGACCTCTGGATTACAATATATAGAAGCCAGCTGATCCATTCCTGATCTGTACCCTCCAACTCTCTGGCTGAGTTTTGGACTACAGCTAGCCGTTGACTTACGACCACAATTGAGCCCCAAATTTATGTTGTGAAGCAAGACAGTTGCTAAGTGAGTTCGGCCCCATTTTACAACTTTTCTTACCACAGTTGTTAAGTGAATCACTATAGTTGTTAGTAACGTGGGTGTTAAGTGACTCTGGCTTCGCCACTGGCTGCTTGTCAGAAGGTCACAAAAGGTGATCACATGACCCCAGGAGACTGCAACCGTCATAAATATGAGCCAGTTTCCAGGCGTCTGAATTTTTATTACTGACCAAGGGGATATTGCAATGGTCGTAAGTGTGGAAAATTGTCATAAGTCACTTTTTTCAGTGCTGTTGCAACTTCTAACCGTCACTAAACGAATGTAAGTTGAGGACTGCCCGTATATGAGTAATTCCCTCCCCTCCCCATGTAAAAAGTTCCATCTGAGGCAGGTAGCTAAATTACTACCACCTATTCTTCCGTGGAAAAGTGTCTCCATGAATTGGAATCTGAATGGAGCAGAACAAAAGCTCCAAATAAATGGCTGCAGTTTTCCATTTTAATTAGGCTTATCAAGTCCAATTGTCTGGTGTACACCTGACAATGGAGTAACAACGAATAAATAATGTTTATTTTACTAACTACAGCAAGGTCAGTACTTCAGAAACAAGGTAGTTAAATAAAATAGCAGGGAGCTTAGATCTAAGTGACAATCATTAACTTGTAAACAGACAAGCCAAACAAGCAAGCAAACTGGAAGATATAAAAACAGAGAATGTATGGATGAGATTCTCCAATTGGGTAAAGAAACATGGGAAAGAAATCAAACCCCTCTGATGCTTCTGCTTCCCTTGTCAACTTTAACTTCCCAATTCCAGTTTTCCCAGGTCTTTGGGGCAGTTGCCATCTAGCCAGTAACTTACCTGTGATACTTCTAATTCTTTCTCCCCTACCAGTGTCCTCTTTCTGAAGGAGGATAGAGATTTTAGAACTGTAGAAAGCTTATTGTTAACAATTGCTCAGTGCCTTACAATGACTCTAAATGTATTTTAATTAAAATTTAATTAAAAGTTGCAGGATAGATTCTGTGAAGTCTTTTTTCTAATTGTGTTTCCCTCCTTGTTATTTTTTTAAAGTTGTAGCTACCATCTTGCAGCGAAAGCATTGTCTTATGAATGTCCCTGTTTCTGTTTATCCATACTATAAATCTTTGGGAGCTGCTGTATATGGGAAAGAAAGACTACAAATTAAGATGCCAGATCCCTTCCCAGTGTCTGTTGACCCCTACCACTGGAGGTTTCTACAGCAGAATTGTTTACTTCAGGAAATAACACGCGAAATGGCAGGCCATTATTGTGAGATCAGATGGCCTTCCGAGCTCTGTGCAAACCCCGAAATTATGGTGCATCCTTCACATGACTTGTCAAAGAGAAAACGATCCTTGGTTAAGATCTGGAAAGAAGATGCTTTAACTGTTCTTACACAGATCCTGTCACGGCAGAAAGTGATCAAGCGTGAAATGAATTCGGAATTGTGGGAAGCCGTAAGAAACAGTCTAGTAAAAGATGACATTTTGATCATAACAGATGCCTCAAAGAGAGAAGTGGTTTTGGTGGGGGCAGCAGGCAGTGTAAATGATGCAGAGGAGGAAATGAAGGTGCTCATAGAAAATGCTTGTAGAAAGATGGAAAGAGAGAGATTGACGATAGAGGAAGCAATATCAATTACTGCTTGCAAATATGCCATTTTATGCAATTGTGAACTACAAGAGAATATTTGCTCAGCATATCCAGAGCTAAAGATAACTTACGATGCTTCCAAAGAACATATAATTCTGCGTGGCCTACCTGCTGAAGTTTTTAAAATAAAAAGTGACATCCTTGAAAGAATATCCAGTATGATTCAGAAGCCCATTGATATTCATTCTAATCTTCTTCTTTTTCTACAACATGTTGATAATGAGTCTCTGTCTCGGCTGTTATTCTGGAACCAAAAGATAAATGCCTACTATGAACTCAGTGAAAAGTCTGTACTACTGTTTGGAGGAACTCTTCAGGACCTTCACAGAGCCGAGGAGGAACTAAAGAAAGATCTGACTTTCCAAAGTATTGAACTGGAGGACTGCACAGTTACAAAAAAGAATGAATGGCTGGAATTAACAGAACAGTTGTACAAGGCATATAATTGTTCAGGTGAAACCATCATAATTCAAGAACAGGAAGGTGAAATAGTCATTGCAGGTTATTTCAGAGAAGTGGCCACTGCCCATCAGAAGCTCTCTGATTTTGTTGACAACCATACATATATTCAGAGAAATATCAAAAGTAAGTCTGCTGCCGTGGTAATGTATGTACAACAGGAAAAGAGCCCAAAATGGATTAATTTAAATAGGCAAGGTGTAAAAATAAATTTTGGTACACTGAGAAGTCGCAGAGTGATTTCCCTTGAAGGACCCAGAGTTGCAGTTCTGAAGGGAGTTGAGCTTTTTCATAACATCCTGTCTTCTCTCCATGCTACTAGCATAATCATTGATAAACCAGGGGCCGAGTCATTCTTCAAAGAACGAGAAGAATTGTACATTAATGGTGCAAGACAAAGGTTTAACTGTTTGATCAGGATTCAGGAAAGCAAAGAAGAGGTTGAAGAAACTGGAGAAGATGGGAATGGCTATGGAGAGAAGCAGCAGTCGTGCTATGAAGTGAAACTAGGAAATGGTATTGTGGTAATTCTTCAGAAAGCTGATTTGACCCAGTGTTCGGCAGATGTTATAGTCAATGCATCCAATGAAGAATTGATGCACATTGGTGGTCTAGCAAGTAGGCTGCTGGAAGCAGCTGGTCCAGAGCTACAAAAGGAGTGTAAGGACCAAGTGAGGCAATATGGACCTTTGAAGACTGGTTGTGCAACAATCACAAATGCTGGGAAGCTGCCATGTAAGCAGGTGATTCATGCTGTTGGACCAAGGTGGTGTAGTGCTGAAAAAGAAAAATGCATAAAGCTGTTAAAAAAATCAGTGAGGGAAAGTTTAAAGCTAGCAGCCCGTTGTCAGCATCGCTCCATAGCCATCCCTGCCATAAGTTCTGGGATTTTTGGGTTTCCATTAAAAGAGTCTACCCACTCCATTGTGACCGCCATCAAAGAAAGCTTAGAAGATTTTTCTGAGAACAGCTGCCTAAAACAGATTTACCTCATGGATATCAGAGATGATACTATTCGAGCTTTCTCTGAAACCCTGAATGAAGTGTTTGGGCCCTCACTTTCTACAACTTACCCATTTTCCAAAACTAAGCATACTACAGCCTACCCATTTTCCAAAACTAAGCATGCTACAACCTACCCATTTTCCAAAACTAAGCATTCTACTGCAAAAATCCGAGCAGACCCTGAAACGGTGATGACAGCTGAAGGCTTAAAAATACTGCTTAAGAAGAAAGGAATTGAAGAGGCAACAGTAAGTAGATGATGATTATTTTAATATAAAATTAAGAAGATATGTGTGGTTAATGTGGCAAGGTTTAATCAAAGTATAGATGGGGTTTTTAAAATGCAGCAAGCCAGGATTAATAGTTAGCTTGCAGTTAAGCAGACAGTGTTCCAGAAATAGGAGAAAGCATGAAGGAAGATGGAGAAGAACTCTAACAAACTGCTGTGCAAACACTTGTTGTGTATTCAGAATGATATGGTAGTGCAGATGAAGGAGACAGTTAAAATCTCAGCAAGTTCTTCTACGTGTCCATGAGGTTTCTTTGTATCCTCTTTGAGAGCTAATGCTGTACGACTCAACTTGTGATTCTCTTTACTTGTTCTTTTAATCCCAACAATCTCCACCTATGTACTAAAAAGATCTTTGGATGTAAGCTGCTAGAAAAATGGAATACAGGATTGTATATTTGAATCTGTGGTTGGAAAGCAAAATGGGAATGGCTGAATATTATGCAGCAAACATAGGTAGGTAGGTAGATGGTTGGGTATGTTGGAGCTAGGAACTCATGTCATTGGAAGATATTCTCCCTGTTGATTGATAAGTTCAGAGATCCCTGTTAAATATTGCCGTGGCGCAGTGGTTAGAGTGCAGTACTGCAGGTTACTTCTGCAGACTGCCAGGTGTCAGCAGTTCTGCAGTTCAATCCTGACCGGTTCAAGGTTGACTCAGCTTTCCATCCTTCTGAGGTGGGTAAAATGAGGACCCAGATTGTTGGGGGGCAAGATGCTGACTCTAAACCATTTAGAGAGGATTGTAAAGCCCTGTGAAGCAGTGTATAAGTCTAAGATTAGATATTTTTAATTATACATAATATTTGCATGTGCCTGTGTTTTGTCAGGTTGGTACAGGTTTGAGTCCATTCAGCTTTTAATCACCTATTCCAATGTGTCATTTTTTTTTTAGACTGATGTGATTGTCAATAGTGTTGCCAGAGACTTGCAGCTGGACAAAGGACCACTTTCCAGGGCTCTTCTGGCCAAAGCAGGAGCAGAACTCCAAGTGGAATTAACCCAAGAAGGTCAAGGGAAAGACATCAAGGAAGGCTGTGTGCTCAAAACCAGTGGTTATGCTCTGAGCTGCCGTCACGTTCTTCACGCTGTTTTACCTGCTTGGAATCAAAAGAAGAAACTAGAAAACAAGGTAAAGATCTTTTTGATACCTTGGACATGTAACTTGGTGCACTTATCACTTATCTTCACTAGAAATTTTGATAGCCTTTGATGCATTTTTGCACAACTGTTCAGTGGTGCTGCTGCAATGAGATTGTATTTGTATACAGGTAGTCCTCGACTTACAGCAGTTCATTTAGTTGACCATTCAAAGTTACAACGGCACTGAAAAAAGTGACTTACGATTGTTTTTTACACTTACGATACTTACGATCCTCTTGGTCACATGATCAAAATTCAGAAGCCTGCGATATGCTCATATTTATGACGGTTGCGGTGTCCTGTGGTCATGTGATCACTTTCTGACAAGCAAAGTCAATAGGGAAGCCAGATTCACTTAACAACTGTGTTACTAACTTAACAACTGCAATGATTCACTTAACAGCTAAGGCAAGAAAGGTTGTAAAATGGGCCAAAACTCACTTAACAATTTTTTCACTTAGCAACATAAATTTTAGGCTCAATTGTGGTCGTAAGTCGAGAACTACCTGTATATGTACACATACACATAATCACTATACTGTATGTGTACTGTATATACATGCATATATACTGTACATATGTGTGTGTGTACAGACACCCAAACATACATAGATCCATGCAGATTTTATATATCACCCTGAGTCAAACAATTCTGGACAATACAGGTAGACTTTGCTTAACAACCACAGTTGGGATTGGCAACTCTGTTCAACATGCAAGACATCACATGACTGTGATGGACATATCTTGGTTCCACTATGGTCATTAAACCATGGTCAATAACTCAGGCATCATGTGATTGCAATTTTTGATTTTACTGCTGGATTCTCCATTGATTCTGCTCTTTTGAAAGCCATCTGTGAATTACCTTAGTGGCAGTCATGTCACCATGGGATGCTGTGACAGTCAGAAACAGCTGTAGGGATGCAGTTATTAGAATGCGGTATTGCAGGCTAATTCACTGCTCACTGCCAGGAGTTCGATTTTGACCAGCTCAAGGTTGACTCAGCCTTCCATCCTTTCAAGGTCGGTAAAATGAGGATCCAGATTGTTGGGGGCAAGATGCTGACTCTGTAAACCACTTAGAGCAGGGGTCCCCAAACCCTGGGCTGCAGCCATTTGGAACTGGGCTGTGCAAGTGGCGGGCGAGCACGCATGCATGCATGTGCAGCTCCACTTGCACAAGCGGCAGGTACTTGTGTGAAGCTCCATTTGCATGACCTGTGGGCACGCATGCTCACAACTTCAAATGAAACTGCGTATGTGAGCAACGTGTCCGCTGCTTGCACGCTTGCACGGCACCATCCACTCCCCCCCCCCCCACCAGTTCACAAAGCTGGGAAGGCTGGAGACCCCTGACTTAGAGAGGGTTGTAAATCACTATGAAGCGGTATATACGTCTAAGTACTATTGCTAATTGCTATAAATGTTCATCAGTTGTGAAGCACCTGAATCTCAGTCATGTGACTGGGGACACTGCAACAGTTGTAAGCATGAGGAATAGTGATAAGGTTACTTTTTCCACACTACCATATTTTCAAACAGTCTCTAAACAGGACATTTGGTAAGCAAGGACTACCTGTATACAACAGTGAATGAGCTTTCTAAGCAAGTAGGCTTTTAAGCACAGACTGCATGACCTTTGTTCTTAGTTCTTTATATACTATCTTTCACTACTCAGATTTCGTAATTTAACTTTTTTAACCTACGTGATGAGAAGAAGGAAAGAAATGTCAAGTGACTAAGAAAATTGTAGAGAACGTTTCCTGGATCTAGCCGTGGCTTTGGCTGTCTGTATCGTCTGTTTGTGATAGTCCAGCATGATAGCACAATGTGCTGGCAATTTCACTCATTGGTGCACCCTTTTTCCTGATTAATGCAGCTATATCCGTGTTCCAATTTTTTAAATTCATACAATTAGTTTAATTAATGCCAAGGCATATTTAATTGTAGACCAATCATTTAAAAATATTCTAAGATAATTTTTTTGTGTGTGATTCCCCAGAACTTAGGGGGCATAATTGAGGAATGTCTGAAAGTCACCGAACAACTCTCGCTGAGCTCCATCACCTTCCCAGCTATTGGAACTGGAAATCTTGGATATCCCAAAGAATATGTGGCTAAACTGTTTTTTGATGAAGTTTTCAAATTCAGTCAAGCTGAAAATCCAAAGTCCCTTAAAGAAGTTCATTTTGTGCTTCATGCCAGTGATACCACCACCGTCCAGGTATTTTTATTTCACTGCAGTTTCTTTGAAATGTTTTGCACCCTAAACCTGGTTCTGGAAGATCCTAATTCTGCTGAGAACAATCTCTGTGTTTTTCAGCTTGTCTCATGCCTTTCTCAAAAAACTTTAAAAGGTTTTTACTGTTGCTTAACTGTCTTGTACATTTAGCATCATGACCACACAGTAGAAGTTGGCCTTGGAGAATCTGCTTCAATAAAGTCCTGTTTTGGATAGAAAGCAATTCCTCTTCAAGTTTCCTCTCTTTTGTGCAACCTGCCCTATATTACTTATTCTTTTCTTCTTAATAGAACTGTGCTGTTTCTTCTAACTATCTGGTCACAATTCCACGAAAAAGATCTAATTGTACTAGAGCTGTACAAAGCATTCAAAGAGAGTAAGTGGTTTTGCAGGAATGCAAACAGTGCATCTTCTTCATGGTTTGTCTAGCTGCTTCAAAAGCTGTTCCTGGCTTTTTGCAAGTGTATACATGTACAGCCACCCATTTCATTTCTGCCCAAGTGTTGTAAAGCTCTATCTCTATACTTGCTTTGTAGTCTGTTAATTGTGTTCTCCTCTTTTCTCGTTAGGCATTCATGGAAGAATTAAACAGTAGATTGAGTGTAAGCCAAACAAGCTCCTCAATGCCCAAAGCTTCATCTGAGAATTTTCAGCAGGAAAATCAAGGTAAAACTTAATTATGGATATTTGGTGCTCTCTGAGCTTGGTGGGTTGTTTTTTTTTTTTTAAGCAGACATTTCATTACCAAACTAGGTAACATCATCAGTGCACGTGTAATTAAGAAATAGAAATCTTTTGTGAAGAATGAGAAAGAATAAGTATAGCGTACCAGAACATTTTAAAGCTTAACTGGAGTAAAACAAAAATGATTAATAAGGTCTGAGGAAAGAAATAATATTTTATTGTCTTCTGTTCTGTGCAAGAAGAGTTAGCTTTGCCTTGACAGAGAGGTTCGTGCTATAGGTGTGATTCCCTATATGGCAGAAAAGAGATATCCAGTTTTACATCCTTACATCATCTTGAAACATGTCTCCTGCCTGTCTTTTGCCAAAGTTAGGCCTACCTACATGGTTGACTCAACTTATGACTGGTTGCTTAATGACCATTTGAAGTTACTGTGACTCCAGAAAAGCTACTTACAGCCTGGGTTTGAGCCCCACTATAGTCATATGACCACATACTGAGTGCTTGGCCACAGGCTCACATTTAATTGGCATTTACTTCCACTTTCTTAGCAAAATCGCTCCATGGCAAATAATGAGTTTGCTTAACAACCATGGCTGCTTAATGACTGCTGCAAAAAAGATCATAAAATTGGGGGCAGTCACGTGATGGCCCGCTTTTGGACCATCACAGCTTATGACCGATGTTGTGGGCTCAATTATGATTGTAAGTCGAGGATTATCTGTATTCCAGTGTCACTGGGCACTCTGGAGAATATGAGGGATCAGACATTTTCATGCCACAGAAGCATGTGCAGCACATGGAAAGGTTTTGGTACAGGGGCTGCAGAGGAGCATAAACTTTTTCCATTTTCCAGGCTGCTAGCCTGCAAAGCAGAGCAGAACACAGTTGCTTCTCTTTCCTCTTAAAGATGATGTGTGTGTGTGTATATGGGTGTTTGCAGTAGGCCCGAAGCAGATGGGATGAGTCATTAAATCAAAACAGCTTTTCGGAGGTTTGTGCATCTGCCTCCTCATATCTTCAGAGACCTCTCAGATTCTTGCCCTTCTAATGACCTGCTTGTTTAACTTCTGAGATAGTGGCCTATTTTGGACACAGCTAGTAGATGTAGCTTGAGTTTAAAAAGAGAAGGCAGGTGTTTCCAATAGTTGTGGCTTCAGCAACAGTAGCTAAAGAGGACAAAAGGGAGGCGAGGTCACATAAGCCACATAAACCCAAGGTCTATTCTTGCTGGTTTATATTATGCCAAACCCCCATGACCATGATTTAAGGCCTTGAGCCACATGTGGGTTGAACGCCTGGGGTTTTATCTCAGAGACTGCCAGAGATTATCCACATATTATTCATATACAGAAGAAAATTATTAAATGTCTAACCATAGTGAAATTAAGTTAACTTTCTTTAATTTCAAGAGCAAATGGAGGGCAGGTTAATTATTGTTCTGATCCTACTGTTAGTTTTTAGGATAGAGCGAATGTTAAAAATGCCTGCCCTAAATTAAGTGATGTCTAAATTGGACAAGCATTAATTAAAATTTTACTTAAACCTGGGATTTTGTCATCTAAAGAGAGACATTTATAGGGAAGTATAGGCAGTGGTGGGATTCAAATATGTGAACAACCGGTTCTCTGTGTGGATGCCGCTTCCGGAAGTCTATCCTGGGCCTGGGCAACAAAACATTAGCTACCGGATCTGCCAAACTGGTGCGAACTGGCTAAATCCCATCACTAAGTATAGGATAAAATTACGCAGCCGTAGACTTCGGGAGGCAAGAATGCAGAATAAATTGATTTGTCTGTCTCAACCTCTCCTTTTACCTTCTTATAGCTTTCTCTGAGCAAAGTTCAACTCTAAAATATGGAAATCTTAAAACGCAAATTGGCTCACTTGAGTTGCAGCTGGAACAGGGAGATATTACTAAACAGATGACAGATGCCATCGTAAACATAACCAATCAAACATTTAATCTCCAAACTGGTACGTTTTCAACACTATACGTGTCTCTCCCCCCCAAAAAAAAATTATCCTAAAGTTTGACTTGTTGTTTAGATTGTTTCCTTTTGTTTGCTGTAGTTAGATGTGTGCTGGGTGGTCCAGTTTTGGTAGGTGTGGTACAGGAGGGTAACATTATTTTTAAAAAGTAACAATCTGCTGAAAAGAGTCACTCATCACATGTCAGAGGACTTACTATGGTTGTACAGGTAGTCCTCATTTAATGACCACTCGTTCAACAACCATTCTTTTATGCTCACATGAGTGGGGCTGTGAGTGCCCAAGACATGGTGACACTTGGGTGCATGGACCTGCAGATGCCTGAGACACTCATGGCGATGCTCATGCAAATGGGGCTGCGGAACACCTGTGATGCTTGTGGCAATGCTCACAGCAACTCTTGCATGAGTGGGGCTGTGCATGCACACGCACATGCGCACACTGGCCAGCCACTCACATAAGCCTGGTGGCCAATAGGTCGTGGCCCAGTAATGGGCTGTGGCTCACAGGTTGGGGACCCATGACTTACATTATCCCCTTTCTGACAACAGCCCCTCCACACCCATGTGTACCTCCCGCACACCTTCATCCTTCCCTGTTGGAAGCTGACTGGGACTTGCTCAATGCCTGTGGTCCTTACTTAACAATGATAACAGGGATGCCAGTATGCGGTCAGGTGATATCGCATTTTATAACACCATTGCTTAGTGATGGAAATTCTGGTCCCAGATATTGTAGTTAACCAAGGGGCAGCTTTTTTTTTATTTCAGCTGCATTACTAGTGAAACTAACAAGTAATGCAGGTACTTTAATGATGTGGAACTATCTTCAGTCATTTGTAAGAACAACCATGCTGAATTATGCCAAGGCTCATCTTAGCCCAATATTTACATATAATCCCTCCCACTGTGGTTACTGTAGCAATATTTGAAGACATGGTGGAGGTGTTGTTGAGTTGCAAGGTTAATAGCCTATATCAGGGGTGGCCGGATGCGTCATGGCAAAACCGCGTCCACCCCATTGCTGGCAATGGAAAAGTCGCAATATGTCTTGACATGGCACGTGACATTGCGAGTTTGACACCTCTGGCCTGTATAAAACTGTTCCCCTGAAATGTAGCTGTTAACAGCTATCTGGATTAGTAGCCATCATTGCCTCATAGGGTAATAACGTCCACGGGTGAATTATGCAGCATGTGAAGAAATCTTGTTTTTTCAGGATCTGACTTCTCATAGAGAAGCTTGTATTCTGATAATTTATATCCTGTTTTCTGAAGCGTGATCTTCCACTCCTGATGGCCAGATTCCTCCTTATCTCTCTGCACAGAGAAAGGAGCAAACTCTTGAATAGGGAAAGACACAAAGTAATTAGCAATGGACAAAGAATCGATATGTTCCTGTATTATCTGTGAAAGGAAGGGTCTCCTCTATGCCAACAGGAGGTCTTCAGGAGCAATTCACCATAAAGCCCCCATTCCGAATCCTGTGGCTTTTGAAATAGGTTCAGGCCTCTTTTCCCTCTTTCTGTATGATCATCATCAGCAGGGCTCTTTCTTCCCAACCCTATTAATGAAATTAATTTCTGGGATCTTTGTGGGCTCTGAACTGACAAAGGTTGTCTATGCCCTGGAGAAAAAGGATGGAGTGAGAGGTTCAGTGAAAAGAGGTTCATATATTGAAAGGATTGTTCTATTCTCCGAAAGCTTTAAATGTGACAAAGGCATGTTATTTCACCTGCCCAAACTGACTTATTTGTTTGAAAGGTGTTTCCAAAGCCATTATGGAAAGCGCTGGTCCAGAGGTGGTGAAAGAATGTGCTGACCTGGGTAAGGAACAATGTTTTAATAGGATGCTTATGGTTTAATTGGTTGTTAATCAGTTTTAGGATAGTTCTAAAAACCATTATGGATTATTTTTAACTCTTACATTGTGAACAATGTTTCATAACAATCGCATTTGCCTAGAAATGTATTAACTTAAAAATGTGTATCTGCAGTAAATAAAATAAAATGAAATTGCAGCTTTCAAAGAAGGCATAAACCGATTCCACCTATGGACTAAGCCACACTTGATTTGAATTGCCATTTGTTGAACTAGTCATATTGGTCTGGCTGATGATACTTGCTAACTATAAACCCATAATTTTGAGGTTTACTTTTTGTTTTCAGCCATAACCAAACTGACTCCTATATCCATCTGCTCTCAAATATGGAAACGTTTCTATTGATTCCTGGCTTGTTTGCTGCCTAGCTGACTTTTGTTTTCATTCAGCTTCCCAGCCACACAATAACCTCATATGCACCCAAGGAGGAAACCTGTCTTGTAAAAATATAATCCATCTTGTGAACAGCAATGATATCAAAAAGCAAGTCTCTCAAGCACTCATGGAATGTGAGCAGCGGCAATTTACATCTGTTGCGTTTCCAGCAATTGGGACAGGTCTGTATTACTTTGTGAAAAATTGTATAAGTAGAAAGTGCCATAATGAAAGTCCTAGTAATAATAATAATGTTGTAGGATCACTTCATGTTCCATCATAATCCTCAGTAGCATCACTGAGGATATTAAGCTTATATGTGAGATGGGTTCTTGACCGCTGAAGGTTAATTTAAATTTGAGCGCCTCCGTCTATTTCAGGGGTTCTCAACCTTGGCAACTTTAAGACTTGTGGACTTCAACTCCCAGAATTCTGGGAGTTGAAGTCCACAAGTCTTAAAGTTGCCAAGGTTGAGAACCCCTGGTCTATTTTGAAAATTGAATGGGACTTAAAACTGAGTTGCAGGCCAATAGTTGGTGGTTATATCAAGGTGAGTGTATGTCATGGATAGTCAGAGTAACTAACAGAGAGGTGTTAAATTGTATAAAACCAGATACACCTTTAGAAGCTAAAATTACCAGAATACATCTGATTTACTTTGGCCGGGCCATACGTGCAAATTCACTGGAGAAGGCAGCGATGCTAGGAATGGTTAGTGGAACAAGCAGAAGGGGGCAAGGAAAGGATTTGATAACATCAAATCTGATACAAAGTTGAACATCCAACAATTAAAAGAAGCTGTGTTTGACAGGGTAGCATAGAGAGCACTAGATTTTGAAATTGGACACGACTAAATGGTAAAAAAATAACAATATCAAGGGAATGGGTTGAGTCTGTTGAAGTAAAGGCAAGACCTTGTCTAGGAAGAGTAACAATACCTTTTCAAGACTTCTGATCACATGGAGGAATCTCGTTTCCTTAAGCAGATATTTTTAGATTGCAATTCTCCCAAACGTCTAACAGTTAGCCATGATTCCTAAAACTTAAGGATTAGAATCCAATATTTGGAGGGTAAAACATAGTTCCCCCTCCCCAAAAAGAGAGCAGTAGAGAACTTTTAGCTGAAATGCCCCATTTTAAAGATATTAGAAGAATTATCCCTTCACAAAGAAAGGTGGAGTTTATTACTGACCAGTAAAATAAAGAGTTGCTTTAAAACTTTGTATTAACATTGCAGGATATGCAAAACGCGATCCAGTTATAGCAGCCGATAGCATGATTGATGCTATAGTAGACTACGCAAGTACAACATCTGCCCCCGGGGTGAGAGAGATTAAAATAATCATTTTTCAGTCACATCTTCTAGAAGTGTTTTATGCAAGCACGCAGAGAACAGAAGTTACAGCTAGTAAACCCAGTGGTGGTACGCGTACACAAAAATCCTTTTTCTCAAAAGTAGCAGGTAAGGAAATGTCTTCCATTTGTGTCTTAAATATTTGGCTGGCAGACACAGTAGTTAGAAGCACTGAATCCTTGAATTTGTTGATTTGTTACAGAATTCTTTACCACCAAAAAACCTGCTGTGGAATTAAAACCTGCCTTAGTTTTTGAGAGAACAGTTGAGCCAGCCGTTTTTCAGATTTGTGGTGACCACTATAACAATGTGGAAAATGCAGCAGCGTGGATTAAGAAGCTGATTTTTGAGTCCCAGAATGAATACACTATCTCGGATGAATGGATCTCTAACTTTGGAGAAAGCGAATATAAAAAACTGGAGGACCTCCAGGAAACGTTGCACATTGCCCTTAAACTAGACAGTGAAGCTTCTCCTCCCTCGCTTTGTATTTGTGGGATAACTAAAGATGTCTTGCAGGCCAGTATGGAAATACAGACAATGATCAGAAGGATACGAGAAGATAGAGAAGAAAAATCCAAGGCAGATCTTCTCACAAACCTTGTATTGTGGCGGTATGAAGACAATGGACAATACAGAACTTTTGACAGTCTGACCAATATGCAACTAGAAGCCGCAGCACAACATCAGAGGCAGTATGAGCTGACCATAAACAAGAAGCGTTACAAAGTGGACCCCAGTAAAATGCAGGCTGTCGATGACCAGGGAACGTGCATTACCCTTCGGCGTGTTGCAAAAGTAGAAGGTGCGTTCTATACCTTGGCCAACATTTATAACTTCATTCTGTTTCCTTCTTCTCTTCCCTTCCCTTCCCTTCCCTTCTCTGTCTGTGGAGATTCTCATTCATCTAGGTCAGGGTTGTACAAAAAGCACCTGAACTTTCTTGGTTTCTTAAAAACATTTCACTTCTCATCTAGGAAACCCTTCCTTTCCTTTCCTTCCTTCCTTCCTTCCTTTCCTTCCTTCCTTCCTTCCTTCCTTCCTTCCTTCCTTCCTTCCTTCCTTCCTTCCTTCCTTCCTTCCTTCCTTCCTTCCTTCCTTCCTTTCTCTGTCTCTCTCTCTTTCGCCCTCCTATTGCATGTCCCCTAATTTACATAGCCCTTGAATCTAGCCTCTCTCCACTAGACCAAATTGGATGCCTGCTAACAGCCCAAAGTTTCAAAGTTCTCTCAGTGTACTGCAGAAGCGGTCAAAGGCTCCAGGTGAATATCTTGTAATGGCGCTGGAGCACCACTGCTGAGAGTCAACACTTTTGTTTCACCGTTTTGGAGATGGAAACATGTAATGTGGTAGATAAAAATCCAAACCTTATCGCCTAAAAATACAAAAGCTTGGCGTCACCCACATGTCTAATATAGCTATTCTTACAGTGGTTCATTCTGCAGCCTCCTTTAATCTAAGGTTGCCATCCTGGCTGTGTTTGGGATTCTTCCTCCATGCTGCATGTTGATGGATATTGAAGACCAACGCAACTTAGGGAAGGCTGATAGTTTCAAGACAAAATAAAGGGACAAAGAATGGTATAACAATACCTACATAAAAACGGCCATGTAAAGTCCTGCATGTTTTAAAATAAAATTTGCTCACTCGCATAGCTTATTTTGGCATAATAGATGCAGGTATTTGAGGTATGCCTACTATTGCTTGATATAAAGCTGGGTGATTTTGAGTGAAGAAAATGCAGATTACAATCTAGCATTTGTTCTAGGCCAATGATGACGAACCTTTTAGAGACCGAGTGCCCAAAAACTGGCCCCACCCCACCTCCCTGCTCCGCCCCCACTATGCCCCCCATCCCCCGCCCACCCACAGGACCACTCACTGCTTCCAGGGCCCACCGCAGATCGCCCAGGCAGCCCAGCAGCGCTATGGCAGCCACACCCTCTGCCCGCGTCCTGCAGCATCAACTGCATGATGGGGTGTGAGGCCAGAGTCTTGTCTATGCTGCCTGGCTGCCATGTCCTTGGCTGCCCTGCTCTGTGTGGGCCATGCTCGAGGGCGATTCTCCTTCAGGGGGGCTGCTGGAGAGGAGGGGTCACAGGGGGAGGTAAGGCTGGGGCAATGGCACATGTGCCCACAAAGAGGGCTCCAAGTGCCGCCTCTGGCACCCGTGCCATAGGTTCGCCACCACTGTTCTAGGCTAATTCCTTAATTGGAAATGTTTTAACACATCTACAGATCAAAAAGCTTATTTATAACTAGCTTGTTTCTAGTTAATTCTACCTTTTCTGGCAATGAAATCATCAATATCAATACAGCAATTAAACAATAGCGACAATCTCACAAAAATCCCAAATCAAATAAAGTGAGGAAATCACTGTGTAGCAAAAAAAAAAAAAAAAAACACTAACAAACTAGAGAGTAAAGATGTGCAGGTCTTTGTATCTGAAGTGGAAGAGGTGTACAGGTAGTCCTTGACTTACAACCATTTGTTCAGTGACCAAAATTACAATGGCACTGAAAAAGTGACTCATGGCTGCTTTTCAAAATTACGACCGTTGCAGCATCCCCACGGTCATGTGATCAAAATTTGGCCACTTGGCAACTGGAATATATTTATGGTACTTGCATTGTCCTGGTGTCATGTGATCACCATTTCTAACCTTCCCAGTTAGCTTCTCATAAGCAAAGTCAATGGGGGAAGCCCATTTGCTTAACAACCCACATAATTCACTTAATAACTGCAGTGATTCCCTTAACTGTGGCAAAAAATAGAGCAAAACTCACTTAACAATTCCCTCACTTAGCAACAGAAATTAGGGGCTCAGTTGTGGTCGTTAAGTCAAGGACAACCTACATTTTGAGTTTTAAGTACAGGAAAGTAATGGTTCTTCTTCCTCAAATGAGGTCTTTTCCCCATACGATGATGTGGCTTTCAGTAGACATCCTTTAAAGATCACTGTCCCCTTTGCTTGTTTTGCTTCAGTTTGAAATAGCTACCCTTTGCTATATTTTAATGCAGGTATAATGCAGATAATAGTATTTTTACTTGATCCATTGGTCCCCATCTGTGAACAGGCAAATGACAAATAGGTTATGTTGTAATGTTTTGTCAGATGAGATTGATATATGTAACCAGACGTAGCTCTTGGAACTTCATAAGGATCAGCTGGCTTGAGCTTTCCTGTGCTGTGTTTGAGAGACTTGGTTGTACAGTAAGGTTGGCACTACTAGGCAGAGGGCACTCAGTCATTCGCAGCATCATTGTTGAGTTAGGCCAGGGGTAGGCAACCTTGGCTCTTTTATGACTCATGGACTTCAACTCCCAGAATTTCTGAGCCAGCATGGCTCAGCTTGGAAACCTCTCCCTTCCCCTCAGCATGGCTGGCTCAGGAATTCTGGGAGTTGAAGTCCACGAGTCATAAAAGAGCCAAGGTTGCCTATCCCTTTTTGTGAAGACTCAAGATAATTTGCTCCTGTTTTCTGTCCCCCGCTGCCTAAAATTGGATGGCACGTCAATCCAAATGATAAAGAGATGCAAAGGTTGTTTGGCCTAATTTCTGTACTTAAAAAGAACTGGAACTGGAACATGGCTATTTGTAAACGCTCATCAAATTGTCTCCTATTCCTTTACAAAGATAATCCAGCAACTGCAATTCCTGAAGAGTGGGATGCCATGGAGGAAACGATGCGTGTTAAAGTGGTGGAGCTAAAATCAGAAATGAAGGAATATAAAAAAGTCCAGGATATGTTTAACCAAACAAGCAAGGGATATACCATTCAAAAGGTAAAATAAATAAATAAATACCCCAGATATTCTGTTCTGCTGCTTTGGATGACAAGTAAAGCCTTATTTCTCCTCCCCCCCACCCCAAAAACTTGATGCCATTCATTCATTAAACACTAACATTAAAAGATTAAATGCTTGGATGAACTTGAATTTCTACTGTCCCTTCTACAGTAATATAGATACTCCATATTACTCTCTGAGGGGAATAAATATATTGTCTATTAAATTGACCGATTATCAGAAGTTTAATCCTTTTATTACACTGTGATCTTAGAGTAGGGTAGTCTAAGATAATTACAGGTAGTCCTAGACTTACAACAGTTCACTTAGTAACTGCTCAAAGTTACAAAAGCACTGGAAAAAGTGACTTAGGGCCATTTTTCACACTTGCGACCGTTGCAGCATCCCCACGATCTTGTGATTAAAATTCAGACACTTGGCAACTGACTCATATTTGTGACGGTTGCCATGTACCGGGGTCATGCGATTGCCTTTTGCGACTTTCTGACAGGCAAAGTCAATGGAGAAAGCAGATTCATTTAACAGCCTCGTTACTAACTGAACAACAGCAGTGACTCACTTAACAACTGTGGCAAGAAAGGTCGTAAAATGGGGCAAAACTCACTTAACAAGTGTCTCACTTAGCAACAGAAATGTTGGGCTCAATTTTGGTTGTAAGTCAAGGACTACCTGTACTAGAGGAGAATAAGGCTGTGTAGAGAATTGGATTCAAAGACCAAAATGGGTGCATGGTGTATCCACATGCATTCCAGATGTCTTATGCTCTTCAAATCCATGTTGTTGCACAGATCGAGAAAAGATCTCAGAAAATATATTTTCTATTTTCTTGGTCAAAGGAATTACTAAACGTAGTTAGCATTCCTATTAGGTAGACATCCACCCTTGGTTTATATTGCTTCTGCAAAAGAAGCTCCATCATTGAAGCACACCTTTCTCTGGCAAACAGATTGATACTAGGAAGTAATTTGAATGCTTCATTGAAATCAGCTTCCTTTCAGAATCTGAGAAAAATCAGCCTGTCTCCTCTGTGAGAGTCTTTCTGATATTTGGTAGTAGAGTGCTTCTGAATGATCTAGAAGGGGCTGCCTTAAGAATTTGTGTTAGTCAGGCTCACTGACTTGGACATATCTGACACCACATGTCATGCAGGAATGATAGTGGCCAAGATAGGACTAGAGGAATGGGAGATGCTGCAGCCAATGCCCCATACTGGTGGGTTTCAATTTCTTGTTTAATTTATTTTAGTGAAGAATAGTACCTCTGCTTCAATTACTGTTCTCCAAAGATCCAAATTGGTTCTTCCTTTATTCTTTTTTTTAAAGAACATAGCTTATTACTAACTTCTGCTCTCTTTTCATTTGCAGATTGAGAGGATACAAAATCCCTTCTATTGGCAGGCATACCAAATAAAAAAGCAGGAGATGGATGCTAAGAATGGCAAAGTAAATAATGAGATGCTTCTTTTTCATGGAACAGCCAGTACATCATTAACCCTCATTAACAGCACTGGCTTTAACAGGAGTTATGCTGGATTGCATGGTAAATTGCGCTTTAAGGCTGATTCTTGGTACTATGTTTCCCTGAAAATAAGACTGGGCCTTATTTTATTTTATTTTTTTTGCCTCCAAAAGAGGCACCAGGTCTTATTTTGGGGGGATGTCTTACTCACCGACAGCCCTACCCAGCAGGTCCACTTCTTCTGGGGCCGAAGGAGCAGCTGCATTCTGCAGCTGCATTTTGGCCTGCATTTTGCACTCAGCCCTTTCAAGAAGTGGACCGGCGAGGAGAGGGTGCGGGGCACGTGGGGCAGATCCACACCCCTACCCCCGCCTTGCTTGATTTTTAAGTGTGTGCCTCACCCCAAAACTAGGGCTTATTTTGGGGGATAGAGCTTATATTTGGCCCACCCGCAAAATCAAGCTAGGGCTTACTTTTGGGGTAGGCCTTACTTTCAGGGAAACATGATATTAGCTGTTTCACTATTTGTCTTGAGCCTTGTTTGGTTTAACAGGTTTACTCAGCTTCAGTAGACTGGGGTTGGGTACTAAGCTGTAACCATGATTTATAGACCACTGCAGCAGAGTAGCACAACATGCTAACCCAAAGCTAATCAAACCACATTACATCACAACATAATTTGTATACCTCCAGGGGTGATGTGGGCGGAACAAAGAAATTTTCTACTAAAACCTTTGCAATCCTTGAAGAAATTTGGAAGAAAAAAGATGTTCTCTTTACATTCTGGCAGAAGTCCAGTATATAACCTAGTGACTTGGTCAGTAGTGAGTCAGTTAGATGTTTGGACACCACAGATAGAAGAGAGGAATTCCCATGGAAAGGAATTATCATGTGACTCTTGAGAAGTTGATGATCTCCAGAATGATGCCAGATGTAAACCAGGCAGGTGGAAGGAGCAGGAGGTGCTTTCCACATGCAGAAAAACGTCTTTGTATCTGAGCCCAGAACTCCTAATTTCATAATTACAGGTAGTCCTTGACCTAACAACCACAATTCATTCCAGAATTTTCATTGTTAAGCAAAACAATTGTTAAGTGAGTTGTGCCCCATTTTACAACCTCTTTTGCCACAGTTGTTAAATGAATCTCTTGGTTGTTAAGTGAATCATGCAGTTGTTAAACAAATCTGGCTTCCCTAATTGACTTTGCTTCTCAAGCTGGCTGGGAAGATTACAAATGGTGATCACACAATTCCCCAGGACAAATGCAACTGTCATAAATACATGCCAGTTGCCAAGCAGCTAAATTTTGATCATGTGACCATGGGGAAGCTGCAGCGATCATGTGTGTGGAAACTGGTCATAAGTTACATAAGTTACTTTTTTCACTGCAGTTGTAACTTTGAATGGTGACGAAACGAATGGTTGTAAGTCAAGGATTATCCGTACAAATATCTATTCATAGTGGAAAAGTCAGGTGCTCAGAAAAAGTTTAAAGGAAGGAGCCAAATGGAGGGTAATAGCACATAGCAATACCACTTAGACTTATATACCGCTTCACAGTGCTTTACAGCCCTCTCTGAGCAGTTTACAGAGTCAGCATCTTGCCCCCAACAATCTGGGTCCTCATTTTACCGACTCGGAAGGATGGAAGGGTGAGTCAACCGGTCGAGACTTGAACTGCAGAATTGCTGGCTGTCGGCAATCAGCAGAATTAGTCTGCAATACTGCATTCTAACCACTGCGCCCTTACAGTGGTAATGCTCAAGATAATACGATGGAGTCCATCTATTGCAGATAATCTTGGCTTATGACCATTTGTTCAGCAATCATTCAGAGTTATGGTGGCACTGACCAGTCCTCAAAGTTCTATCCATTGCAGTGTCCCGATGTCACATGAGCCTAGTCTAGTCACTTGGGTGCCCAGATTGTGATTATGAGGATGCAGCAAACTGTGTCACATGATCACCATTTCCAACCTTCTCTGCTGGCTTCCCACGAGCAAAGTCAATGGGGAACCTAGCAGGGAAGGTTGCAAGTTACCCCACTTAAGTTGTTCCCATTGCCTTTTCTCCTAAGGAACATACTACAACCAATCAGAATAGAGTTGGAAGGGACCTTGGAGGTCTTCTAGTCCAACCCCCTGCTCAAGCAGGAGACCCTATACCATTTCAGACAAGCGTCCAGTCTTTTCTTAAAGACCTCCAGTGATGAAGCATCCACAATTTCTGATGGCAAGCTATTCCACTGGTTAATTGTCCTCATTGTTAGGAAGTTTCTCCTTAATTCCAGGTTGCTTCTCTCTTTGATTAGTTTCTATCCATTGCTTCTTGTCCCGCCGTCTGGTGCTTTGGAAAATAAGTTTGTTTGTTTATTTATTTATTTATGAGACTTATATACCACTTCCTCTTGGTGGCAACCTCTCAAATACTGGAATATCCCCCATTTTGTAGCACATACCTGCCGCACCTTGCCCATAAGGCAGTGGCCCTTGCTAACTTGTCCACAGTCCCCTGCTCCCCCTCACAAACTGTGTACCCTCCTTCCTTTCCTTTTCTGAGACTCCTGCCTCTTCTGTCACTAATTGATGCGGTCATGTGATGTCATTCTTTACTATCACAGCAATCCTAATCTCAATTGCCGTCATAACCTGAGGGCTACCCATACCTGGAAAGTTTTTTTTTTTTAAATTAAGTGTTGTGTTTGGTATGACCAATGTGTTATTGGGCAGAGTACCTTAAAGAGTGAAGAGATACACGCTGATTGTTGCTGACTTTTTATACGTTTTCTTCCTCTACAGCTGCCTGTTTCGGAAATGGAACTTACTTTGCTGTGAATGCCTCTTATTCTGCCCACAATACCTATTCGCAACCAGATGCATCTGGGACAAAATACATGTACCTTGCCAGAGTGCTTGTGGGAGAATATTGTGTTGGGTCAAAAGGATTAGTCGTCCCGTATCAAAAAAGCGGGACTGATCCAACTGATCTGTATGACAGTGTAACCGATCACCTGACCACCCCCTCCCTTTTTGTAATTTTCAACGACATCCAAGCATATCCAGAGTATCTCATTACATTTAAGTAATCTCTACTTCCATAACTTGATTAATTGAACTAATAATGCAAAAAATAAAAACAATTGGATTATATATTCATATGCCTTTGTAAGAAAAACATGTATATCTGAATGAATAAAATAATGCGCCATTCAAAAGATATGAAACGTTCTTCCTGTCATGTTAAAAATGAAAGTTTGGAAGTTCCAGTTTCGTCCGGATATTCCAAGTGTTATTGATAAACTCCAACAAAATAGATGTAAGAAGTTAGGAAGGTTAACAATACCAGCATGCTAATGAATAATCAAGAACAGTATCGTGCAAATCTTAAGGTCAGTAACTTGTATATGGCATAAATCATGTTTAGATCTCTAAGATAACATTACAAACAGCAAATGCATGATGCAGGATCTTTTAAGTTGGCCAAAAAAAAAAAAAGCCTGTAAATGGATCACAGACAAGTGGGCCAGTAAGGTGGCAATGATGAAGTTGCTGAATTTGATCGGAAACTTCACATTCAGGTTCACCCTGCTATTGTCATTCAGCTCTGCCTACCTCGCAATGCTGTTGTGAAGATAAAATTCATGGAGATACTTATGTGAGCCTCCTCAGACACTTGGAGAAAAGACAGGATGTAAATCTAAGAAAATTAAACCAAATGCCTTCAGAAATACTTTTTCCTTGCCAAGACTATTATTCAGTATTGTAGGGCAAAATCCAATATCTAAACCCAAGCTTATAGTAATGGACCCCATCGTTTGAATGCATTCAAGGGATTAAACTAACAAGCAGCAAATCTGGAAGAAAAAACCCAATAGTACCCTGGGAGGGGGGCAGGGGGACAGTTTTTTGCACTTTTGCACTAACTTGAGAATTAGAGATCTGGTGATAGTGTCATGTCCATGGGATGTTTCCACATAAAAGCTTTACTATTGTTCACCTGGAACTTTTTCAAATCCTGGTAGGCAGCACTGAGTCAGTCTTGAAAGTGAAAAAGACTTGGCCTTAGTAGTTGGGAAAAGAAACCACCTGGTGATTCCAGAGCTGTGGCTAGAGGGGAAAGTTGAAAAACCATTCTGGGAAAAAGCAATGGCAAATGACTTCTGAAACACCAAGAGAACTTGGGTACAGATCTGAGAAGTGAGTTTGAGTCAAAGGCATATTTACCTTTTACCTGCTCAATTAGCATGGCATAGACTAGCATGGCATAGACTAGAGCAGGGATGTCAAACTCAGTTTCATTGAGGGCCACATCAGCATTGCGGTTGCCCTCAGGGGGGCCGGGTGGGTGCAGTCTACTGGGTGGGCGTGGATGGAGTGGGTGTGACCTACTGGGTGGGCATGGCCAGCTCTACATCGTTCATGTCAAGGGTGCCTGTGGGGGCCTGGGCAGGAGTGGGACAGATCTGAGGGTCTCTGGCAGAAGGGTGGGACCGGGGCAAGCACCAAGGCATAGTCCATTTCTTCATTCCTCACAAAGGGTGATACCTCCCCAGCATGCACCCAGGGGGTGGGGCCGACACAGCAGGGGCTGGTCCCTCACTGTTTCTAGATGGCCTTGTGGAGCTAAGACTGAATGCATTGATGGCCACCACAAAATTGTACCTTGGCTCCCGGCTGGCCTGGGCCAGGGCCAAGGCAGCGGGGGCTGTTCCCTCACTGTTTCCAGGATGGCTTCGGGGGCCACATCCAGGCCTTGTGTTTGACATGTCTGGACTAGAGTATGATGGCTCAGTAGTTAAGACGCTGGGTTTATCAGCTGGAAAGCCGGCAGCCCAAGTTCAAGACCCGAGCATGGCATGACGGTGAGCTCCTATCCTCAGTCTAGCTCCTGCCAACCTAGCAGTTCAAAAGCATGCAAATGCAGGTAGATAAATAAATACCACTGGGAAGGTAACAGCGCTCCGTGATATGCTGGCCGCACAACCATGAAAATGTCTTCAGATAGTTCTGATTCAATGGCCCTTGAAACGGAGATAAGCATTGTCCCCTAAAGTCGGCTATGACTAATGAGCATCCTGGAAGCATTGGTGAGGCCATTCTGGAAATGATGGTCAGGGCAGATGAAGAAAATGGGCTTGGATTCCTGGTCACACACTTTCTTCATATTAGAGCATTTGCTTGCCAGATAAAGTAAACGGCTTTTTTGGTTTAAGAAATTCTAAATCCATTACCTCCAAAAAAGACAAGTTGTGTGGGTGGGCTCTTTTGGTGTAGGGCCATGGATATCTCTCTGAATTCCGTGTGAAAAGGATGGGAAGATCAGAAATGTAAAATGAATGGGACTTGAGGACAAGCAATCCTTCGTCAGCTGCACTGAATGGATACATCATCCTGAGTTCTCAACTCTGCCAGCATGGAGTGAACCTGCAAGCAGGCTTCTCTGCTCTTTTGCAAAAGTAGCACTTTTCCACTTATCCCAGCACATGTTCAGCAGTGCAGTTTCTCTGCTGCATTTCCTTCCATTCAGACAACATCTGGGGTCTATGGAGCTGCTGACGCCCCCTTTTGATCACCAGTTGCTGCCCTGTACAGTCATTTCTAGGAGGCCCGCATCCATGGAGGCAAACATGCCTGTGTAAAGCCCAACCCACATTGGGTTTTGTGAGGCAGGTTTTGGGTACCACTAAAGTGGGTTCTTTCTCTATTGGAAGAGCACATCTTTGAATTGCCACTTCTCACATGTGCTCCTGATGCATACAGAAGAGTTGATCAGAGGGAATGACTGAACCACTAAACTTCCCCTCATCCTTGTCTGATTACTGAACCTTTTAAAAAAAATATTTATAACCAGTAGCCTAGTGAAACAATGGACTTAAAAAAATGTTCCACACAAAGTACTTTGCTTATTATGCCATGAATCTAAGGGATATCTCTGGCCACTGCAATGGCTGACTGCCAGTGTTTCCTCCCAATGTTCACCAATTTGTGAGTTTTGAGAGATGACTTGGGTTTTTTTTTTTGCCACTTTTTATTTCTAATCAGAAAAAGGAGGAACTGTATTTTTTTTAAAAAAAAACATAATGCACACCATACTCACTAGCACTGATTGTGTTACTTGATTGTGTTAAGTCAGTGTTTCTCAACCTTGACAATTTTAAGGCATGTGGACTTCAACTCCCAGAATTCCACAGCCAGCATTGCTGGCTGTGGAATTGTGGGAGTTGAAGTCCACATGCCTTAAAATTGTCAAGGTTGAGAAACACTGTGTTAAGTAATGAAACATCTGAAAGCAAACAGCCAAGCTCACAGACCACTACAGACTCCAGAGGGAGAATTGTTAAGACCCTAAGCCAGGGGTAGGCAACCTTGGCTCTTTTATGACTCGTGGACTTCAACTCCCAGAATTCCTGAGCCAGTATAGGTGGCTCAAGAGTTCTGGGAGTTGAAGTCCACGAGTCATAAAAGCACCAAGGTTGTCTACCCCTGCCCTAAGCCTTTGATCAAAAGCAGCCATATACATGGAAAACCTGAAGATAACTTTCCTTTGGGTGAATCAGTGGACCCGTCCAACACTGATGGAGGTCTCTTCCACCCATTGAAAAATATTTGATGCGTGAGTAAGCAGGCTCTCCTGCTTGGGAAAGATCGGGCACGAGAGCCAAGTTTTAAACTTTCAAGCACTTCAGAAGTCAGCCGATGGGGACTTTGGGGAAGGGTCTATACATGGAAACCTCAAATCTTCAAAAGACCTGACCATAGGAAGAAACCTGAGGCCTGCCTGCCTTCCTTCCTTCGGAGGGGATAATAGTCCCGGGAATGCACCAGTTGACCCTAGTAACTGTTGGGTTTTTTTTTTTGCCACTTTTTATTTCTAATCAGAAAAAGGAGGAACTGTATTTTTTTTTTAAAAAAAAAAACATAATGCACACCATACTCACTAGCACTGATTGTGTTACTTGATTGTGTTAAGTCAGTGTTTCTCAACCTTGACAATTTTAAGGCATGTGGACTTCAACTCCCAGAATTCCACAGCCAGCATCTGACCCGCATTTTTTCTGCTGCTTCATTTCAGGATTGAGTGGAAAACAAAACACGGAAGAATGCAATGGAGCATTTTCTGAGCTAAGCATTAACAAGGAGGAAATAAAGAGAAGGCGGAGGATTCGAAACAAGCAAGGGAGATAGAAATTAAAGATAAAACGTAGCAGTTTTCTTTGAATCTATGCGCCTGCGCAATTTTTTTTTTTAAAAAAAGCTTTTTTCAAACCACCCAAATGTCAAAGACAGGAAAATTCTCACAGACTTGCAAAACCTGTTTTGGAAGAAAAAGCGAAAACGGGCGAGGACAGCGCTCGAAAGAAACACGATCCACAAAAGGCGATTCTTGTCACTTCCGTTTGACGAAGACCACGTGATAAATAAAGAAACTCAGGGAATCGCCTGTAGCGGGAAACGAAAGTGAAAATGCTACACGGTCAGGCTGATTAGAAGAGTTTTTCCGCTATCCCGAAAGATGGCAGAGAGAGCAAGGATGTGCCCCTTTCCTGTGCTGGTGCAGGGAACCTGGGGGAGCCCCGATCCCCCCAAAATTTTGAGAAATAAAATCCTCCGCTACTTTCAAAGCCGGAAAAAATCGGGAGGTGGAGAATGCGAGATCCAGAAGCAAGGGGGGCAGATCTTGGTTTGCTTTGCCCAGGAGGAAGGTAAAGGAGGCGTCTTATTCTCTCCCGTTGGGGTTGCTTGGGAATTTTCACTCCCCCCCCTTTTTTCTTGTTCGCTGTAGGAGCGACGGTTTTAAGTACGACGTGAGTAAGAAGGGGAGGCTGGAATTCTGGTTTTCAGGATCGCAGTGTCGGTTTTGCTGCGTTAAACACGGTTCTTCCTATTACGTATCGGATTGCTGCAAAAGTTGTAACGGAAATTAAGCTTTTAGTGGAAAAAGTCGCTTATTTGCCTTCCTCACGGGCCTTTCCACTCTTCTACTCCCCAATCTCTCCAAAGCAGTTTGAAAACTTTTATCTTCAGATCCCCACATTTTGGAATGCTGATCACGAGATCTAAAGATTACTACCCTTTGGCATTGAACAGGTTTTTTTTTAAGTCCAGATCTGGAAGTACCATCCTCATCAAGCCTAATATTTATTAAACAAAATGCTAGCCCTAGATTAAAAATGTACCTCTTAGTTTTATTGATGTAGGAAAGCTAGGGAGAGAAAGGATTGCTGAACTAGCCAATGTTAAGCGTGATAGCACAAAGGTTCCATTTGCTGCCTCTCTGTTTTTGTAAGTATAAATATTCTAATTGTAGCGCTACCCCCAAAGGGCGCTGGAGTCTGGGTTCTCCTGGCCCTCTTTGTATGGCTACCGTCCACAATGGTACCTCACTTAGGCACTTCTGCTTGGCTGGAACAGATGATGAGGTGGGGGTCAGTCTCTCAGCAGACAGGTCAAGTGCAGGGAAAGTATTCAGGTGGCTGGTCAGTTTGTGTTCTCTCTCCCTCTCTCTCTCCCCCCCCCCCCAGGCTTGCCCCACAGAAGCCTCTCCTCTTCTATCCCCTTCTCGCCCTCAGGCTTCCCCTATAGAAGCCTTTTCCATTCCTCCCTATCATCCTCTTTCCCAGGCTTATCCCCCACATCCTGGGCCTCAGCAGAGCCTCCACTCTTCTCTGCCCCCTCACTGACTTTTCCCCCAGGCATCTCCCCGAACTGCCTCTTCAGCTCACCCTACTCCTGCTACATAATGATTCATGTAATGTATTTTTGTGACACAGTGAGGCAAAGAGTTCTCTCCCAGAAGATCCATGAGTTTGATGTGACAGGAAGAGGAACAGTAAAGCTGGAAGTCTCCCTGTATGAAGCAACAGACCCAGAGAAAGATAATGCAGCTAAGGAGGAAATAATTCCTGGGAAGGTAACATTAACCTCATAGATTTCATACCTTTGAAGAGAGATCAACAGAAGTTCCAGGCAGTACATTCTCATGCTAATGTTCCCCTCCTCTTTTTATTTCTAGGCTCTGAAAGAAGAAGGCCAAGCAAAAGAGAAGGGTAAATCAAAGTTTTAAACATTGAGACAATTTTACTTTGGTACCAAGGGAAATTTTGGAGATGGAAGCAGTTGCTGATGAAACAGGTCCTTGGTTTTTACATGCCAGTTCCATATTTGTATAAGGAGCAGATAATCTACCAGGGCAGATGATTTACAGTGTTCTAGACTTTGAAAAGTATAGAAAACAGTAACTCAGAGGTTCTAATTTTTCTGAGTTTTGTTGTTTGGAGCTTGTTGGCATAAAGAAGAAAGCAAGAAAAGTGCGACAGATTCATAGTTCATACTACTAGAATGCAGTATGCATAAAGTGACTATAGAGAAAAATGGCCCATTCAGAATATTAGCATATATAATTTCCCAGCGATGGTGAAAGATGTAAGAGAAAAGGAAGGTCCTTTCCCAACCTTTAGAATTTTTCTACTTCAAAATGTGTGTGCAGCCACTGGCTTGAGTTGCTTTACAGGAGATTCAATAAATTCAACATTTAGTTTGATGAATCACTGTGGACTGCTGTAGATACAGCTTTTTAGTTGCCAGTAAGTATGGGTAGAATTGAGTTAAAATCTCCTATGTCAATACTGAATTATGATAATTAAGCTGGGATGTTTGAAAAAGAATACCCTGGCATTTAAAAATAAAAATAAATGTAACTTCAGTAAAGTGAATATAATTTTAAAGTAGTGTGATATTAATTTTTTCATGCTGCCTTTTTAGACATAGTTCAGGACAGCAAACATGCCTAATTCTTTTGCCCCCACAGCAATCATCTGTGGTGGGCTGGGCTGAGAAAAAGGGATTGGCCCAAAATCACCGAGTCAGCTTTCACGCCTAAGGGAGAACTAGAAGTCACAGTCTTTGCTGGTTTCTGGGCCAGCCACTTAGCCACTGTTCCAAACTGCTCCCTAGTATATTTAAGTAATTTAAAAATATAAGCCAATCCTGCGCAGCTGAATCTTTTTATTTATTCCTCTTTTTTAAAAAATTAGAAGTGCAAGACTGCCAGACACAGAATGATACCCTAAGAAGTGGGCCAGCTGAGGAAGCTCCACATTCTGAGAAGGATATTCTTGACTATCCTCAAACATCTTCACAAGTAGTCCTTGAAAATGTTGAAGAAAATATCCACCCGGACACATTAACGCAACTGGTAGATAACATCAATGCTCTTTCGGGAGATAGTACCTTCCATATTGAACAGATAAATGAGAAGAAGGCTGCAGTGATAACCTTTCAGCAAAGCACTGGTAAGATCTCTAAGCTCATTGCTCAGATGTTTAATATTTGGAGAATCTTATGGTGTACGATACCATTTCCTAGTCGAGTATGTTTCTGATACGTTGGACTTCAGTCCCTGTCACCTATAGTCATTTGGGAGGTCACAAGAACTTGTACCCCACAAATCTATGAGAGTTGTTGATCAGGATTCTGATTCCTATATTGAAATGGCTGAAATAAAGGACATGTATCCTGAGTGTGGGAAAGGATGATAGGGAAACCACAAAAGGTCTTAAATAAAACTTGCTAAAAATGGGCATGGATATTTTAATACTTTCTTTATCTGCTGTTAATCAGCTGTGTTTCCTGCTTATGGATCCAAGCACAAAAGTAAAAAGTATAAATTGGGTGAGACCTGGCTTAAAAACAGTAACTGTGAGAGGGAGCTTGGAGTCCTAGTGGACAATAACTATAAGCCAGCAGTGTGCAGCAGCAACCAAAAATGCTAATACAATCCTAGGTTGTATAAACAGAGGCATAGAATCAAGTATTAGTTCCACTTTATAAAACCCTAATAAGACCACACCTGAAATACTGCAGCCAGTTTTGGTCACCATATTACAAAAAAGATGTTGAGAGTTTGGAAAAAATTCAGAGAAGAGAAACTAAGATGATCCAAGGTCTGGAGACTAAACCATACAAAGAATGGCTGAGGGACTTGAGTTTGGCTAGTCTAAAAAGAAGAAATAGGGCAGACATGATAACAGTGTTCCAGTATCTGAGGGACTGCCACAAGAATGAGCGGATCATGTTGTTCAACAGAGCACCAGAGGGAAGGACGAGAAACAATGGTTGGAAATTGATCGAAGAGAGAAGCAACCTGGAATTAAGGAGAAACTTCCTGACAGTGAGGACAGTCAACCAGTGGAACAGCTTGCCTCCAGAAATCGTGGGCGCTCCATCACTGGAAATGTTTAAGAAGAGACTAGACAACCACCTGTCTGAGATGGTATAGGTTCTCCTGCTTGAGCTGGACTAGAAGACCTCCAAGGTCCCTTCCAGCTCTAGTCTATTCTACTCTAAAAGCATGCTGAAGAAGTTGTTCAGGGTCTTTCCAGCCTTATAGGAGGACTGACCTTTGTCCAGAACTGAATAAACACGTGACTCAGAGAGAGTTGGACTCTGCCTCTTTGTCTGTGCTGGACCAGACTTAGTGCTCCTGTTTAACAGGAGCACCATAGCCCTTATAATTTTTTCTCAGATCTGTCCCTTAATTTTTTTTGTCTTTAACTTCCACCACTACTAACCATTTTTTTCCCTATGTTCTTGATTCTTTTTACATTGCTAAGCCATGTGAGTGATGGCTAAAGGAAAGTGTTAACGGTAACTTGCATTGCTGGTTGTGGAATTCTGGGAGTTGAAGTCCACATGCCTTAAAATGGTCAAGGTTGAGAAACACTGTCATAGGTAGATAAGAAAATAGGAACGACCTTTTTATGCCAGAAAACTACCTACTAGCTGATTCACCATTCTAATTCTAAAGGAGAAGAATTAATGCCAGATGCTCTTCCTCCCTCTTTTAAAAGAAATGCATAATTAGGGAGATAACTATTCATCACTACTGTTTTCCAGTTCCACTGTACTGGGAGTCCTTGGTCTATGACCTGGGATCAAAATTCTGCCAGCTAAGGGCCCGCTGTAGTCACATGATTGTATTTTGGACAAGTGGCCTCCATTGCAGTATCCCATGGTTACGTGATCGCAATTTATGACATTTTTGCTGAAAATCAACTTTTACTTTTGATTTTCTGCAAAAATGCTTCATAGTGAACAATGGGTTTGCTTAATGCCTGCAGCATTTGTTTAACAACTGCAGCAATCACTTGACAATCAGGATGATTCTCTTAATGACCATAACAAAAAGGATTGTAAAATTGGGTCAGTCATGACTTACTACCATAATGGGAAGGCTTTATAATGGTTCTAAGCTGAGGAGTACCTATACTATCTGCTAATTTATTTGATTAACCTCTCCACCCTTTTTCTCAAAAGAGCATTCAGTTCCATACAAAAGCTCTGACTCTAAACATGCAGGTTGCTTTTAATCTACACAATTCCTGGGTGAAAGTGACATGTCTTCCCAGATATTGTCAATGCTGGGAGAATGGGGGCCACCTACAAAATGATGACTACATGGATACCTCCATGCACTATTCTTGACAACTGTATGGAAGTGGTTTGCTTTTTCTGTTTTATAGGATGTCTTTCCATTCTCAGTTTAACTATCAACCCAAGGTATTCCCTGGAAGTATCCTATCCAAATAACAACCCAGTATTTGCTTAACTACTTTTGGGGATTGGCCAGGGTTTATAAAACATACAGAGAACATTGATCTGTTGCAACATCGTACAGATAGTACTTGACTTACAACAGTTCACTTAGTGACATTTGAAGTTATAACCACTACAAAAGTGACATAATAATAAAAATAATAATAATAGAATAAAGTTGGAAGGGACCTTGGAGGTCATCTAGTCCAACCCCCTGCTTAGGCAGGAAACTCTATACCATTTCAGACAAAGGCTGTCCGGTCTCTTCTTAAAAACTTGCAGTGTTGGAGCATTCACCGCTTCTGGAGGCAGGTTGTTCCACTGGTTAATTGTTTTAACTGTCAGGAAGTTTCTCCTTAATTCTAGGTTGCTTCTCTCCTTGATTAGTTTTCATTCATTGCTTCTTGTCCTGTCTTCAGACTCTTTGGAAAATAGCTTGACTCCCTCTTCTTTGTGGCAGCCCCTGAGATATTGGAACACTAGTATCATGTCCCCCCTCATCCTTCTCTTCATTAAACTAGACATACCCAATTCCAGCAACCGTTCCTTATATGCTTTAGCCTCCAGTCCCCTGATCATCATTGTTGCTCTTCTTTGTACTCTTTCTACAGTCTCAACATCTTTTTTACATCGAGGTGACCAAAACTGGATACAGTATTCCAAGTGTGGACTTACCAAGGCATTATAAAATGGTATTAACACTTCACGTGATCTTGATTCTGTCCCTCTGTTAATGCAGCCTAGCGCTGTGTTGGCCTTTTTGGCAGCTGCAGCACACTGCTGACTGGTTTTCACACAACCATTGCAATATCCTTTGGTCACATGATCAAAATTCAGATGCTCGGCTATTGACTCATATTTATGACGGCTGAAATGTCCCAAGGTCAGGTGATCTATCACCTTTTGCAACCTTCTGACAAGCAACATCAATGGGGAAGCCTGATTCGTTTAACAACCATGTTACTAACAACTGCAATGATTCTCTTAATAATTGTGGCAAGAAAGATTGAAATGGGGCAAAATTCACTTCACAACTGTCTCACTTAGCAACATAAATTTTGGGCTCAATTGTGTTTGTTAGTTGAAAGCTACCTATAACTGAATCTTTAAACTCTTGTCGGTTTTCACATGTGTGCACAGAAATGGAAAGCACATATTTAAGAACTTCTGATTTCTGTTTTTAGCAGCTGCAAATTTTCTTAAGCAATGTTCTAAGAACCGCAGATTCCAGCAGTACAGACTTACAGCCAGACCCCTCGAATTGACTAATGTAATCAAAGTTGAGAATATTCCAGCTGCAACATCCAGCGAATTCCTAACTCTTTACTTTGAAAGTCCAAAAAAAGGAGGAGGGCAAGTGTCCGATATTCAGAGGTTACCTACAGAAGATTCAGCTCTGGTTAAATTTGATGACTCCCAAGGTAATTGTTCTATTTTTACACAAAAGGAGTTTGCTACTGCTTGGCTAGAAGTCAAAAACTGATGAGTGAAGTTTGGGCACATAACAGCATTGGGCTTGATGTGTGCACATCAATAGAATTTCAAATGGCAGAACTAGCAGAGAGGACACAGCAGCAGCAGCAGCCCCAAACTGATTATTACATCACAGGACAAAGATTGGAGCTTGTGAGACAGACAATGTGCATTTATTGCTTTACTCCCTGGATGTGGTTTGCAGCATAAAGAAATGTGCTTGAATTATGGAACATTTATTGCAGAGATGGAGTTGAAAGTTGTTAGCTCAAAGATATAAGAGTATTATGTGATGAAAGTAAAGTGAGTGTGAATGATACATGACGGAAATAAGCATAAATATTCACAGACCTAGGTTAGTAGGAGGTCCATCATATTTTATTGTGATGGTTAATTGGTAGTCTGGACTGTCCAGTTTTATTTTATGTTTAAACTTTTTTAATTCTATATTCGAATTTTGTGAATTGCCCAGAGTAGGCAGCCATAATACATTTAATTAATGGTTCAGTTTTGATCAGAGAATGAAGCAAATATGTATGATGTGAATGAAATATAAGGAATACTTGTGACTTAATTAATCCATGAAAGATATATCACATAGTTGTGTTTGATAGGAAAATGGAATGAATGATTGCAAGCGATGCATAAATGGCTAAAAACTAGGACAAGTAGATGATTGTGAATAAAGAGAAAATGTATGGAGAAATATTTAAACTTACAAATGTTGGTAGAAAGATGTAGTTTATTATGACAAATACAGCATATCAGCATTGAGCACATGAATAATAATGGATTTAAAAAAAATGCTGAAAAATTCTTAATTGGTTTTTAGAAGCTGTGTTCCAAGAAATTTGAAAATTATGTTTGTTTTTTAAGTACTGTACATGTTCACTGCATGGTATCTGAATTGTATCTATTTCTATTGCAACTTCTGATTCAAATTCTCAGTATATTCTGTTTTTGTTTGTTTGTTTATAGCTGCCCTGACAGCATTGAAAAAGCAGCACTCATTAAATGGCCAGTCAGTCCTGGTTTATCCATTCTACAGTTCATTGAATACAGTTTTGTATGGAAAGGAGAAGCCACAAATCAAGATGCCGGAATCAATCAGTGTCCCTTTAGATCCTTATATATGGCAATTTCTACAAGGAAAGTATAAATTAATCCAAGAAATAGAGAAAGAAATGGCCAATTGTTTCTGTGAAGTAATATGGCCCCAGGCAACTTGTGAGCAACCAGAACTCGTACTGTCTCCCTCAGCTATCGTAGCTAAGCAAGGAAAGTCCATAAAAGAACTGGCTAGGTCTTGGAAAGATAAAGTTTCTGAGGAGTTTGCATGCATCCTGTCAAAGTTCAAGACAGTTAAATGCAAAATCATTCCAGAAGCATGGGAGATCCTTGAAAGCAATTTGTTAAAAAATGTATTGGCTGTGCCGGACGACTCCAAAAATTGTGTTACTCTAGCTGGTTTTGCATTCACTGTGGGTAGTGTGGAGAAAGAGTTGAGGGAATATATAGAACATTTGACCAAGGATGCTGAAATAGCCAGGCAAACATTACAGCAAACGTTGTCAATTTCCCCTGTAAAGTATAAACTTTTGCAGCATATCTTGCTACAAGAGAATATCAGTGAGGAAAACACTGGGCTGAAATGGAGTTATGATGCTTCAGCAAAGCAGTTGCAACTGAATGGGATACTTACAGAGGTTTACAAAATGAAAAGTGACTTACTAGAGAAGATGTTCAGGATAGTGGAGAAAAATGTCAATATTCATCCTTCTATTTTTCAATTCCTACAAAGGGCAGACCCTGTTAAATTGTCATGGAGCCTGTTTACGGAAAATAAAATTAATGCCGTCTATGAACTTACACATGATTCTATAGCTTTGGTAGGATATTCTCCTGAAGGCCTCTTAAAAGCAGAGGAACAAATAAAGAAATGTTTGAATCATGAATGCATTACATTGAAGGACCAGGAACTCATCCATAGAAAGCAATGGAAAGAACTAATTAAGCATCTTCAGAAGCTAAATAATTCTGTTGAAGAAAGTGTAATAATTGAGGACTGGATTGATTTGGATGGAGATGCTAAAATTATTGTGGCTGGTTATACAAAAGTTGTAGCAGATGTCTACCAACAACTTTCTGATTTTGTTGAAAGAAACACCCTCACACAAACAGTAATTCCTGCCAGGTCAGTGGCTATGGTGCAGTTTATAGAGGAGGAAAAACAGAAGGTTTGGTGTGATTTGAACCAGAAAGGCCTGATAATTAATTTTGGACTCATGCCAAAACAGAAGAACATTGTCTTGAGTGGACCCAAAGTAGAAGTGACAGAGGCAGCAGTGATGGTACAACAAATGCTGTCTTCACTGCACTCTGTGAATGTAGTGTTTGATAAACCTGGAGTGAAAGACTTTTTCAAAAACCAAGAACGTTACTATGTTAACCAAGTGAAAACAGAATTCAGCTGTTTGATCAGATTGCAAAGAGAAGATGAGAAAAACGGAGGTTCTGTGGAAACTCCACAACACCTTCAAACCAAGATAGACTTAAAAAATGGTGTGGTGATACAGGTCTGTATGGGAGATCTGACCCGTTATCAAGCTGATGTTGTGGTCAACGCATCAAATGAAGCACTGAAGCACATTGGTGGCCTTGCCAATGCTTTGCTAAAAGCGGCTGGCCCACAGTTGCAAGATGAATGTGATGGTCTCATACAGAAACATGGAGAGCTGAAGCCTGGCTGTGCAGTAATCACAGGAGCTTGGAACTTGCCGTGTAAACAGGTGATTCATGCTGTTGGGCCAAGATGGACCAGTGGCGACAAAGAAAACTGTATACAACTATTAAAGAAAGCTGTAAGGGAAAGCTTAAAACTGGCAGAAAAATTCAGTCATCGCTCCATAGCTATCCCTGCCATAAGCTCTGGGATTTTTGGATTCCCAATAAAAGAGTGCACTCATTCCATTTTAACAGCCATTAAGGAAACCTTAGAAGAATTTTCTGAGAACAGCAGCCTGAAACAGATTTGCCTGGTAGATATGACCCCCAAAACAGTTCAGGCTTTTTCTGATGCTTTACGCGAAGTGTTTAAAAGTGGACCACCCCAGCCCACATCACTGTCTTCTCGATCAAACAGTCAACTTATGGAGAGTAAAGACGATCTTGTAGTGACTTCTCATGAAGGTCTGAAACTTATCCTAGAAGAAAAAGGCATCGAAGATGCTACGGTAAGTATTTATATTAGCAGAGGAACTTAAATTATCTTCAATACAGCTAAAACATATTTTTATTCATTTAGAGCCATTTATATTATGCTTCTAAAATGCTGATATTTTGATACATTGAAGGAGAAATCTTAAAACAAAATTGCATCTGAATATCGTCTTCTCCAATGCCCAGATGGATTTGTTGTGTTAGATTAGAATTAATTGCACATCTTGGAGAAGATTGGAATAGTCTTTTAGTTTTGACAACTTTAAAAGCTCTTGCCTTTGGAGAGAAGACTCTGAACCAGGGATGTGCTGCATGAATAGTAGAAAATTCTACTTTTCACATCCGGGCAAAGGATATGAACTGAATTTCCATGCTCTATTTCGTGGGTTCTGTTAATGGAAATTCTTCTATTCTTGTAACAGGAACTGCTATTCCTGTTACAAATTCTCTACAATATTTGTTGAGATGCTAAGTAGCAAGAATAGGAGTTATAATTTGTAGAATGTCATTGGAGCCCTATTACAAAGCAGTGTTAATGTTATTTCAGTATAATGCTTGAATCTGAATGGGTCATCATCTTTGTAATTCTAGAGTGTTTTCTGATTATTGCAATTAGTAGATTCTATCCCTTTTTCATTAAGGAATGTTTATGGGAGGAAAAAGTAAAAATAATAAGATATTAATGTATGGTATCTTACTGTTTAGCAAAAAGGCAATCAAAGGGGAAAAGTAGATACATTTTCACTATGATTTTCTATAGCGATTCTATGTCATCCAGGTCATACATGTCCCAAAGATGCTTTTTCATGAGGCAACTGGATTTTTTTGTTTTTCTTTGAAGACATTTCGCTTCTCATCCAAGAAGCTTTTTCAGCTCTGACTGGATGGTGGGGAATGAGAGGATTTATACTGGCAAACAGCTGGTCATTTGCATTCTTGATGTCACCTGGAAGTTTATCTTTCTCATCATGGTCACCTGAGTGGTGCAAATGGGTGTGGGGCCTTCTTGGAACTGTTGAAAGGACTGTGTTGTAGACTGAAGATATATGATGTTGGATCCCTCCCTCTCTGTTGAGAGAGGACTGTTCAATTTTGATACAGATGGCCTCTTTGACCCCTGTTTCAAAATAGCGGTCCCCTCTGTCTAAAATGTGACTTTCTTGTCTTCAAAAACAAAAAAGTCCAGTTGTCTCATGAAAAAGCATCGTTGGGTGTTAATGGAAAAGGCATGCTTAAACTTTGATAATGGAAGGAAGCACTAATGATTTCTCTGCCATTCGTCCAACCTTTTGAATTAATAATCCATGCCAAATTGGGAACTAATTCATTATGATATGAGTCATTGGCGATGGAGTTGCAAGAAATTAGCAATCTTTTCCCCATACTGTTTCCATTCCCTGCTGGAGTCTCCAGTGGATCAAAGATGTCTCATTTGTTTAAGGTCTGTTTTCTCCCTATGTTACCTTAATAACAGCATCATGGGTCAAAGAATACTCTGTGATACACATACTTAACTCCTAGTCAGTTAATCTTGTAATACATAAAATCTTCTTGGAAGTAATTTGAACGTGGCTTTGATTCCAGACAGATGTTATCGTAAGCACTATTGGTGAGGATCTAAAGCTTGGCGTAGGCCCACTTTCAAAAGCTGTGCTGCAGAAAGCTGGAGTTGAGCTTCAAGATGAGTTTGATCAAGTGGTCCAAAATCAAGGAGCCCTAGACAACTGTGTAATTCCAACCCACGGGCATAATCTTGGCTGTGTTTTGTTCCACATTATAGTTCCACAATGGGATGCAGGAAAAGGGAATGCAATCAAGGTACTGGTTCATTTTGCTTCCTTGTTTGCTGTAATTGTCTTGGAATATAATGTTCATGAGTCAACAAGAAGGATTGTTGATGACCATTGTTTATAATCTTGTGTCTCTAAATGAAATTAACAATTCAAGTTAAAGAATAGTGGAAGCCGATACTTCCTTTTATGCTCTTTGGCAATATTCAAGGCAGTTTCTTGAGCTTTGCCAATACTTTCCTGGGCATTCTCAATAGCTCTGTTATTGGTTTTGGTTTTAATATCAGTCTTTGTGTGTCAGTTTGTACTAAAGTTACAAAGCATGCATGTTAAATTGTCCATCTTATTTCCGTTTACTTTATATACTTGAAGATAAGCTAAGAATTTTGGGTGCTAATATGAGTTTATCTGCAGATGGTTTATCTACAAGGATATATCATCATAGTTTTTAAATTACCCGTATATACTTGTGAATAAACCCATCTGTATATAAGCTGACCCCTGAATTTTTAACTAAAATACCATGATAAATTGGAACAGCTTATCCATTAGCAGGATATTTTCCATTGTGCTTTGGTTAAAATTTTTGAGGGTTGGCTTATCCGCTGATGGGCTGATATCAGAATACATACATTATGTCCTCTTACTAAAAAAAAAAAAAAAAAGAGGTGTTTCTTTGTAAACCATTCTTCAACACCAGAGTCATAGTTTTGATGCAATTGAATATGCTGAGTTGAAGTTGGATGTAGCTCTTCATGTTTTTCATATCCCTGTCTTTATGTGTGAATGAAGTTGATCTGTGCACATCTCTTGTCTATTCTGGTTCCTAAATTAAGACTTGTCTTAATATTGGGCCTTTTAAAGCATGATCGTGAAATATTGCTTTATATTTTACAGAAACTTCAAAATATTATGAGGAAATGTCTGGAGAGGACTGAAATGTTATCATTAAAGTCTATCTCATTCCCAGCCATTGGGACTGGAGGTTTTAATTTTCCAAATTCTGAGGTGGCTAAATGTATGTTTAAGGAAATACTTACGTTTAGTAGAAAGAAGAATTTCAAGTCCCTTCAGAAAGTTCACATTCTCCTACATCCAAAAGATAAAGACAATATAAAGGTAATGTTACTTTTCTTCCAAATAAGAAATTGCCGTTTGTTTTTACGAAATCTCAAACTTTACCTTGGGAAAATAATTGTAAATGTCCTGCTAATAATTAAAAAAACAGCAGCAGCAAAGTTGGATTGCTGGATGGGCATCTGCTTCCCCAGATACATTCAAAGGTAGTCCACATATCTTTCGAAACTACAATGTGATTTGCTTGATTTTGGCTAAATTTATTCATTCGCTCGTTTGTTTTTATCCACCTTTATTATTTTTACAAATAAGGCAGCAAATACCCAATAAACCTTCCTAGTACTATTTTCCCTACGGCAACAACCCTGTAAGGTTGGTTGGGCTGAGAGAGAGAGAGAGACTGGCCCAAAATAACCAGGTTGGTTTTTCATGACTAAGATGAGAGTTGAACTGATGGTCTCCTGGTTTATAGCCATTACACCAAACTGGCTCTCTTACCAAACTTAATGTTTTGTTTTGTTAGGGGTTGTGACATAGTATGTTCAAATCCAGTCAAATGTGGCTTATCCCATTAACGATGTTTAAGCATTCTATGGAATTGTGGACATATCACTCTGATCCTATTTGGCTGTATTTTTATTTTTCCATTCAATCATCTGTGCTGCTCAAAGATGATAGATGACTGTCCTATCTTTCAGGACAGTCAAATCAAGCAGTTACCCACAGCCCCATGGTTTTGGCGGGGTGGTGGCAGGGTGGGTGAAGCAATTTTGCCATAATGTTAGTAAATTGTAGTAAAAATATAGAGTTAACAGCTTGCTGGCTTCCCCCTATTCAGGAAGCTGTTGTATTTTATTGAAGCTGTTGGATGCACCTATTTTTAGTAGAAACACTCATTCTATCAAGGGGCGTCCAATGACATTGTCCCTCATGACCCCCATATTTGTGAGTCTGTTGCCCCCAGTGACATTATTCAGTTTTTGTAAGAATGGTTCCATGGTGTTATTGTTCCCTTTTTGCAGAGTTTTGGAAACATGTGAATAACTTTCCCCCCTAGGCATTTACAGAGGTTTTTCGATCTGGGATTGATGGTATTCTCCAGGCTGCGCCACCGAGCAGTGAAGAAATGGCAGGTAATGCGTGGGCTCAGTTGGACGGACTTTTCTTCTTTCTCCACCTTTTTCTTATTATGAGTTCCAGAACTATATTAGTTCCAACTGGGATGTAACATGAGTTATATGTGAACAAGCCTTCCTTTAAATAATATCAGTAATAGCTACTAGAAGAATGGAGGGACTACATTTTCAGAATATGTTTTATACCAGGGGTCCTCAACCTCCGGCCCATGGCCCACTACTGGGCCTTGGCCCGTTTGGAACCGGGCCATGGAAGTGGCAGGTAAGCGCATGCGCTCATGCGCCCATCCCTCACATATAGTCATTCCCTCTCCCTCCGCCAGTCTGCAAAGCCGGAAAGGCTGGAGATCTTCTGTTTTATACTTTCTTTCAGAATGGCCATGACCTCATGTGCGAAGCCATAGCATGATTTGGTTGGTTTGGGTAGTTAATGCACTGTACAAATACAGCCATTGTTGTTTCTGAATCATAGCTTAGTATGATTTATTTATTTATTTGTATCCTGCCTTTATTATTTTTACAAATTTCTCAAGGAGGCAAACTCCTCCTCTTTTCTCAACAACAACAGTCCTGTGAGGTGAGTTAGGCTGAGAGAAAAAAAAAATGATTTTTTTTTACTAGCTCTTGAAATAGGTATTTATATTTTACAAGGAATGGGGGGATAGTGCTCAGTCCATGGATATCATGAAGATGGCGGTGCCAATGTCAGCCTTGGTGAAATGCTCTCTGATAGTTTTGTTATTTTCTATTATTTGCTGTGATTCACTTCGAATTTCATATTCAAGAGACCAATTGTTAAGCATCAGGAAATGTTTTTTTAATGGGCAGCTTTCTGTGACTTCTCCCCCCCCCCTTTACAAACGAAGAAGAGATTCTAATACAGGAAGAAGGAACTTTCATGGAGCAATGGAAAGAAAAGGAGAAGAGCGAGAGGGGATTTTGAATAGACTAAGGAAAAGTGAAACAAAATCAATCGCAAACCATTTTATTCTCCACGAGAGTTTTCCTCATTTGTCCTATTTGCAGTGTACATTTCGCCACAAGCTTGCACAAATAAAGCATTGCAAACTCTTGCTGACCAGATTATGTGGGCTGAAGAAAAATATCCTGATTCACTCCTCATTATGTTAGGAGATTTCAACAGTGCTAACTTAAGCCAAGAGCTACCAAAATACTTTGAGCACATTAACTGTCTTGCTAGATGGCAAGAATACTTTAGGCCACTGCTACACAACACTAAAAAATGCCTATCGGTCTTTACCACGAGCAGCTGTGGGACACTTTGATCATTGTATGATTCACCTTGTACCTGTTTATAGACAAAGGCTTAAAACCATAAAACCAATAATTAAATCAGTGAAGTCTTGGACAGAGAAGGCAAAGCTAAAGCTACAGACTTGCTTTGACTGCACTGACTGGAAAATTTTTGAAGATACCTGCCGACTTGGATGAACTCACAGATACTGTAACATCATATGTTAGTTTTTGAGAAGATCCATGTGTGCCAACCAGAAACTTGCAAATATACAGTAACAAGAAGTCTTGGTTCACGGCTAAACTCAAGCAGCTACATCATGCCAAAGAAGAAGCCTACAGGAAAGATAGAATACTGTTCAATCAGGCCAGAAATGTATTAACAAGGGAGATCAGAGCAGCAAAAAGAAGCTACTCAGAAAAGCTAAGGAATCAGTTCTCAACAAATAAACCAGCAAATATGTGGAAAACTCAAAAAATATCACAGGTTACAGCAAGCATCCTCTCCACGCTGAAGGAAATTGACAACTGGCAGATGACCTGAATGTGTTTTACTATAGGTTTGAGAGGAAACCACTGTCACCTATCTCCACCATCCCCATCTCAGATACACCAGCAACAGCCAAACCTCCTACAACTGACTCCATCCCCTTGGGAAAACGATGTACAAGGTCTATTTCCCAGACAAAAGCCTGGAAAAGCACCAGGCCCAGACAAGATAACTCCTTCTTGCTTGAAAGCTTGTGCTGACCAGTTGGCTTCCATCTTCACCCGCATCTTTAATAAATCACTAGAGATGTGCTATGTTCCCTCTTGCTTCAAATGCTCTACTATCATCCCAGTGCCAACAAAACCCTCCATCAAAGAACGGAATGACTACAGACCGGTTGCTCTGACATCCATAGTTATGAAAACCTTTGAAAAGTTAGTGCTGGCCCACCTGAAAACCATCACGGATCCACCGTTAGACCCCTTGCAATTTGCCTACTGAGCAAACAGATTCAGCAGATGGTGCTGTTAATATGGCTTTGTACTACATCCTATAACATCTTGAATCTCCAAAGACCTATGCAAGGGGCCTTTTTGTAGACTTCAGCTTGGCATTCAGCACAGAATTCCAGATAACTCTTCTCACTAAACTAAATCAGCCAGCTGTGCCTGACCAGACCTCTAAGTGGATCATAAGCTTTATGTTAGAGAATTTTAATTTCTCTAATTGGTGAAAAATAAATCAGAAGCTCTCACAGTTGACTGCATTTAGCTGATTCAAATAACTTTATATTTATATAAAAATATTTACAATACCATTCTTTACAGCAACATAGCTTAATGAAGATTTCTTACAGAGACAGACCAGAGACAAACATGAGACTGGAAATCCAGCTCCTAACTCAATACTCTTTTGCACAGACTCAGTAGCACTTTCTTCACATTGGCTGACTGAGTTACCACATGACTCTTCCTGTTCATGAATATTCCAACACTTTATAATAGACAGGAAACAGCAAGTGAAGCTAGGCAAAAATCACAACAGATATCTGTACAATTAGCACAGGGGCCCCTACCGCTGTGTGCTCTCTTCTCTCTATTTACCAATGACTCCATCTCAAAAGATCCCTCTGTTAAAGTACTGAAGTTTGCAGATGATGCAACAGTGATGGGTCTTGTTTGAGAATCTGTATATAGATGGAACATAAACTATTTTAACTTGTTCCCTTAGGATGACACTATATGGCATTGCATGCCAAAACAACTAGACACAAGGACAGTTTTCCTCCATGCCATCACTCTGCTAAACAACTAATTCCTCCAGCACCGTCAAACTATTTAGTAAAGCTGTATTACTATTATTCTCACCTATCCTATTACCTATCCTTATTTTCTTATGATTGTAATTTTGTTGCTTGTATCTTACAATTTATATTGTTTTATTTAGTATCCTAGTATGAATTATTGTTGCTTAGCTAATATCCTATGACTAGCACTAAGTGTTGCATCTTATGATTTATAATGAAGTGTTGTATTTTATGATTTATGATGAATGTATTTTTATGTTGTTATGATCATGATTTATCAATATTACTTGTATGTACACTGAAAGCTTACTCACCAGAGACAAATTCCTTGTGTGTCCAACTACACTTGGCCAATAAAGAATTCTATTCTATTCTATTCTATTCTATTCTATTCTATTCTATTCTATTCTATTCTATTCTATTCATCAGTGCTATAACTCAATCATAGTGCTTCTTTTTTAATCACAGGTTTCTTTGGATCCCTTTCTACTTCAGCTTTAGGGAATAATGAAATGCAGATTGGATCCATTACCTTCCAGTCAATGATAGGAGATATTATAAAGGAAAACACAGATGTCATTGTGAATTTGACCAATGAAAACTTCACATCCAAATTAGGTATTGAATTTCAAATGACTATCTTCTGAACATCCTAATAAGCTGAGTGCTCATTCTTGGTGAGACAAAAAGCTATCTGGATATGCAAAAGTCTGTTTGCATGTGTATGAATGAGTGACAGTGAAAAATGAAGATTCATTGAAATAACTGAGGAATTTAAACTATTTTCTTGTAACCAGAGATATTCGTTGTTTACTTTCATACATATTCCTCCCCTTTTTCATATCTTTACAGGTGTCTCCAAAGCAATTTTGGAAGCTGCAGGACCTGAAATTGAAGCAGAATGTGTAAAACTTGGTAAGGTGCAACAAGAAGTCCCATTGGGTTAGGTAATAGAGGATTTGGCAGAATTCAATTGCCAAATGTAGTTTGCTTGGTATTTCCTATATTATTTAATGATAGTTCTGAATACATTTGTCAGTACTACTCTGCAAGTTAGTTGTTCTTGTTGTTGTAAAGAAAGATCTATGAATCAGCAGGAGGCAACGTGCTGATGAAAAAGATCCAATCTGGATCCAATTAGGAAGCCAGACACAAATGTACACATTTATTTTTCAGTAGTATATGGGTTGCAGCAGGTGGGGTTTAGTTAAAAACTAAATTTGGAAACCTTTTTTCCCATTTAGTTCCTTTTAGAGTATTGGGAATTGTAATCCCAACATGTTTGGGCTGGGGAAAGAGGCTGTGTTTGGTTATTAGAGAGAAGCCTGCCTGGAAAAACGCCATTTGGAGATTTGTGATCATCTAACTCAGGGGTGTCAAAACTCAATTTCATTGAGGGCCACATCAGCATTATGGTTGCCCTCAAAGGGCAGTTGCTGTCCCTTGTCTCCCTTAGGCTTGCCCCACAGAAGCCTCTCATATCTTATCCCCTTCTCTTCCTCAGGCTTGCCCGACAGAAGCCTATCCTATCCTATCCTATCCTATCCTATCCTATCCTATCCTATCCTATCGCTTTCTCTCCCTCAGGCTTGCCCCACTGACATCTCTCTTTCCAATAACTCTCTCCCCCCTCACTCCTCCTCCTTCCCCCCAAACCCCTCCTTTAATATCCTCTCCTCCCACATGTGTTCACTCACTGCCTGGCTGGCCTTTTCATGCAGTGCTCATCAGCTGGAGCTGCGTGTGCTGATTTTGGGGTCCCTGCCAAGCCCCAGCAGCCCTGCAGCTCCAACTGACTCTTCCCCTAAAGACTATATGTGGCTGCTGGCCACCCCGAGGTCATCGGAAGCCCCAATCAGCTGGAGCCCCGCACGCTGGTCCCAGGGTCTCAGCAGAGCCCCAGCAACACCACAGCTTCAGCTGACTCTTCCCCCAGGCCTCTCTGTTGCTGCCCCTGCTTCAGCTCACCCCCTCGCTACATATTCAATCACCTCCTCCTACTAGTCTGCTTGCGGGCCAGATCTAAACACATCACGGTCCGGATCTGGCCCATGGGCCTTGAGTTTGACATGTCTGATATAACTGAACAGAGAGATGCAGATTTAAGTAATGTTGTTATACCTGCCACGTCTCCTTAGTTAACCTGACATGCACCACATTTGGAAATTATCTGATCACCAAAGTCTGGTGATCAGAATATTGGACATAGGTACTGTTTAAAAGGATCATGTGGCTCCTTGGAATTAGATGACAAGGAACAGGAGATGTTGATGTCAGAATAAGTATCCTGATAGCACCATTTCCAGCTTCTAAGGGTAACTTCCCACCAGAGTACCAGAATATTTATGAAGATAGAGGAGCAGGTTTGGAAACAATCAGATGTATTATAGTCTTTGACCATAAGTGAGAAAAAGAGAGGAAAACATAAAAGAGTTTTCCTTATTTTCTTTGCATGTGCCAAAGAAGGCTGTATTTCTACAATTTGACTTTAAAAAGAACACCTAGTGTTTCCGGCAATGTGCCAAAAATGACTTTGCAGTAGGCAACAAAGGGCAAGCAGTTGTCAAATAGAGTTTATAACTGGTGTTCTCTGTTAAGAAATGTATATATAGATACCTCTACCTGAATGTAGTACGCTGTATGTCAAGGATAGTTCATGGAGAAGTTATTTTCATTTTTCCAGCCTCTCAGCCTCACAGTGGATTTGTAACTACACAGAATGGCAAACTAAGCTGTAAAAAAATTATCCACCTGGCTCCTTGCTCCAGCATCAAAACTCTGGTCTCCAAAGTTCTTCAGGAATGTGAAGCAAAACAGTATGCCTCTGTAGCCTTCCCTGTAATTGGAACAGGTTTGTATTCCCCCCTCCCCCTCCCAGATAATCATTTGTGCTTTTCCAGAATAAAGCTTTCATTAAGGAGGAGCCTATGTCCTAAATCCTAGTGACAGTCTCCTAAATTAGCTCATGGATAGAAAATGTGAACTGTTGAAGTGAATTTGCCATGTATGGAAAAGTTCCAGTGTTCTGCTGTGTTTGAATATGACAAAGGAGATGAAATTCCCCTATATTCCCATCCTCAAAATGAAGTAGGATCCATCTCTGACCTTCTGTTTTGTTACAGTTGACTTCTTAATTTCTCCTTCATGACTTCCATTCATTTGCAGACAGCAGCCCCCTTGGTGTGTTTAGGACTTCAACCAGAGGCTCTTAGGGAATAACAGAACTGTAGGCTATACTTAGAAGTTGAAATAACATCCTAGAACAGGAGTGTCAAACTCGCCACGTCATGTGATGTGTCACGACGTATCGTGACTTTTTTTTCCATTGCCAGCAATGGGGTGGACATGGCTTCCATATGATGCAGCTGGCCCACAGGCCAGCAGTTGGACACCCCTGTTCTAGAAAAATGCATGTATTGCTCTTAAGAAAACTTCATGAAGGTGTCCATGAAATCCTTGGGAGTTCAAGCTTGGCTTGGATGAGATTTAACTTGCCTTTGTTGTTGTCTTCCTCCTGCTTTCAGGCTTTTATCTTAGATCTAAAGTTAATAACCATGGTCTATTACTCCTTTTCTTGTGATCTTTTGAACTCAGCACATCATAGGCAAACAGAGGGAACAGAGGAGAAAATGATGATGTATATATACATCATGATACAAAGGGATGGCTTGCATTAGATATGTCATAGCATCATGAAATGTATTGTCAACATTTCACCTCATTACAGATTGTTATGGATCATGCTGCATAATACAGCCTTATCTGAGAAGTTGTTGAAAATCAGGTTCATTATTTACGTGGGCAGCACAGTAATTCAGCTGTACTAATTCTATACTATAATTCACTTCACATTTAAGAAACAATAGGGACTAAAACTAGCATGCTAAACAAAAGCCCAAACAGAGAAGTCCACAGGGAAGAAAAAAAGTCCCACAGATTTTGCATGCAGCTTGCAGACCAGATGTGTCTGTTGAATCTGGAGATTCTATTAGAATAACAAAAAAATTGTGCAAGAATGTTGCAACGTGTTCTCCACCTCTTGCATATATATATGTTTGTGCAGTATCAGTGCACATATAAAAAGGGTGGATTGGGGATTGCAATGCAGATTTCAACATTTTCCCCAAGTAGACCTCCATTGCCCCCACTTATTTTGAATCGAAACACTCATGATGGTGCAATGTATCAATTTCCTAGATCTCTCATACTGAAAACTTATTAAAACTGAGGTCCTGACTACAAAAGATCTGCCCACTCATGTAGATCTATGGAGGGGCCTTTTTTTGAGGGTACTACCAGTGACCGAACCATATAAACCTCTCCAAGGGCGAAGTGTGAAAATAGCTGGTTCTTTAGGCGAGCATCCCTCATCAGGAAATGGTGGCTGAAGAATTCTGGAAGTTGGAAGTCCACAAGTCTTATGCCAAGTTTGGGGACCCGTGCTCTAAAGGCTAAGCTTGACACCAGTGATGAAATAAAGGCAAGAAGTAAATTAAATTCATAGTACATACCCATTCTATAAGGGAAGTAGGCAATATTCTGCTTGACTGATTGGCTGTTTTAAAAATGCACATCTTGATTTGTCGGAATATATGAGGGTAATGCTATATAGCAAATGTTAGCAACTCACGTAAAGTACCAGTGGCCTTCCAAATGTAAGATTCTTGCATATTCTTGAATCATAGCTTGAATGACCAGCAGTTAAGGATGATGAGAATTGTAGTCCGATATCTGAAAAGGCACGGCTGGCCCATCCTTGCTTTGAGTCCCTCATTGTAATAAATACTAAGTATATTTTGTTGAGTTTTCTCTGTTGTATCTGATACAGGTCAAAGAAGAGGGAGTCCTGACGAAGCAGCTGATGATATCATCAGTGCAGTTGCTGACTTTGCAGGAAAACAGTTGCCTCGATACTTGAAACTTGTTAAAGTTGTTGTTTTTCAGCCACATATGCAAAAATCCTTTTCTACCATTTTGAAAAATAAAGAAGGTCGGGCATTGCCCACTTCCGAATCAATGTTTTCTAAGATTAAAGGCAAGTTTAAAGTTCATTTACTGTGAATGTTCTTTTCCAATTTTTTCCCCACTGAGTGTGCACTTAACAGAATTTCCCTTTTGCTTATAGCACTTGTAACTGGTCGGAAGTCACCTGCTAAAAAGAAAAGTTTTATAGTGTTGGAGAAGAAGATTGAGACGTCATCTTTTGAGATATGTGGCGAAAACAAGAAAAACGTGGAAGAGGCTGAAGCCTGGCTAAGGACATTGATTTTCAAGGAACAGACAGAAAATCACATTGCTGATGAGTTGATAGACACGTTTGCTGATGCCGAAATCAAGAGACTGAATGACCTCCAGAAAAGATTGAATATTGCCATTCATCTGAACAAGACGGAGTCTCCTCCTTTTATTTTGGTATCTGGAATCCCCCGGGATGTCCTCACTGCTTTCACAGAAATTCAGAAGCTATTAAAAACACTTAAAGCTGACCAGGAAAAGAAATCCAAGGCAGAACTTGTTAAAGTTTTGGTTGAGTGGCAGTATTGTGCAAACGGAAATGTCTTTCTACCTTTTGATACATTAAGTAACCTTGATTTAGAAGATGCTAAAATGAGCAAAAAGGGACAAATTCAGGTCCAAATTCGGGGACAAAAGTACACAGCCGACCTGAACAAGATGTGTGTTGTAGATAACCAAGGAAAAAGTATGAAAATTAAACGTGTTGGAAAGGATGAAGGTAATGAACATCTTAAATAACTGAGGTTGGATTAGTGGCTAGATTACTGCTTTGGTCACCTGTCAAAAATCTCCCCATGTTTTAAAAAGGGTGCCAGTGTGGTAGGACAAGGGTACAAGACAGATGAATGTGGGTGTATCACATAGAATTTATTTTAAATTAAAGTGAACAGACCATTTGTATGATTGCCATCAAAATACGACTGTCAATTCCATACTTGATGTGCAAGGCTTGTTCATGTGTAGAGCAGGTATTCCATGTGTTCATTTTCCAGCCAGAATTTTAGGCTTGTTTTCACTATTTGGTAGGAACTGGCATTACAGTATTCCTTTGCCCAAAGTGAAGGAATCAGTGAATAAGTTGATACAATGTTTGTGACTTCCACTGTGTCTGGAGACATCGTTCTTGGCCCATATCAGGCTTCCTTCTCTATCTGAATTTGAAGGTTTTTAATTTTTTTCTTTAATAAGAATCAGTGGGAAGGTGATATATCTTCCAGACTCTAGAATCATCTTTATTTGTGAGAATGTATTTCTGTTTCATTGTAAACACTTTAGGCATATATTTGTAGTATAAAAAAATGGGGACAGGAAGCAGTGGCTGAGTAGAGGGTTGTTGAGTATGTCTTTTGAAATTGAACATGTCCACTATGATAGCCAGTTTCTGAAAAAAATCTGCAATGTTTGCAAAAATCTAAATTATTTTAATTGAGTCAGCCTTGAGTTTTACAGAATCGAATTTGTGGAGTGAGCAGTGATTTAGCCTGCAGTACTGAATTCTAACCTCTGCGCCACCATGGCTCTTAAGACTCATGCTACTTCCCGTGTTTCCCCAAATGTAAGATCTATCCTGAAGATAAGCCCTAGTTTGATTTTTGGGGGTGGGCCTAATGTAAGGCCTACCCCGAAAATAAGGCCTAGTTTTGGGGCAAGGGGCACGCCTAAAAATCCAGTTAGGGTGAGGGTGGTGGATGGAGCTTTCCTACGCACCACATACCCCACTTACCATTGCAGCCTGCCTGCCTCTCCTCTTGGCCCACTTCTTCTGTGTCGTTCCCCGGCCTGCATTTTGCAATCAGGGTGTGGGCTGGCTGGGCGGGGCTATCAGTGCTGCAGGTGAGTGGAAAAGACACCCCCTGCCCCGAAAATAAGACCTCTTTTGGAGGCAAAAAAAAAGACCGAGTCTCGTTTTTGGGGAAACGTGTTTTGTGAGTGCTGATGGGACAGTTGTGATGATGAAAGAAAGTTATCCTGTGCAGGGTTGCCAAACCATGGTGAAGATTTTAGCAATAAATGTAATGTTTAGCACAAGGGGAGATAATTGCAAATTCCATTGATTTCAAACTTAAGCATAGTGCTATTTTCTGGTGGGTTATGTCGCTATTTTAACAAAGTGTTTATTTTTCAGGCAAACTATTAGAACATCTTCCTGAACATTGGGAAGATATGAAAGGAAATCATGTCAAACTAGTTCCACTCCAGCCCACAGCAGGAGAATATAAGGACATTGAAAAGATATTCCGAATTGGCTGTCCTACATTCCCAATTGAAAAGGTAACATTTGATCTGAGCTTAAGGAAGCAAATAAACCCAACACACCTTTCTTCTCCTATTTTCCCCACAACCACCACCTTGTGAGGTGGTGAAGATGAAGGTTCATTCTCCAAGCTTATGGGTTGATTTCTGAACATTTCATTACCAGGCTAGGTAACATCTTCAGCGGAATTTAGGGGATGTCTGTATCAGTACTCTTCCATTTCAAGAAACCAATTAAAAGAACTTCAAGGTACAGATTTCTTCTTTAAAGAGCATTTTATTCAGGAAACAAAGCATCAGCACTTAACATAGTTGAACCCAAGACTAAAGTTCCCTCCCCCTGATACAAAGTAACAAATTGCAATTCCCACCCCAGAAAGGCTGTCATAAACCACATTTGCCAATTAATCTAAAATCCTCCCCACTTTACAGCCGGCCAAAACTTTATCTAGAACTGACCTTGAAGCTCACCCAGTTGCAGTTGTTTAGGCTAACTTAAAAAGCTCAAGCATTCCTTCCTTCCCCTCTTCTACCTCTGAAAATCCCAAGCAACAGAAAAAGCACAAGTAAAGTAAAAGGTAAAATGGCTGCAATTTCTTAATTGTCGCAGCGTTGACATCCTGTTTATAAGGGCTTCAGGTGTGGGTGTGTCAAGTGAGGGTCTTGTGATGAGTCACCAGAGAGAGTCTTGTGATGGGGAGAATACTTCAGGTCAGGGGTGTTGGTGTGAATTATCAGTGGGTCAGTGGTGAGTCATCAGTGAGAGGCTGGTGATGAGTCTTGTGATGGGGAGATTACATCAGGTCAGGGTTATTGGAAGGTAAACTGAGGGGGGGAGAGGGGCTTGCGTGGGTTGTTTGAGGGCTGTGCGATTGATTTGAATTCTGAAGGGTTCATAGACTGGTTGTAGATTAATATGTCTGTTGATGGAATTATTTGTGGAGTGGCAGGCTTCGATGAACGCACGAGCATGGCGACTGGTAGCATGGCCGATGATTCGATTTCCAATCGAACTGGTGGTGTTTGGTGTCGATGTGGGAATTGGGATCATAGTGTTTGACTGCTAGCTGTGAGGTGGGTTTTGGCTGAGAAAGAATGACTGGCCCAAAGTCACCCAGCTGAAAAGGGCCATTTGCCTTCCACAACTTTATATCTTGTAGAACACCAGTGGGCTTCTGTTTTGAATTCTTGAGTGGTATTGAGCATCAATGATTGGCTACAAGATTGGCTCAAGAGTTGATAATACCTTCACGTGGGAAAAGAATTAAGTAGGATAATATGTAACATCCTGAAAGTGAGAATATTCAAATACATCCTGTATCTGTATCGCTGGAGTGTAAAAGAGAGGAAAGAGAAAAGAACTAAAATAGTTGAAGAGTGTTCATATTCTTTCACAATTTTACAATCTAAAAAATAAAACCTTTAATCTGGAGGTCAGGTAGTAACATTAGCAATAACAGATTATATACCACTCCATAGTGCTTTACAGCACTCTTGAGCAGGTTACAATGTCAGCATATTGCCCCAAACAATCTGGGTCCTCATTTTACTGACTTCAGAAGTATAGAAGGCTGAGTCAACCTTGAGCTCCATAGGATCGAACTCCAGGCTGTGAGCAGAGTTTGCCTGCAATACTGCACTTTAACCATTGTGCCACCAGGGGTCCTTAATCATTGCAGTCTGCATTTCATTGGACCAGACATGTCAAACACAAGGCCCCCAGGCTGGATCTGGCCTGCCATGTGGTTCTGTCTGGCCCAGGGACCTGCTCTGAAAACAGCAAAGGACTGGCCAGCAGCACCTCGGCCCGGCCCGGCCCAGGCCAATTGGGCACTGATCTACAACCTGGTGCCAGCCATCAAAGCCAGAAAGTGCTCAGCCTTAGATCTATGGGGCAGCCCTGAAACCAGCGACGGGTGCCCCCACCCCATCCCTTGGGCACACGCACAAGAGGTGGTGAGTAGGTGGGGTCCAGCGTCCCTGCTGGCTGTCTTGCCCCACAGGCTGACTTCACCCAGGACGCCAACGCTGGTCGTCTCTTATGCGGGGCAGAAGCAGCGGTGCAGCTCCTCGCTAGTTCCAGGGCTGCCCTGTGGATCTAAGGCTGAGCGTATTCTGGTTTGATAGACACAACCAGGTTGTAGATCAGCGCCACTACCCCCATCCCACCAGCACCTCCATGGCCCGCTCACTGACCTAGCCTCACAGCCATGAGGCTTCCCTTTCACCGGGACTTGTCCCGCCCAGGTGGGATAGTGACAGCCAGTGGCAGCATGAACACCAGCAGCGCTGGCAATCTTTCTCCCTCCCATCACCCCTTCCCGAGTGCAGAGGAAGGAAAAAGATGAGAAGGAGAAGGAAGGGAGGGAGGAAGGAAGGAAAGAAGGAAGGAAGGAAGATTATAATGAGAGGGAGGAAGGGTCTGAGGGAAGTCCTGCCTTAGCACTTGGCCACGACCACCTCTGCTGCCCTTTTAGCATTCCCTTGTCCCTTCTTCCTGATTTCTCCTGGGGGTCTCCGATCCTATCACTGAGGATGCTTTGGTTACAAAGCCGGATCTCCTCACAGGAAGAGAGAGAGGGGCCTCCCTCTGACTCATACATTTTGCCCTCGCACACACACCATGAGCAACTTGGCCAAGGAGAGCGAGCCAATCAGCGAGCGAGCTTCCTTAGGAGGAAGTAAGCGCAGCCGGGCGCCCCTTTGGGAAAAGCTGGACTGGGTGCTTGCCCTCCACTGCCCAGGGCTCCGGGCAGCCTGCATCACTGGGGGTCCTCTGCATGGCCTAAGAGGGACAGCAAGACTCCTCTGGTGGACAAGGGTGTAGTGCTCACCCTGGTCTCGCTTTCCTCGGCTGGAGACAATGGATCCCTCCCAGCCCAGCCCAGGCCACCACAAGCGCCCTCTGGCATGAGTGACGTTGAACTGGCCATGCTCACCCTGGCCATCCCCAACCCCACTATGCCCCCCACCCCCTCAAGCTCAACCACAACCCTGATGCTGCTCTCAATGAAATCAAGTTTGACACCCCTGCATTAGACTGTTGAATGCTCTCCATGTCCCCCACAGTTCTTGGTCTGCTACATCTACCTGTGAACTAGGTCACAACGCTTAACAGTCCTTGCTGACACTTACTTTCTCCACCAACAAATGTCTTCTGACCACAAAGCAGCCCAATACTGACAAATAAAACTTGCTGCTGTCTCAGTACCATATATGCCGGCGTATTAGGCGACCCGGCGTATAAGATGACCCCCGTCTTTATCGCCGAGCCGCATTCCTAGAACGTCGTCTTATATGCTGGAAACTACCAGTATTTCCGGCGTATAAGATGACTCGGCGTATAAGACGACCCCCGTCTTTGGCGCCGAGTTTAGCGCTTCCAGAAGTCATCTTATACGCCGGTAATAGGGTAATTCCATTTCCATACTTCCAAGTGGTACCCATAATAAACCTAGATCTACAATGATTGCTTTTGCATACATCTGACCCTTTTTGAATTTAGCAATAGGAAAAGCATTCCAAAGGGAATATTATTCACTGAATCTTGATGTTTGTGAGCAACATTTTCTGAAGTTTTACCCAGATATGATAGCAATGATGTCACTGGCCTTTCCATATTCCCGAATAGCCACAAAAGAAATTGCATTTATTTTGCCTGTAGTGAACTTCTGAGGATATTAGGCATACAGCTTCTGGGTATTTTTAATGACTTGTATAGTTATGTTGCTGTTTTTGTTCAAGGTTTTTTTAAAAATTCAACAGTACAGCAATGACATGGGCAGTTATATAAATTTAATAAATAAAAATAAACACAGTCCCACGTTTGTTGAATAAAGACAATGCAGTGGACAGCAAGATCTTTTTGGCGAGAAATGAACATGTAAGAGACTATCCTTGCCAATTCTCCATTGCGACCTTTCTTCTCAGATTGTTTATTTCTAATCTTAGCACAGTCATCAAGGGAGAATGATAAAACTCACGGGAGATGAATATTGTATTGTATGATATTGTATGGCAGGGAATGATACTGGTAAATGAATAATAACGTTTTACATTTGCAATCTTTATAGATTGAAAGGGTACAGAATCCTTATCTCTGGCAAGCCTATCAAGTCAAGAAAAAGCAAATAGATACACAAAATGGGCATGGAAACAATGAGAAGATCCTTTTCCATGGGACTCCCTTTTCCACAGTGGTGCCAATTTACCAGACTGGCTTTAACCGCAGTTATGCTGGAAAGAATGGTAAGATCCTTCTAAGCAGATGTAAGGGAATATGACATAAAGCACTGTGTTTCAGAGCTGTATAAAGATCTTTAAAAAACAGCCCAACAGCATCTTTTCCCCTCCCCTTGCCTCCCTCCCTTCCGTAAGGGCAGCTTGCAAGGTTTACTGAAGAATCTGATTTAAAAAAAAAATCCTACAGAAAAAAAGACTTGCTGAAAGGAATACACTGTGAAAAGAAAAGTAAAGCTTAAATCCTAAGAGAAGAGATTTCTGCTGTCATAACCCTCTTTAAAAGACAACAAAAACTTATTATAAAATGACATTTAGAATCAAAGTAGCTGAAACAATCATAAAAGAGATATTTCATAAAACTCTCATGAGAGAAAAACTCTACAAACATCTGCAAACTCTTAGGCACACTGGGTTGGTTTGAGTGGCCCCTTTCTGGGAGCTGTGCAGACTCAACACACAAAGAGAGGGACTCACACAAGCAGTTGCATTATCACACCGGGCAATGCGGCAAGAAGAGTTCATACACAGAGTTTTATTTTCTCTCGGGAATCTTGGGTCCATCAGGTTGTCAGCTCAGAGGGAAAAATAATATTCCTTTTCTATTCTCTTGAGTCAATAGGATTGTGGCTGCTGAATATTCAGAATCTCTTTCTGCTCAGTGGATAGATTGAGGATGCAAAAGGTTTTGAGGAGAATGAAAAAGGCCATCAAATTCTTATTTTTCACAAAAAGTGGTAGTGGTGACAACTCAATTTTGCAACTCCCTGCTTACAATGTACTGTTTGCTTTTCCTAAAATCAGAGGTTTCAGATTCCTTTCCATCAATTTGGTGTCTCTAAATGAACAACACAATAGGTGACTTTTTTAAGAAATATAATTGGCTAGATAATCATCACTTAAAGCTGAAATACAAATACTGGTGTTTTCCATTGTTTATTTTTTCAATATCTTTTATGTTTTATACCTTTTTTTTTTCTTGGTTTCAGCTGCATCAATTGGTAATGGGACCTATTTTGCCGTCATCTCAAATTATTCTGCTCAGGAAATTTACTCCCCGCCAGACCCAAATGGCAGAAAATATATGTACGTTGCCCGTGTTCTGACTGGAGATTATTGTATTGGAAGACCCGGACAGATTATACCTCCATCCAAAAATAATGGCGGGTTTGACATATACGACAGTGTAACTGACAACGTGAATCGACCATCAATGTTTGTTATCTTTCACGATGCTCAGGCTTACCCAGAATATCTAATTACTTTTAGAAGATAGGTTAACAGGCAAAACGTGATTTATTTCCCTTTCCTCTGATTAAAAGCAAGTAATTTGAATGAACCTTTTTAAAATACTTGTCACTTGAATCTCGATTCAGAATTTAGTTCCTCTAGAGCAGGGGTGTTAAACTGCTGGCCCATGGGCGGGACGCCTCATGCGGAGGCCGTGCCCACCCCATTGCCGGCAATGGGAAAACCGTCCCGATACATTGCGCGACGTCACATGACATTGCGAATTTCACATGTCTGCTCTAGAGTGGAAAAGACTAAAATAATTTAAATCCAATAGAGGTCAGAAAATTATATTCAAGAGAGGATAGAACATGATGATTTTCTGGATAGAGAATGTATTTGAAGGAAATGATAGAACTAAGCATTGCAATCTTGTAAATACAATGAAGATATATAGATAATCCTCGACTTAAGGAACAATTTGAAGTCTGCTTAACACTGATCAGATTTTCAAAGTGTCCCTTTCAGTTTCAATGAAGGCCATTTTGCACCTCAAATGAAAGAAAACAATGGGTGCTTTTTCTAGAGGAAGACACTGATGCTTAAAACTGCCAAATCAGTGTTTTCTCCTAATTTTTTTTCCTGGTGGTTCTCTCCATTCTGAATTCTGAACTTTGCTATCAAGTCACTTGTCCTCCACCAATTTACCTGGTTTTTTTTCCTGGATTATTCAGCACCTGTTTCTGCATGTCCAAAAACTTCATTTCCCTCTGGTTATAAGCAAGTTATGAGCAAAATTATTTTTCGTTATTTCTGGAGAAATGGTTAGCAACATCTATCTATCAGTTAAATATGTCTATTATTGCTCGAGAAGGTAGTAAGAAAACATTCCACTGTAAAGCTGAGAAAACTTGTAGTAGTTTCCATCTCGTCCTTAATCCAAAATGGTTCCATGCTTATGGTATTTAGAAGAGAATGGCTTATGAGAAATTTTACTATCAAATGGTGTTAAAATAAAAGCCAGTTGTGCTTTACGACATTGTATCAGACTGAAAAACAGTAGATTCACCCTACAGCCATGAATTGGTCACTCCAGCTGCAGATGCTGGTGACCTTCTTGAAAGGGCTTGAAGCTCACAAAGTAGCCATAGAACAACTTTAGTTGTTTTCAGACAATGCTGCAAAGAGCCACATCTACCTGTTGAACTTCACAAGTCAGAAAGTGGTAGCTAAAATTTTCCTATCTCCAAAGAAGAACTGCCATCTCTAGTTGATTTTCCTCACTACCATTTATAAATATAACAAAGTGATGTCAGCTCTCTGTCAGATGATGCCACATTTTAATTAACTAGGGTTATCTTGGCCTACATACTGAAGTGCCTGTATTTATAATCTTTTTAAGAATTACCTCTTGTCATGTAGTCGAATAAACTCTTTCTGAAAAAAATGTTTTTGGTCTTCATGAATATTCTTGGGCTATAGGAAGTGACAGCTTTAGGGGAGATTTATGGTTTAAACCACAGTTCAGTTTGCATGGCCTTTCAATTCCTCAATTGGCCTTACAGATGTTCATTGGAGAACGATCAGTGGGTTTGGAAAAGCTTGTAACCCTACAGAAAACTTGAATTTGTTTCATCTTGCACTTGTGCCAACAATTGTTTCGTATGCAATATGTGTGAATCTGGGATTATCCATCTTCCCCCTTCCTTTTCTAATTTGATGATTAGGGCACAAAAGAGATGGTTTTCCTGAAATCATGTAGTTTCAGCAGAGAAAAGGACACCTACACCAAACTCTCATGCAAGTCCTAAATTCCTTATTAAAAATTAGCCTTGAAGTGCCAAATACAGGCAGTCCTTGAGTTATGATCACAACTGGGGTCAGAATATTTTCTGTTAAGCAAAGCAGCTGATAAGGAGTCATGCCTGATTTTAACAATTTTTTTTTTGCCACTGTCATTAAGAAAATGCAGTGGTTGAGTGACTTCTGGTTGTTAGGCTTCCCCAATGGACTTTGTCAGAAGCTGGCTTGGAAGGTTGCAAATAGCACTCACACGACCCTGGTACACTGCAACTATTGTAAATACATGCCATTTGCCAAGCACCTAAATTCTGATCCCTTGACCGGGGGGGGGGGGATGTACGATGGTTGTGTAAGAACTGCTCATCGCTTTTTTTCAGTGTCATTGTAAATTTGAATGGTTGTTAAATGAGTGGCTGTAAATTGATACTGCCTATAATGGAGAATTCATGGTCAAAACAAGGCATGTTTTCTGTGGGTTTTCACGCGCCCAGCGGGTCTCCCATGGGTGTAGAAGAACAGACACGAACACGTGGTTTCCTCGGGATGGGAGCCCCGAACAAAGCCGAAGCATCCCTTTTATTGTGTTACCAGAAGGCGGGTTTATATGCACCTGGTGACCACCTTACACCAACCACATTTGTTATGACACAGCATATTAGCATATTACACGTGCTAGCTTTGTTTTGCACACGCTCCTATACAGCTGTTACACCCGGCACCAACAAAACACCAAAACAACTTCTCTTGCACTGCACGGCACTTCTTGGATTTTTTACTTCCTACTTCCTTATACCTTGGCCTCCTGCAGCTGATGACTCAGCCTAACAGGCCAGATAATCCAGATAACTCCAACATCTCCTCCTCTTTTGTTTTATTTCAAAATAAGGAGGGAGCGCTTTATACGAAGTCATCCTCAGTGTCGCTTGGCAAGGTGAAGGCTGGTTTGGTTAGCAGGGGTTGCTGAACTGCAGTGATAGGTGTAGTTACTAAATTGACGTGTTGATGGGTGACAGTTCCTGAGGAAAATTTTTTAAACATCATAAACAAAGAAGGCAAACATTGAATACAACAACATATCAAAACTAAAATAACCACAATAGTTATAATACCAGAAACCAATGATCGCAGCCAGGTTCCGTCAGGTAGCCAAGACCATAGGGCATCCCAAATGTTTATTGCGCCAGATCCGTCGGATTGTAACGGATCATGACGAACCATGTCTTCCATATGCTCAATGGTACCTGTGATATTGGCTTTGTAATCAGAGATATAAACACAACAATGAGAATGGATTAAGGCACATACTCCTCCTTTCAAGGCAAGGATAATGTCTAAAGCATAACGGTTTTGCAGAACAATCTCTCATATTTCTGCCACTTCCTTGTTTAACAATTTGGTAGTCTGAATGGTAGCGTTGAACATGTGCCTAGTCCAGTTATTTAATGCATAGATGTCTCTGTAATTCATGGCTACCCCCATAGATGGAAATATAAAAATCGTGCAACTTGCGTTCCTGTACTGCCGGGTCCTCCCAGGCCATTTTCTAGATCTCTTCTATTGCGCAAACGGCCTGAAGGTGGCTGATCTGACACAAAAACTGAGGGAGCAAGAAAGCCCAATGTACAACGGCCGGACCACCGTGGAGGTATACGTTGATATGCCCGCCGGCCACAAAGCATCCATACGTTACTTAATATATTTGTAGTCATGTTGGAGCTTTGCACAGTTTGGCGAACCATGGCTCTTACAATACTGCAAAGGAAGAGTGTGGACATCGTGTCTGTGTTGCCGGGGTGACATCCTGTTGATAGCGAGCATCCAGTTATTTGATAGGTACACATATAATCAGAAAAACCATCAAGGGATTCAAAAAGAGGAATATTCTTAAAGAGATGTGGTCTAGTCATGTTGTTTGAAAGTTGAAATGTGATGTCACAATATGAGTATCTGCCTACTAAAACAGTTTTTAGCAGTGTTCTTATATTCCCAACAAAATGCTGCTTTTTCCTGGATTCTGCTTCCTATTGTGTATACCGTATAATTCACCATAGCATTGGAAAGGGTTCCTCTAGACCAGGAAAATTGTTTCCAACCAGTTGTATTAAAAGGCACCCCATGCATGAAAAGTCCCCCCTCCTCCAGGGTTGGAATATGCATGCACATCCAACACTCAGTCTTGTTCAAAAGGCGAGAAATATTCTGCACATTTTTCATAAAAGAGTTGTGAGCCCAGGGTCCATGGTCGTCTGATGTCTGGTTAGGATGGTGGAGATTGAACCAAATAAGGGCGAACACAGCGAGCTGGAGTCCAAATGATTTTGCCATGATCATCTACCGCAGCGTAGCCTCTCCCCCAGGTAATAAGCTCTGCCGGACCTTTCCACGTGGGGTCTGGAAGCCGTCGATAGTAAACTGGAGGTCTTGAAGTAGGGGGAGGGACTGTTGAAAAATGACGAGAGGCAGCTGTTGATGGTGGATCGCCCGTCAGATTTAAAAAGTTCAGTGTATAAAGGCACAAGTTAAGGATGTTTTGCACTGCTGGGAGGCCAGGGGTGATTTTCCCCTTTTCATTTAAATATCGATTGAGAGCTGTTTTTAATGTTTGATTTGCTCGTTCGACCAAGGCTTGACCTTGGCTATTATATGGAATGCCAAATTTATGAACAATGGACCATTTTGTACAGAATTCTGCAAAAGCAGAGCTAATATAAGCAGGTCCGTTGTCTGACTTAAGTTCTTTGGGGCGTCCTAACAGTGCAAATGACCGAATACAGTGATTGATAACATGTTTAGTGGCCTCACCCCTCTGGGGGGAAGCCATAATGAAGCCAGAATATGTATCAATAGAAACATGAAGATGTTTCCACGGGGCAAAGGGAGGATATTGAGTAACATCCATTTGCCAAATTTGACAGCTCTCCAAGCCACGAGGATTTACTCCAAGTGGTATTGAGTGTGCTTGCTTGCTACAGGTTGGACATTGCTGAACGATGGCAGCAGCTTCAGCAGCTGAAAGATTGAATTGTTTGATTAATGCTTTCTTATTCTGATGGAAATATGAGTGACTTTCCCAGGGGGTTGAAAAGGTGAGTGGCATATTAAGAGGTGTTTGTGAGGCGGCAGCATCGGCCACATCATTGCCTTCTTGGAGTAGGCCTGGAAAAGGCTGATGGCTACGAATATGGGCAACAAAAAATGGGTGCTTCCGATCGTTTATGAGATGTTGCAAGTCCAAAAATAATGTTAACAGATCCATTGAGACATTTGGTGCCAAATATGAGTCAAAAATGGTTTTGACAATTTGGGTAACATATAAACTGTCCAGGATCAAATTAAAGGGTTGATCTTTAAAATGAAAAAATGCCATTGTGGCTGCCACTAGCTCAGAGCGCTGAGCTGACGTCTGTGGGGGGGGTGATTTTTGTATGCCACTTACCCTCCTCTTTCCAAACACAGGCTCCATGAGTCTTGCTGCCATCTGCAAACACCGTTATTGCTTCTTTTAAAGGGAAAGAAGCACAAGGAGATTGCCATTTAAATGGGACTGTTTTTATTAAAAAAATGCGAGGATCTGATGGTGGATGACAAGACACTTCTCCTGGCCAATCAGCAAGTGCTTGCTGCAAAGATTCATAATTGGCCAACAAACTTTCCCAAGCCGTTAGCGAACAAGGGATATATAAAAAGGACGGTTCAACACCCCCTAAAGCCTTTGCCCTAAAGCGAGATTTTGTTATAAGCTGAGCAAAGAGCGTATGTTTCTGTGAAATGGTGTTCTTCGGGGGTGTGAGCTAAGTGGATCCATTCTACAATCATCATTTTTTTATTAGACACGATCTGAGCCAAAGCTGCCGTAGGAAGGTCAACAGTGTTAAAAATTAGCATAGAAAAAGGCATATCGGGCTGAACACGATCGACCCATACTTTTGACAATGCATGCTGAATGATGTCACAAGTTTTAAGTAGTTGTTGAGTTAACACGATCTTATCTCCTGGATTTTTTCCCTGCGTAAGAGCAGAGAACAATGGAGCCAATTGAGAGGTGGTTAGTCCCATATAGGGACAGGCCCAATTAATTGATCCTAAATATTGTTGAAGTTGGACTAAGGTTGGGCATGATGGAAGACACAACTTAGACAGCTGAGGCTCAGCGTGTGAGGCCAAAAGCTTGTGGCCCAAGTACAGAAAGGGGTGTTTAAGCTGAATTTTTTCAGGTGAAATAAAAAACCCATTTGTTTGAAAAATGGAGGTTAGAACAGGCAAGGTTGCTGATACTGTACCTGAGGGCCCTGGAGCTGCCACTAAAATATCATCCATATAATGGTAAATTTTAAAATGAGGAAACTTTTCCCGATATGGTCTTAAAACCTGATTGACAACATATTGACACATTGTAGGACTGTTTAACATCCCTTGAGGCAAGACAGTCTATTGATATCTGGCCGTGGGCTTGGAGTTATTCATTTCAGGCACAGTAAAGGCAAATAAGTGTTTGTCCTCTGGGTGTAGTGGAATAGAGAAAAATGCATCTTTTAGATCTATAACCATAAGGTCATAGTCTTTTGGTATCAAATTAGGATTAGGTAAACCGCATTGGAGCGCCCCCATGGGGCGAATGATCTTATTAATAACCTGGAGATCACTTAAAATTCTCCATTTTCCAGATTTTTTCTTTATAACAAACACCGGAGTATTATAAGGACTCAATGAGGGTTCAATGTGTTTTAACTCTAATTGTTGATCTACCAATTGCACCAGAGCGGCTAATTTTTCTTTGGTTAAAGGCCACTGATCCACCCAAACTGGGGTGTCAGTCAAGAGGTTTAACTTTATTAATTGAGACATCTTAATCCAAAATTAATTTTGCATTGAACTGACTCATCAAGTCCCGACCCCACAGATTAATATGAAGTGGAAGAATGACAGGTTTAATGTGGGCAGTGACTGATGTTTCTTCTGAGGTCACAGAAAGCCAGTGTTTGCTCACACGTGCGTGCCGGATTCCTCCCACACCCCGAACCGACGGTGCGCTGTCGGTCTGCCACTCAGAGGGCCATTCTTCCTCTCTTATGACCGATACATCAGCTCCGGTATCTAGAATACCAAAAAAGGAGCGTCCATTGACTTGAAAGGCCATAGAGGGGCGGAACTTTTGGATTTCTTGCTCAATTGCCAAAACTTGTGGTTGTTGGGGCACAGGGACGGCAGTTGCCACTACTGTCCCCTCGAGCACTGTCATGGGAGTGTTAGGGGTAAATGCCAAAGCGACTGATGTAAAGTCAGCTGGGTCTTTCAAAAATGGCATAGCCGTTACTCCCTGCATAATAAAGTCACGGTGAGGAAACACTAACAGAGGGGTGTCACAATCAGGGGGAAAAGGGACAGACGGCCGGATTGGCAAAAAATATGACAGCCCAGATAAACCTGTGGTTATTGTCTCAGAGGCCACCAGGACAAAATGATAAGATTCAGCCTTTGAGGCGGGGCTAGCTGAATGCCCCAGCTCTAGTTTCCCTGTTCCTGGGAATCAGCGGGCATAGGGTTGGAGTGACACTGGTTTGCCCAGTGAAACCCCTTTTTACAGCGCGGGCAAACAGTTTTTGGTCTGGCTCCCACTCCCCTGCTTTTATTAGCACCCCCCCCCGGGGCCCAGCACTGATTTTTAAAATGACCAGGCTTCCCACAATTAAAACAGTTACCAGCTTTACCCTCAGTTTGCCCATTATTACTTCCTGCTTTTTGTAAGGCCATAGCCAAAGTTTCCATGTTAAATGCATTGGTCCCCACAATTCTACAGGCTTGAATATAATCTGCCAATCCTGCATCAGGTTTGCTCATTAAGGGCTGCAGGACTCGTCTACAGTCCTCATTGGCATTTTCAAAGGCAAGTCTTTTCAACAATTCCTCTTGGGCTATTACATTTGTGATTTCCCTAGATATGGCCTTTTGTAACTGATCCACAAATTCCCCATAGGGCTGATTAGACCCTTGAAAAATCTTTACAAAAGAGCCTTTTGTTCCCCTTTGTGGATCATCAACCCGAGTTAGGGCAGCTTTTGCAGCTAGGGCTGAATGAGCATAAAACAAAGGGTTCATTGCTTGTTGATTTCCCAGGTAAGTAAAGTCTCCACTTCCTGTTAACTGGTCTACAGTGGGTGCATTACGGCCAGGCCAAGCTAAAACGATCTTTTGACATTCCTTTTTCCATTCCGATTCCCAAACCACATATTGAGAAGATGTTAAAATCATATTGAATAGCCCTTTCCAATCTTCAGGCAACAAATAAAAACTAGTAGCCATGTGACCTATCAGACCCAAGGTATAATGGCTAGAAATCCCATAACTTGAGGCTGCTTGCACTATCTCTCTAATAGTTCTCATAGGAATTGTTTCATATCTGCGATGGCCTGTGATTGGATTAATAAAAACAGGCGCGCAAAATTGATATTCTTCAGGTTGCAGTTCCCCTTTTTCATGAGCTTTGGCCAGTGCCCTGGAGATGGCACTGGCAGGGGAAGGCAGCACGTTGGTACTCTTTTGTTCTTTTTCTCCCTCCTCCATTGGCGCGAACGGTTCAAAAGACACATCGGCTTGATAAACTGCCAAGGAGGATTTTTCTTCTGCACTCTGTCCCTTTTTTAACTCATTGGGCTTTTCAGAGTCATAAGCAGGCGGGGGGTCTACAGGCTTTTCAGAGTTATAGGAAGGAGGGGGGTCTACCCTCCCCTTCTCTGTTTTCATGGCATCTTCATGGATTTGGAGACATTCAATTACAATTCGCCATGTAGACAAAATTTTTGGAGGGGCTCAAGGGGATTCATGAAAATGCTTTCCTAATTTAACCCACACAGACATTTTTAGGGATCCTCCTTCGGGATATGCAAGGCAATTTTGATATACATATTTTAAGAGGAGGATCAAATCCCCTTTAGTGGGAAGCGGCAAATCTTTCCCATTGTTTTTCAAAATAATTATTGATGACTTGGTCAATTCCCTAAGTTCTGAGAGGTGCGCAACCTGAGGCTTAGAGAATCCTGTCCCCATACTCACGGTAATGTTTTGGGAGGGTGCTTCGTCTAGCTCTGATGACCGGCCCTGAGTTGCAGTAAGCTCTTCCGCTGAGTGAGTTGAGGTCACCAGTTGTGGATTTTCACGCGCCCAGCGGGTCTCCCATGGGTGTAGAAGAACAGACACGAACACGTGGTTACCTCGGGATGGGAGCCCCGAACAAAGCCGAAGCATCCCTTTTATTGTGTTACCAGAAGGCGGGTTTATATGCACCTGGTGACCACCTTACACCAACCACATTTGTTATGACATAGCATATTAGCATATTACACGTGCTAGCTTTGTTTTGCACACGCTCCTATACAGCTGTTACATCCGGCACCAACAAAACACCAAAACAACTTCTCTTGCACCGCACGGCACTTCTTGGATTTTTTACTTCCTACTTCCTTATACCTTGGCCTCCTGCAGCTGATGACTCAGCCTAACAGGCCAGATAATCCAGATAACTCCAACAGTTTTCTCTATAAATCATTGCGGAGAGAGAAATCAAAATCTGAAAGCTGGAGGAGAAGAGTGGTGTAGTGGTTAATGTGCTAAACAAAGTTGTCAGGCACAGGTTCAAGCTCACTGATGCTGGAGAACTCTGGATGTCCCTTAGTCTGAGCTAAGAATAAAAGTCATCTTTTGCTCATATGAAGGTTTACAATTCTGATTCATATGTAAAGTGAGAGAAAAAAGTATTTGATCCCCTGCTGATTTTGTATGTTTGCACACCGACAAAGAAGTGATCAGTCTATAATTTTAATGGTAGGTTTATTTTTATAGTGAGACAGAATAACAACAAAAATCCAGAAAATCACATTTTAAAAACTTATAAATTAATTTGCCTTTGAATGAGTAGAATAAGTGTTTGATCCCTTATCAGCAAGATTTCTGGCTCCCAGGTGTCTTTTATACAGGTAATGAGCTGAGATTAGGAGCACTCTCTTAAAGGGAGTGCTCCTAATCTCAACTTGTTACCTGTATAAAAGGCACCTGTCCACAGAAGCAATCAGATTCCAAACTCTCCACCATGGCCAAAACCAAAGAGATGTCCAAGGATGTCAGGGACAAGATTGTAGTCTTACACAAGACTGGAATGGGCTACAAGACTATCGCCAAGCAGTTTGGTGAGAAGGTGACAACACAGTTGATGTGATTATTCGCAAATGGAAGAGAAACAAAGTAACTTTCAATTTCCCTCAGTCTGGGGCTCCATGCATGATCTGACCTCGTGGAGTTTCACTGATCATTAGAACGGTAGGGAATCAGCCCAGAACTACATGGGAGGATCTTGTCAATGATCCCAAGGCAACTGAGACCATAGTCCCTCAGAAAACAATTGGTAACACACTACACCGTGAAGGACTGAAATCCTGGAGCACCCACAAGATCTCCCTGCTCAAGAAAGCACATGTATAGGCCCATCTAAAGTTTGCCAATGAACATTGAATGATTCAGAGGAGAACTGGGTGAAAGCGTTGTGGTCAGATGAGACCAAAATTGAGCTCTTTGGCATCAATTCAACTTGCCCTGTTTGGAGGAGGAAGAGGAATGCTGCCTATGACCACAAGAACACAATTCCCACCCTCAAACATGGAGGTGGAAACATTATGCTTTGGGGGTGTTTTTCTGCTAAAGGGATAGGACAACTTCACTGCATCAAAGGGATGATAGACAGGACCATGTACCATCAAATCTTGGGAGAACCTCCTTCCCTCAACCAGGGCATTGGAAATGGGTGATGGATGGGTATTCCAGCATGACAATGACCCAAAACACACAGCCAAAGCAACAAAGGAGTGGCTTAAGAAAAAGCACATTAAGGTCCTGGAATGGCCTAGCCAGTCTCCAGACCTTAATCCCATAGAAAATCTATGGAGGGAGCTGAAGGTTCAAGCTGCCAAATGTCAGTCTCGAAACCTTAATGACATCAGACTTCATTTTTTTCCTGTTTTTTTCCCCACCCAAGTTTTTCTGTTTTTTTCCCCAGGACTTCCCATCTCCTGTTAGGGTTGGGGGGCAGTGGGGGTTAGAGTTAATGTATGGTAGGCCTGGCAGCGGCATTGGGCATGATGTGCGAGGCGGCAAATGGCCGTGTCGTGCCAAAACTGGCCATTTGCCGCTTCCTGCCCAATGCCACTGCCATGAGGCTGCGGAACAAGCCAGACGGTAGTAAGGAAGCGGTATAACAGCACGTGGGTCAGAAGAGGGGGCAGAGGTAACCGCCTGTGTTGTAACTCCAGGCCTCATGGCAGCAATATTGGGCGCGACACGGGAGGCAGCAAAGAGCCATGTGTGTTTGTATATGGGTGTTTGCAGTAGGCCAGGAGCAGATGGGATGAGTCATCAAAACAGCTTTTCGGAGGTTTGTGCATCTGCCTCCTCATATCTTCAGAGACCTCTCAGATTCTTGCCCTTCTAATGACCTGCTTGTTTCACTTCTGAGATAGTGGCCTATTTTGGACACAGCTAGTAGATGTAGCCTGGAGTTTAAAAAGAGAAGACAGGTGTTTCCAATAGTTGTGGCTTCAGCAACAGTAGCTAAAGAGGACAAAAGGGAGGCGAGGTCACATAAGCCACATAAACCCGAGGTCTATTCTTGCTGGTTTATATTATGCCAAACCCCCATGACCATGATTTAAGGCCTTGAGCCACATGTGGGTTGAACGCCTGGGGTTTCATCTCAGAGACTGCCAGAGATTATCCACATATTATTCATATACAGAAGAAAATTATTAAATGTCTAACCATAGTGAAATTAAGTTAACTTTCTTCAATTTCAAGAGCAAATGGAGGGCAGGTTAATTATTGTTCTGATCCTACTGTTAGTTTTTAGGATAGAGCGAATGTTAAAAATGCCTGCCCTAAATTAAGTGATGTCTAAATTGGACAAGCATTAATTAAAATTTTACTTAAACCTGGGATTTTGTCATCTAGAGAGAGACATTTATAGGGAAGTATAGGATAAAATTATGCAGCCATAGACGCTGGGAGGCAAGAATGCAGAATAAATGGATTTGACTGTCTCAACCTCTTTTTTTACCTTCTTATAGCTTTCTTCCAGCAGAGTTGAACTCTAAAATATGAAATTCTTAAAACGCAAAATGGAAAAATCTACAACAATCAATGTTAGGAAGAATAGCTACTGTAAAAATGAATATTTTACCAAAATTGCTTTTCCTATTTCAAACAGTACCCATAAAAATAGGGAAAAAAATCTTTTGATGATTTAAACACACTGGTTTTGAAATTTATTTGGCAAGGGAAGAAAGCCAGAATTAGATTAAAAATTTTACAAGAATCTAAAAAACATGGATGATTTGTTTTACTATCAAGCATGTACTCTAACTTCGCTAAAAGAATGGATAACCCTTAGACATAAAAGATTATTATACTTAGAAGGACATGGATTTACAACTAGGATGGTATGCCTTTCTATGGTATGGGAAGAATAAAATTCATAGATACTTCCAAAATCACTATGTAAGAAATGCATTACTTTTAGTATGGGAAAAGATAAAAGCTAAAATTTATATGAAAATACAAGGATGGCTTTCAACAGTGGAAGCTTTTGTTCATCCAAACCTATTTGAGAAAATTGTAACCTATAAAGATATTTTGAATACTGAAGGGAAATTAAAATCTAAAGAAGAGTTGGAAGATCAGGGCATTGCTTTATCAGGGTGTCCTCAACTGCAAATACAATTGAGATATGAGAAAGATGCTAAAATACAGTGCTTTTTTTGTAAAAAAAAAAAAAAGGTGCCAGAACTCACACATATCATACAACCCGCCTTGCCTATCATACAAGGTTCCATCCAAAAAAGGTGCCGGAACGCTGTTCTGGGCGTTCTATGACAAAAAAAGCCCTGCTAAAATACATGGTTTTTTTTATAAAAACCAGACAATGTTTGATCAGATATTGTTGATTTTAGAAGAAAAGCCGATTAAGAAACTGTATAATTATCTATTAAATTTAAAAATGGAAGATGAACAAGTGAAAGAAATAATGATAACATGGGCAAAAAGTTTGGGCACAATATAGAATTAGAATCTTCCGGTGGCGTTTGCCGATAGCAGCTTTTTCCTTAGCCGCCTGTCTCAGGATCGTATAAGAGCCAGCTGACAGCGACGATCAGCGGTTTTGCAGCTCAGAACTTTCCTCCCGGACAAAGGGAAGAAAGTAAGTCTTTTTCCAGATAGAAGTTGAGCTCCTCTTGTCTCCCAGAGATTGTTTTTTGGGAGACAAAGGGTGAGAGCTCCTTCAGAGTCTGGATCAACTCCACATCCCAAGACGCCTTTGTTCTCCGAAGGAGAACGAAGCCAGATGCTGCTTCCACATCTGCTACATAAGAAGGACTGTAAGTAAATTTTAAAGCAGACGGAGCTGTTCAGGAGGATCGGAATTGGGTTGAATTTTAACTTTAACTCAAGAAGAAATATTGTCTTCTCCAGATGCTATTTTAATGATTGGAGTAAAAGGAAAAATGGCGGAGGAATTTTGTTTCTTTGTCTGAAGACTTTCACTTTTACATGGCAACAAAGTTTCAATAACTTAACTGACTCTGCTTACTTAAAGGTTTTTTCCCCTTTTTTGTGTATGGGGGAGTTGTTTTTATTCCCCTTTATTTTATTTTGCTATAAGAAGTGGCTTTTTTCCTTTTTCTCTTTTTTTTTCTTTTTCTTAAAATGGCTTCAAAACACCCTGGAGTTTCTTCTCTGCCTAAAGTTTCAATTTCCTCTCCAGTAACACAGACTACCCAGCAAACTAAGCCTAAGTCTCCCCCACCCTCTCCCCCACCTCCAGCACCCAAACTCAAAGATATACAGAATGTTATATAGAATGTGGTTCAGGATTCTTTGGAGAAATCTGTACAAAAGATTAGGTTTGAGACAAAAGAGCTTCTGGAGCAGAAAAATCAGCAGATGAGGGAAGATATTTTGCTGGCTCTTCAGGGGCTTGCGGCCCATGTAGAAAGGCTGGATGATAGGGTGGATGAGGTGGCTGGAAATGTTGAAAGATGGAAGGAAGAATTGAAAGAATTGAAAATAATGTGGATGCAGCACAGAATGAAATTATAATGTCACAATACAGAGATATGGAGTTTGCTTTGAGAATAAGAGGGTTGAAGGAGAATGTGCAAGAAAATTTGAAAGAAGAGATTGCAGCAGAACTAGCATCCATTTTGGGATGTGGAATTGAAGAAATGCTGAGAGATATTGAAAAAATCTTTAGAGTTAATTCATGGATTGCGAAACAGAGAAATTTACCAAGAGATGTGGTTATCTACTTTTCTAGAAGATCACTTTGTAATGAAATTATACAGACCTTTTACAAACAAAGATTTCAAATAGCAGCTCAAGATGTTATAATTTTAAAAGAAATACCTTCAAAAATTCTGAGAAGAAGAAAGGACTTTGCTTTTTTGGCTGAGGAGCTTAAGAAGTGTCAGAGTCAATTCAGATGGGATGTACCTGTTGGCATAGTGGTGAATTATGTTGGAACACGTTATAGATTAAATACAATTTTAAAAGCAAGAGATTTTTACGTTTCTGTTCTGAAGGCAGGTGCACCACCATCTCCAAGATCTAGAAGAAACGAGGGTCAGTTGGCTGCAGGAGCAATGTCACTAACAGGAGAAGAGTTGTTGGTTGAATCAATGCAACAATGTTTGGAGATAAGAACCAAGGGAACAGAGAATGACTCGTGCAGCCCATAAACGCAGAGAAAGAGAACAACAAAAGGTAGATGCTGGAGTTACAACACAGGCAGTTACCTCTGAGCCAGTGGGAGGAATAAGACCAAAGAGGTCTTCAACTGCCGATTTAGATGTAGTGTTCCAAAGGCTTCAAGCCATTAGAGATGGCAAAATTCCTGACATGGAATGTTAATGGTTTGAATTCACCACAAAAAAGAAAGTATTTTACTATTTGAAACAATATAAGAATGATGTCATATGTTTGCAAGAGACTCATATTGCTGTAAAGGATGAAAAATATTTGATTAACTCCCGGCTGGGAGTACATTTCACAGCCTCTGCTCCACAGAAAAAAGCAGGAGTAGTTATCTATGTGAGGAAAGACTTATCACTGAAGTTAATTGATTCTGATCCACAAGGAAGATATGTTATTATTGATTTATTATTAACTGGCAAAAGAAGTCTTGTCATTGGATTATATGTGCCTAATCAGCAACAAAAATATAAGATGATACATCAGAAAATAACTCAATTGGATTACAAATCAGTAATTATGATGGGAGATTGGAATGGCGTTTTAGACTCAGTTAAAGATAAGAAGGGTTCTTTTAAATCTCCTAATCATGCAAAATTATCTAAAGCCCTTTTTGACTTGAAGGATGATTTGGAACTTAGAGACATTTGGCATGAACGGAATATGGAAGAAAGAGATTTTACCTTTTTTTCGGACAGGCATCAGTCGTACTCCAGAATTGACTTTTTCTTAATTACTAATTAAGAAAAAAAAATTCTAGGGTGAAGAATGTCAAGATATTCCCAAGAATATTATCAGACCATAGTCCTGTATGGATGGAGTTATCTACTGAAGATGGGAATAGAAGGACTTGGAGGTTGAATGAAAATTTATTTAGACATGAGGGGAATTTACAGAGATGTAGAGATTATTTAAAGGAATTTTTTCTTTTGAATATGCATAAGGGTACTTCGATGCCAATGGTATGGGATGCTAGTAAAGCTTATATGAGAGGGGTCTTGATTTATATTAATAATATGCATAGACGTAAACAGATGCAGAAACGTAAAGAGTTGGAAGTAGAGATTAAATCAAAGGAAAAGGCTCTAATATTAAATCCATTGGATAATAATTTAAAGGCTTCTATTAATTTGCTTAAGGAGCAATTTAATATGTTAATAGCTGATCAGACTGCAACTAATTTGAGGTATATGCAACATAATACATTTTGTAATGCAAATAAACCTGGTAGGTGGTTGGCTTACCAACTACGAAAGAAACAGAAATTAAGGATTATAGAAAAAATAAATTATAAAGGTAAAGAAGTTTATTAACAAAATTTGATTAAAAGGAGTTTTTTAGATTTTTATTCAAAGTTATATGCTAGTGAAAACATACAAGTTTCAGATATAGAAAAATATTTACAGGAATTACATTTTCCTAAACTTACTACTGATCAAAGAGATGAGATTAATAGTTTAATTACTTCTGACGAGATTATTTGGGCAATTAAACAATTGAAAGTTGGTAAGGCTTCAGGTACAGATGGATTAACAGCAATTTATTATAAAATGTTATCTGAAGAGATGATAGAACCATTGAAGGAACTTTTTAATAATATTCTGTTGGGAGCAGAGGTACCTCCATCATGGAGAAGGGCTTTTATTTCATTGATTCCGAAGGAGGATCAAGATTTGACCCAGCACAAAAATTATAGGCCTATATCTCTTTTGAATACAGATTATAAAATTTTTCAAAAATATTGGCAAATAGATTAATGCGAGTATTGAAGCAATTGGTTCATAATGACCAATCTGGATTTATATCTGGAAGATATATGAAATATAATATTAGACAAATTGTTAATCTAATTGAGTATTTGGATAAGAACAATCAAATCCCTGCTGCTTTGATTTTTTTAGATGCTGAAAAAGCTTGTGATCAATTAGATTGGCAATTCTTATTTAGAGTAGTAGAGGAAATGAATTTTGGGGATAAATTTTTACTCGCTCTTAAGCAATATATCAACAACAATCTGCACAAATCATAATTAATGGGGGTTTAACAGAAGCATTTAAAATTGAAAAGGGTACAAGACAGGGATATCCTTTATCTCCACTGTTATTTGTTTTAACAATGGAGATTTTACTTATTAAAATTCGGGAGTCACCTAGAATAAAGGGGATAAAAATAAACAAGAATGATTATAGGCTGAGAGCTTTTGCTGATGATTTGGTTGTGATATTATCTCAACCGACAGATTCGGTTAGGGGTTTGGTTGAAATTTTAAATTAGTATGGGAAGGTTTCAGGTTTTATGGTAAATAATAATAAGACTAAAATATTATCGAAAAATATGTCTATAAAGGAAAAGGATATTATGGTTAGATTAACAGGTTTTGAAATAGTGAGAAAGGTTAAATATTTAGGAGTTTATTTAACAGCTTCTAATGCTAAATTGTATAAAAATAATTATGAGACATTATGGATAAAAGTGCAAAAAGACTTAAATGATTGGAAAAAAATACAATTATCTTTGTTGGGGAGAATCTCGGCAGTTAAAATGAGTATACTTCCAAAGTTTCTTTTTTTATTTCAAATGATACCTATTTTGAAAAAAGATGCTAATCTGGAGGAATGGCAAAAGGGGATTAATACATTTATTTGGGCAGGGAAAAAGCCGAGAGTTAAATTCAAAATTATGCAGGATACACGGGAAAGAGGAGGATTGAAGGCACCTAATTTAAAATTGTATTATGATGCGGTGGCTTTAACGTTGATTAGTGATTGGCTCAACTTAACAATTTGGGGGGTTCCAGGACACGTGATAGAGGGAGTATCTAGGGGAGTAAATTTGGATAAGATTTCTTATAAGGAATTACTTAGTTTGGTTGGGCAGCATTGGCAATTTAACTGAGTTGAAGCAAGAAAATATTGTATATTCTTGGTTTTATTATAACCAATTGTTAGTGAAGTGGAGTATAGATCAAAAGGTTGGTATTACTTTAGAGGATGTGAATTTGGTAAAACAGATTAAAGATCAAAGTCGAGCTCATATAAAAAGAATTTATAATGCTTTAATAGAATTGGATTCCGAAACAAAGTTAATTAAAGATTGTATGATCAAATGGGCGCAAAATATTGAAGAACTGATTTTATTGGATACATGGGAGACAATTTGGGTTAGAAATGTAAAATTTACTCAAGCGCAAAATTTAAGAGAAAATTTTTATAAAATGTTTTATAGATGGCATTTAGATCCCCAGAAGTTGTCCCGCATGTATCCGAATTTACAGCCCAAATGTTGGAGATGTGGAAATTTAGATGCAACTTATTTTCATATTTGGTGGACTTATAGAGATATTAAAGCTTTTTGGATTAAGATTTGGTAGAATATTCAAAAGATTTTAAAGAGAAAGATAAAGTTTACTCCGCAATTATTTTTGTTGGATATTATTGTAGATTTTGATGTTAAAGAAATTAATTTGATGTTGAGCCTTATAACAGCTGCAAGATTATTGATGGGGCAATAATGGAAGAAAAACTTATTGTCTATTTGGAAGAATGGATACTTAAAGTGTCTAATTTAGCAGATATGGCTAAAATCTCCGCCTACTTGAAGGACCATTCAGAAGAAAGATATCTTATGGTTTGGAGAAGATGGATTGATTACATTCAGAAGAAATATGAAACTGAAAAATATTATCTTGCTTTTGAGTAGATTTTAGATAAGTATTAATAGTTTTAATTATATTATTATTTTTGTTTTAATTTGTTATTATTTGTTTTGAGAAGGAGTTAAAGTGTGTTATGGTTTTGATTGATAGTATAGTTGGTTTATGTTACTTAATGTTTGTTTATTTTTTTTTACCCTGTAATCAGCTCTGGGAAGTGGGGGAGGGGGGAAGGGGTGGTGGGGTTTATATTGTAATAAATTTATAAAACTTTTAAATAAAAAATATATAGAATTAGAAAAATGGCAAAATCTTTGGGAAAGAAACTTTAAATTGACAATGGCAACTGCTTATAAAGAAAATTTATATAAAATGTTTTATAAATGGCACTTACTACTTGCGAGATTAGCAAAAATGTTTAAAAAGTTGTCTAGTATTTGTTGGAGGTGCAATCAAAAACCAGGCATGAACTACTTATTTTTGGTGGACGTACCTTAAAGCAAAAATATTTTGGACAAAAATACATGTCTGGCTAGAAAAGACGTTAAGAAAACATGTAGATTTTAAACCGGAACTATTTTTATTAGGTATATTATCAGGAAAATATGATAAAGAAAGCGTATATTTAATGTTGCATGTATTAACAGCAGCAAGAATTGTATTAGCTCAGGATTGGAAAAATGAAGAAACACCATCTGAAGAAGAGATAATCAAGAAAATATTGGACCGTGCAGAAATGGACAGACTTATACTGAAGATTAAAGAAAAAGAAGACATAGAATATTTTCAAATATGGGATGTATTTTATCAATGGCTGGACAAATGGGGTAGAGATTAGGAATTTAATGTGCATTATTAAGTAAAACAAATGTACCCAGACAATACGTTGTTCACTAAGCACTTATGAATTGTAAATGTAGAAAACTAATAAAATATTATTAAAAAAAGAAAAGGACGGAGTCAGGTTCAGTGAAAAGTGGTTCATATATTGAAATGATTGTTCTTTAATCTATTCTGTGTAAACTTTAAATGTGACAAAGGCATGTTATTTCACTGCCCAAATTGACTTATTTGTTTGAAAAGTGTTTCCAAAGGACCCTAAGGCCTAAGCCTTTGATCAAAAGCAGCCATATGCATGGACATTCCTTTGGGTGAACCAGTGGACCCGTCCAACACTGATGGAGGTCTCTTCCACCCAAAGAAAAATGCTTGATGCGTGAGTAAGCAGGCTCTCCTGCTTTGGAAAGATCAGACAGGAGAACCAAGTTCTAAACTTTCAAGCACTTCAGAAGTCAACCGAAGGGGACTTTGGGGAAGGGTCTATATATGGAAAGACCTGACCATAGGAAGAAACCTGATGCCTTCCTGCCTGCCTTCCTTCGGAGGGGATAATAGTCCGGGGAATGCACCAGTTGACCCTGGTAACTGCTATCGGGACAGATCATCTGACCCACATTTGGTGCCAAACGGAACGAACGGAACAATTTCTTCTGCTGCTTCGTTTCAGGAGTCAGTGAACAAAACTCGGAAGAATGCAGCGGAGCAGTTTCTGAGCTAAGCATTAACAAGGAGGAAAAGGAAGGGAAGGGGGAGGAATCGAAGCAAATAACGGAGAAAGGAATGAAAAATAAAAACCTAACGGTTTTCTTTTAATCGACGCGCCTTCGCGATTTATTTTTTTAAAGGCTTTTTTCAACCCTCCCCAATGTCAAAGGTAGAGGGAGTTATCACAGATTTGCAAAATCTGTTTTGGAAGAAAAGAAGGAGAAAACGGGCGAGGAGAGCGCTCGAAATAACTCTAAAGAAATATGATCCACAAAGGCCAAATACCCAGCTGCCGCCTTGTCACTTCTATTTCGCGAGGACCACATGTTAAAATAAATTTTGGGAATCCCGTGTAGTGGAAAACGAAAGTGAAAATGCTACACGGTCAGCCTGATTCGAAGAGTTTTTCCGTTATCCCAGAAGATGGCAGAGAGAGCAAGGATGTGCCCCTTTCCTGTGCTGGTGCAGGGAGCCTGGGGGAGCCCCGATCCCCCCAAAATTTTGAGAAATAAAATCCTCCTCTACTTCCAAAGCCGGAAAAAATCGGGAGGTGGAGAATGCGAGATCCAGAAGCAAGGGGGGCAGATCTTGGTTTGCTTTGCCCAGGAGGAAGGTAAAGGAAGCGTCTTATTCTCTCTCGGTGGGGTTGCTTGGGAATTTTCACTCCCCCCCTTTTTTTCTCGTTCGCTGTAGGAGCGACGGGTACGACGTGAGTAAGAAGGGGAGGCTGGAATTCTGGTTTTCAGGATCGCAGTGTCGGTTTTGCTACGTTAAACACGGTTCTTCCTCCTCTTACGTCTCGGCTTGCTGCAGAAGTTGTAACGGAAATTAAGCTTTTAGTGGAAAAAGTCGCTTATTTGCCCACCTCACGGGCCTTTCCACTCTTCTACTCCCCAATCTCTCCAAAGCAGTTTGAAAACTTTTATCTTCAGATCTCCAAATTTTGGAATGCTGATCACGAGATCTAAAGATTACTACCCTTTGGCATTGAATAGTTTTTTTTTTTAAGTCCAGATCTGGAAGTACCATCCTCCTCAAGCCTAATATTTAACTGGTCATTTAAAATTTGTAAAATTGTTTAAACAAATTAACAAAATTCTAGCCTTAGACTAAAAATGCACTTCTTAGTTGTACTGATGTAGGAAAGGTAGGGAGAGAAAAGGTTGCTGAACTAACCAATATTAAGCATGATGGCACAAAGGTTGCATTTGCTGCCTCTTTGCTTTTGTAAGTATAGATATTCTAATGTAATGTAATGTATATATTTTTGTGACACAGTGAGGCAAAGAGTTCTCTCCCAGAAGATCCATGAGTTTGATGTGGAAGGAAGAGGAACACTAAAGCTGGAAGTCTCCCTGTATGAAGCAACAGACCCAGATAAAGATAATGCAGCTAAGGAGGAAATAATTCCTGGGAAGGTAACATTAACCTCATAGATTTCATATTTTTGAAGAGAGATCAACGGAAGTTCCAGGCAGTACATTCTCATGCTAATGTTCCCCTCCTCTTTTTATTTTTAGGCTCTGAGTGAAGAAGGCCAAGCAAAAGAGAAGGGTAAATCAAAGTTTTAAACATTGAGACAATTTTACTTTGGTACCAAGGGAAATTTTGGAGATGGAAGCAGTTGCTGATGAAACAGGTTTTTGGTTTTTACATGCCAGTTCCATGATAGTATAAGGAGCAGATAATCTACCAGGGCAGATGTTTTACAGCGTTCTAGACTTTGAAAAGTATAGAAAACAGTAACTCAAAGATTCTAATTCTTCTGAGTTTTGTTGTTTGGAGCTTGTTGGCATAAAGAAGAAGGCAAGAAAAGTGCGACAGGGTTCAAGATTCATACTATTAGAATGCAGTATGCATAAAGTGACTATAGAGAAAAATGGCCCATTCAGAATATTAGCATATATAATTTCCCAGCGATGGTGAAAGATGTAAGAGAAAAGGAAGGTCCTTTCCCAAACAATGCATAGCCAACCTCTAGAATTTTTCTACTTCAAAATGTGTGTGCAGCCACTGACTTGAGTTGCTTTACAGGAGATTCAATAAATTCAGCATTTACTTTGATGAATCATTGTGGACTGCTGTAGATACAGCTTTTTAGTTGCCAGTAAGCATGGGTAGAATTGAGTTAAAATCTCCTATGTCAATACTGAATTATGATAATTAAGCTGGGATGTTTGAAAAAGAATACCCTGGCATTTAAAAATAAAAATAAATGTAACTTCAGTAAAGTGAATATAATTTTAAAGTAGTGTGATATTAATTTTTTCATGCTGCCTTTTTAGACATAGTTCAGGACAGCAAACATGCCTAATTCTTTTGCCCCCACAGCAATCATCTGTGGTGGGCTGGGCTGAGAAAAAGGGATTGGCCCAAAATCACCGAGTCAGCTTTCACGCCTAAGGGAGAGCTAGAAGTCACAGTCTTTGCTGGTTTCTGGGCCAGCCGCTTAGCCACTGTTCCAAACTGCTCCCTAGTATATTTAAGTAATTTAAAAATATAAGCCAACCCTGTCCAGCTGAATCTTTTTATTTATTCCTCTTTTTTAAAAAATTAGAAGTACAAGACTGCCAAACAAAGAATGATACCCTAAGAAGTGGGCCAGCTGAGGAAGCTCCACACGCTGAGAAGGATATTCTTGACTATCCTCAAAGATCTTCACAAGTAGTCCTTGAAAATGTTGAAGAAAATATCCACCCGGACACATTAACGCTACTGGTGGATAACATCAGTGCTCTTTCGGGAGATAGTACCTTCCATATTGAACAGATAAATGAGAAGAAGGCTGCAGTGATAACCTTTCAGCAAAGCACTGGTAAGATCTCTAAGCTCATTGCTCAGATGTTTAATATTTGGAGAATCTTATTGTGTACGATACCATTTCCTAGTCGAGCATGTTTCTGATACCTTGGACTTCAATCCCTGTCACCTATAGTCATTTGGGGGATCACAAGAACTTGAACCCCACAAATCTATGAGAGTTCTGAATCCTATATTGAAATGGCTGAAATAAAGGACATGTATCCTGAGTGTGGGAAAGGATGATAGGGAAACCACAAAAAGTCTTAAATAAAACTTGCTAAAAATGCTTATTGCCATCTGAATATGGGCATGGATATTTTGGTACTTTATCTGTTGTTAAACAAACAGCTGCATTTTCCACTGAGGGAACCAAGTAAAGTATAAAAGCATGCTGAAGAAGTTGTTCAGGGTCTTTCCAGCCTTATAGGAGGACCAACCTTTGTCCAGAACTGAATAAACACGTGACTCAGAGAGAGTTGGACTCCGCCTCTTTGTCTGTGCTGGACCAGACTTAGTGCTCCTGTTTAACAGGAGCACCATATCCCTTATAATTTTTTCTCAGATCTGTCGCTTAATTTTTTTGTCTTTAACTCCCACCACTGCTAACCAGTTTTTTCCCTGGCAAGTTCTAATGAAAATTAAGGGTCCAGAACATCTTCTGGAGGCACTGAAGCTGAAGAACATTTCCATATTACCTAGGCATTTGTTCATGTCTCAATTGTTTCTAGAAACTTGGTGAAATGCGAGCTCTTCTGTTCCCATACTTGCAGATTCCGAAATGCTGCTTAATCTACTCTTCCTAATTTCAAAATGGTACTTCAAAAATTATTTCATTCATATAAGCAGCAGTCAGTAACCCTGCATAACGCTTTTCTATCCTTCACATGGGAGGGGGGGGCTATGTTCTGGATTCTTTTTACATTGCTAAGCCATGTGAGTGATGGCTAAAGGAAAGTGTTAAAGGTAACTTGCTGCCATGAGATCATTTGGCCATCTACTTAGTAGATGTGTTTCTCATAGGTAGATAAGAAAATAGGAACTACCTTTTTATGCCAGAAAACCACCTACTAATTCTAAAGAAGAATTAATGCCAGATGCTCTTCCTCCCTTTTTTAAAAGACATGCATAATTAAGGAGATACTATTCATCACTACTGTTTTCCAGTTCCACTGTACTGGGAGTTCTTAGTCTATGATCTGGGGTCAAAATTCTGACAGCCATGGGTCCCTTGTGGTCACATGATTGTATTTTGGACAAGTGGTCTCCATTGCAGTATCCCAGGGTTACGTGATCGCGATCTATGACATTTTTGCTGAAAACCAACCTTTCTTGCAAAAAATGGTTTATAGTGAACAATGGATTTGCTTAATGACTGCAGCAGTCACTTGACAATCAGAATGGTTCTCTTAATGACCATAACAAAAAGGATTGTAAAATTGGGTCAGACATGACTTACTACCATAATGGGAAGGCTTTATAATAGTTCTAAGCTGAGGAGTACCTATACTATCTGCTAAAATTTATTTGATTAACCTCTCCCCCCTTTTTCTCAAAAATGCATTCAGTTCCATACAAAACTTCCTGATCTGAGCACACAGGTTGCTTTTAATCTGCTATGAATTTCCTGGGTGAAAGTGATATGTCTTCCCAGGTATTGTCAATTCTGGGAGAATGGGAGCCATCTGCAAACTCAGCTCTTGGTGACTACATTGATACCTCCAAGTACTATTCTTGACAATAGTATGGAAGTAGTTCACTTTGACTTTTTTCAACCTGAGGTATTCCCTGGAAGTATCCTGTCCAAATAACAACCTGATATTTTGGGGGGATTGGCCAGGGTTTACGAAAACATAAAGATAACATTGATCTGTTGAAACATTGTACAGATAGTCCTTGTCTTACAACAGTTCATTTAGTAACATTCAAAGTTAAAAATGGCACTGCAAAAATGACTTATGACGGGTTTTCACATGACCATTGCCACATTCCCCCTTGTCATGTGATCAAAATTCAGATGCTCGGCTTTTGACTCATTTATGAGGCTGAAATGTCCCAAGGTCAGGTGATCAATCACCTTTTGCAACCTTCTGACAAGCAACATCAATGGGGAAGCCTGATTTGCTTAACAACCATGTTACTAACAACTGCAGTGATTCTCTTAACAGTTGTGGCAAGAAAGATTGTTAATGGGGCAAAATTCACAACTGTCTCAGCAACATAAATTTTGGGCTCAATTGTGTTTGTTAGTTGAGAGCTACCTATAATTGAATCTTTAAACTCTGTCTGTTTTCACATGTGTGCACAGAAATGGAAAGCACATATTTAAGATCTGCTGACTTCTATTTTTAGCAGCTGAAAATTTTCTCAAGCAATGTGCCAAGAACAGCAGATTCCAGCAGTATAGATTTACAGCCAGACCTCTCGAATTGACTAATGTAATCAAAGTTGAGAATATTCCAGCTGCAACATCCAGTGAATTCCTAACTCTCTACTTTGAAAGTCCAAAACATGGAGGAGGGCAGGTGTCCGATATTCAGATGTTCCCTACAGAAGATTCAGCTCTGGTTAAATTTGGTGATTCTCAAGGTAATTGTTCTATTTTTACACAAAAGGAGTTTGCTACTGCTTGGCTAGAAATCAAAAACTGATGTGGGAAGTTTGGGCACATAACAGCATTGGGCTTGATGTGTGCATATCAATAGAATTTCAAATGGCAAAATTAACAGAAAAGACACAGTAGCAGCAGCCTAAAACCCATTATTACATCACAAGACAAAGATTGGAGCTTGTGAGACAGACAATGTGATTTTGTTGGCCTTTGCTTTACTCCCTGGATGATTTGCAGCGTAAAGAAATGAGCTTGAATGCTAATGAAAAACCATGGATGACATGAGGTTCTCAAGATGTTGAAAGCACATAATGGGACTTTTAAATCTGGCGATGTGCTGGCACTCAGAACAGCCAGAGCCAATTTGAAAAGGGCCATAAAAAGAGCAAAGCAAGTCCATTATCAGAAAAGTTCAGAACTTTTTTAGGACCCAACAAACCCCTGGTGTATGTAGCAAGGTATCCAGGCATTACATACGACTAGCAAGTGGCTCCACTGTGTGGTAAAGGTGACACAGACTTTTTAAATGAGCTGAACACATTTTTGGGTATCAAATAGCATCCCTGCGAGGAAAGCTGTGCCCCATCCTGACGAGCAAGTGCTTAGCTTTGATGTTGCCTCTGTCTGGAGAACATTTGGAAAGCAGCAGGCCCAGATAATATCCCTGGTCATGTTCTTAGGGAATATGCAGACAAGTTGACTTGTGTTCTTACGGATACTTTCAGCCTTTCACTGCAGCGGAGAGTGATCCCATTGTGTTTTAAAATGGCCATTATTTTGCCGATGCCAAAAAAGTCTACAATTATGGGTCTCAATGATTACGGTCAAGTTGTACTTACATCCATCATTATGAAATGTTTTGTGAGGCTGATAAAAGAAATTATGTATCCAACCTCCCTCCAGCATTTAAGTTGCTTCAGTTTGCTTACCGTCTAAATTGCTCTACAGAGGATGGTATTTTTTCTGTTCTCCATCTGAACTTGGGCACTTAGAGGAAAGAATGCTGATTGTCGACTTCAGTTTGGCATTTAATATAATCATTCCTCACATCTAGTAGACAAACTGGGCCTTTTAGGCTTCAATATCCCTTTGTGCAACTGGATTCTTGATTTTCTTATTGATAGGCTCCAGTATGTGCAAATTGGGACTAATATTTCTAACACCATTTTCCTGAGCACAGGTCCTCCTCAGGGCTGTGTCCTAAGTCTGCTGTTGTTCATCCTTTTGACCCAAGACTGTTGTGCTAGGTTTGCCACCAAATGACACAACAGTGGTGGGCCTTATTCAAGAGGGCAATGAGGGTGCTTATTGCAAGGAAGTAGAGGGTTGGTGAACTGATGTAACAAAAACAGCTTCATTTTAAACGTAGGAAAAACTAAGGAGATCATTGTCAATTTCAGAAAAGGCAGGCATAGCCACACACCTCTGTGCATTAATGATTCACTTGTGGAGGTGGTTAGCAGCATCAAGTTTCTGGATGTACAGCTAACAAGTAGGTTAGCTTGGTCTGTCAGCAGTAAGACACTGGTGAAGTGGGCACAACAGTGTCTGCATTTTCTGCATCGTATGAGAAAAGTACATCTATATTTAATTGGTAAGGACATTTCCCCTGTCCTTACCACTTTCTATAGAGCAGGGGTGTCAAACTGCCAGCCCATGGGCCGGACGTGTCATCGGGAAGCCATGCCCACCCCATTGCCGGCAATGGCGAAAAAGCTCCGATACGTTGCGCGACGTCACGTGATGTCACGAGTTTGACATGTCTGCTATAGAGGGATGATTGAAAGCATCCTGTCATATTGCATTATTGTCTGGTTTGGAAGCATCACTGCTTCAGATAGGAAGACAGTGCAGAGAGTGTTAAAGATGGCGGAAAAGACTACTGGTACTTCACTTACTTCCATCCAAGATATGGTATATAAGTGATGCTTGAGCAAGATCTGCAAGATTGTCTGGGACGCTATACATCCTCTTAATGACTTGTTTTCCTTGTTAGGTTCTGGGAGGAGGGTTTGTGGTATCCGAAGGAGAACATCCAGATTCAGTCAGTTTTGTTCCATATAGTATCGACCTTGTGAACAGTGATTTGTGTGTGTGTGTGTGTGTGTGTGTGTGTGTGTGTGTGTATGTATGTATATGTATGTAGCATGTGTATATGTGTTATGCCTGTGTATGGGTAGTTTTATACTTTTGAGAGCAGGCAACAGAATTTCATTTTTAATGTGGGCCAGTGTGCTCATAGTAAAAATGATAATAAAGATTATCTTACTCATATGGAATTTTATTGCAGAGATGGAGTTGAAAGTTGTTTGCTGAAAGATTTAAGAGTATTATGTGATGAAAGTAAAGTGAGTTTGAGTGATACATGATGGGAAGAAGAATAAATATTCACAGACCTAGGTTAGTATTTTTGTGGAGTCCCATCATGTTTTATTGTGATGGTTATTTGTAATCTAGAATGGTCAAGTTTTTTATGTTTTTAACTTTTTTAATTCTGTATTTGCATTTTGTGAATTGCCCAGAGTAGGCAGCCATAATACATTTAATTGATAATAAATGGTTCAGTTTTGGTCAGAGAATAAAGCAAACTTGTCTGATGTGGATGAAATACGAGGAATACTTGTGGGGACTTAATCCATCAAAGATATATTAGGTAGTTGTGTTTGATGGGAAAATAGAGTGAATGATTGCAAGCTATGCACAAATGACTAAAAACTAGGACAAGTAGAAGATTGTGAATAAAGAGAAAATGTATGGAGAAATATTTAAACTTACAAATGTTGGTAGAAAGATGTAGTTTATTATGACAAATACAGCATATCAGCATTGAGCACATGAATAATACTGGATTTTTTTAAAAAATGCTGAAGAATGCTTAATTGATTTTTAGAAGCTGTGTTCCAAGAAATTTGAAAATTATGTTTGTTTTGTAAGTATTGTACATGTTCACTGCATGGCATCTGAATTGTATCTATTTCTATTGCAACTTCTGATTCAAATTCTCAGTATATTCTATTTTTGTTTGTTTGTTTATAGCTGCCCTGACAGCATTGAAAAAGCAGCACTCATTAAATGGCCAGTCAGTCCTGGTTTATCCATTCTACAGTTCATTGGATACAGTTTTGTATGGAAAGGAGAAGCCACAAATCAAGATGCCGGAATCAATCAATATCCCTTTAGATCCTTATATATGGCAATTTCTACAAGGAAAGTATAAATTAATCCAAGAAATAGAGAAAGAAATGGCCAATTGTTTCTGTGAAGTAATATGGCCCCAGGCAACTTGTGAGCAACCAGAACTCGTACTGTCTCCCTCAGCTATCGTAGCTAAGCAAGGAAAGTCCATAAAAGAACTGGTTAGGTCTTGGAAAGATAAAGTTTCTGAGGAGTTTGCATGCATCCTGTCAAAGTTCGGGACAGTTAAATGCAAAATCATTCCAGAAGCATGGGAGACCCTTGAAAGCAATTTGTTAAAAAATGTATTGGCTGTGCCGGACGACTCCAAAAATTGTGTTACTCTAGCTGGTTTTGCATTCACTGTGGGTAGTGTGGAGAAAGAGTTGAGGGAATATATAGAACATTTGACCAAGGATGCTGAAATAGCCAGGCAAACATTACAGCAAACGTTGTCAATTTCCCCTGTAAAGTATAAACTTTTGCAGCATATCTTGCTACAAGAGAATATCAGTGAGGAAAACACTGGGCTGAAATGGAGTTATGATGCTTCAGCAAAGCAGTTACAACTGAATGGGATACTTACAGAGGTTTACAGAATGAAAAGTGACTTACTAGAGAAGATGGATAGGATAGTGGAGAAAAATGTCGATATTCATCCTTCTATTTTTCAATTCCTACAAAGGGCAGACCCTGTTAAATTGTCATGGAGCCTGTTTACGGCAAATAAAATTAATGCCGCCTATGAACTTACACGTGATTCTATAGCTTTGGTAGGATATTCTCCTGAAGGCCTCTTAAAAGCAGAGGAACAAATAAAGAAATGCTTGAATCATGAATGCATTACATTGAAGGACCAGGAACTCATCCACAGAAAGCAATGGAAAGAACTAATTAAGCATCTTCAGAAGCTAAATAATTCTGTTGAAGAAAGTGTAATAATTGAGGACTGGATTGATTTGGATGGAGTTGCTAAAATTATTGTGGCTGGTTATACAAAAGTTGTAGCAGATGTCTACCAGCAACTTTCTGATTTTGTTGAAAGAAACACCCTCATACAAACAGTAATTCCTGCCAGGTCAGTGGCTATGGTGCAGTTTATAGAGGAGGAAAAACAGAAGGTTTGGTGTGATTTGAACCAGAAAGACCTGATAATTAATTTTGGACTCCTACCAAAACAGAAGAACATTGTCTTGAGTGGACCCAAAATAAAAGTGACAGAGGCAGCAGTGATGGTACAACAAATGCTGTCTTCACTGCACTCTGTGAATGTAGTGTTTGATAAACCTGGGGTGAAAGACTTTTTCAAAAACCAAGAACGTTACTATGTTAACCAAGTGAAAACAGAATTCAACTGTTTGATCAGATTGCAAAGAGATGATGAGAAAAACGAAGGTTCTGTAGAAACTCTACAACACCTTCAAACCAAGGTAGACTTAAAAAATGGTGTGGTGATACAGGTCTGTATGGGAGATCTGACCCGTTATCAAGCTGATGTTGTGGTCAACGCATCAAATGAAGCACTGAAGCACATTGGTGGCCTTGCCAATGCTTTGCTAAAAGCGGCTGGCCCACAGTTGCAAGATGAATGTGATGGTCTCATACAGAAACATGGAGAGCTGAAGCCTGGCTGTGCAGTAATCACAGGAGCTTGGAACTTGCCGTGTAAACAGGTGATTCATGCTGTTGGGCCAAGATGGACCAGTGGCGACAAAGAAAACTGTATACAGCTATTAAAGAAAGCTGTAAGGGAAAGCTTAAAACTGGCAGAAGTATTCAGTCATCGCTCCATAGCTATCCCTGCCATAAGCTCTGGGATTTTTGGATTCCCAATAAAAGAGTGCACTCATTCCATTTTAACAGCCATTAAGGAAACCTTAGAAGAATTTTCTGAGAACAGCAGCTTGAAACAGATTTGCCTAGTAGATATGACCCCCAAAACAGTTCAGGCTTTTTCTGATGCTTTACGCGAAGTGTTTAAAAGTGGACCACCCCAGCCCACATCACTGTCTTCTCGATCAAACAGTCAACTTATGGAGAGTAAAGACGATCTTGTAGTGACTTCTCATGAAGGTCTGAAACTTTTCCTAGAAGAAAAAGGCATCGAAAATGCTACAGTAAGTATTTATATTAGCAGAGGAACTTAAATTATCTTCAATACAGCTAAAACATATTTTTATTCATTTAGAGCCATTTATATTATGCTTCTAAAATGCTGATATTTTGGTACATTGAAGGAGAAATCTTAAAACAAAATTGCATCTGAATATCGTCTTCTCCAATGCCCTGATGGATTTGTTGTGTTAGATTAGAATTAATTGCACATCTTGGAGAAGACTGGAATAGTCTTTTAGTTTTGACAACTTTAAAAGCTCTTGCCTTTGGAGAGAAGACTCTGAACCAGGGATGTGCCGCATGAATAGTAGAAAATTCTACTTTTCACATCCAGGCAAAGGATATGAACTGAATTTCCATGCTCTATTTTGTAGGTTCTGTTAATCGAAAAGGCATGCTTAAACCTTGATAATGGAAGGAAGCACTAGTGATTTCTCTTGTCACTCATCCAACTTCTAGAATGAATAATCCATGCCAAATTGGGAACTAATTCATTATGATATGAGTCATTGGCGATGGAGTTGCAAGAAATTAGCAATCTTTTCCCCATACTGTTCCCATTCCCTGCTGGAATCTCCAGTGAATCAAAGATGTCTCATTTGTTTAAGGACTGTTTTCTCCCTGTGTTACCTTAATAACAGCATCATGGGTCAAAGAATACTCTGTGATATACATACTTAGCTCCTAGTCAGTTAATCTTGTAATACATAAAATCTTCTTGGAAGTAATTTTAACATGGCTTTGATTCCAGACAGATATTATTGTAAGCACTATTGGTGAGGATTTAAAGCTTGGCATAGGCCCACTTTCAAAAGCTGTGCTGCAGAAGGCTGGAGTTGAGCTTCAAAATGAGTTCCATCAAATGGTCCAAGATCAAGGAGCCATAGATAACTGTGTAATTCCAACCCACGGGCATAACCTTGCCTGTCTTTTCTTGTTCCACGTTATAGTTCCACAGTGGGATGCAGGAAAAGGGAATGCAATCAAGGTACTGGTTCATTTTGCTTCCTTGTTTGCTGTAATTGTCTTGGAATGTAATGTTCACGAGTCAAAAAGGATTGTTTTTGACCCTTGTTTATAATCTTATGTCTCTTCATGAAATTAACAATTCAGGTTAAAGAATAGTGGAAGCCGATACTTCCTTTTATGCTCCTTGGCAATATTCAAGGCAGTTTCTTGAGCTTTGCCAATACTTTCTTGGGCATTCTCAATGGCTCTGCTACACTGTTTTGGTTTTAAATCTGTCTTTTTGTATTAATTTGCATTAAAGTTACAAAGCATGTATGCTAAATTGTCCATCTTATTCCTGAATACTTTATATATTTGAAGATAAGCTAAGAATTTTGGGTGCTAAAGTGTACCTAAAAATAAGTTCGGCTTATCTGCAGATGGGTTTATCTATGAGGATATATGATCATATATGAACATATATACAAGGGTAATTCGGAAGTAAACCTCCGTTTGGTTATCAATGACAGACGCAAATACTGAACTTTTATTATACACTTTAGAAAAATACAACATTACACAACTTTTTGACATAATCGCCAATCAAATTGAGGCACTTGTTATGACATTTTACAAGGTTTGAAATTCCTTTTGCAAAAAAATCTCCCACCTGGGAATGAAGCCACCCTGTAACAGCATCATGAACCCATTCGGTGTGTTTTGTGCTCCTCAGAAAGGAGTTTTGGTACCCAACAAGCACAGAACTTGTAGTATCCCAAATTTTCTGTCACTACCTTGTACAAAAACAGTCTGAGAAATTTGGGGAAAGTGTAAAGAAAGTGCAGATATCGTGAACCTATGGACTTCACGGATCTTTTTGTCAATTTCCTGCACGAGTTCATCACTGACTATAGATGGGTGGCCACTTCTTGCCTCATTGTGCACGTCATTTTGTTCATCTTTAAACATGCGACACCATTGACATAGAACACCTTCACTCATCACGTTTGGTCCATAAACATTACACAGTTCGCAATGAATCACAGCTGCAGAAAGTTTTTTCGCACACGGGAATCGTATTACTGCACGCACTTCACATTTGGCGGGATTTTTTATGGCAGGATTCATTTTCAATTGATCTAGCGGACGGGTCAACTGCAACACAACCTTCTCTTTCCACTCCCCACTGCCTACTGAATTACTGTGCAAGGCACCATAGGACGGGCGTCGCTATCTCCGCCTATTTCTCACACATGCTCAAACGGAGGTTTATTTCCAAACTGCCCTCGTGCTTGTGAATAAGCCCATTGTGTATAAACTAATCTTCAAATTTTTAATTAAAATACCATAACAAATTTGGAACAGCTTATCCATGGGTGACATATTTTCCATTGTATTTTTGTTAAAAATTTTGACAGTTGACTTATCTGCTTAGCTCTCCATGTTTTTCATATCCCTGTCTTTATGTATGAATGATGTTGATCTGTGCACACCTCTTGTCTATTCTGGCTCCTAAATTAAGATTTGTTTTAATATTGGGCCTTTTAAAGCATGAATGTGAAATATTATTTTATATTTTACAGAAACTTCAAAATATTATGAGGAAATGTCTAGAGAGGACTGAAATGTTATCATTAAAGTCAATCTCATTCCCAGCCATTGGGAGTGGAGGTTTTAATTTTCCAAATTCTGAGGTGGCTAAATGTATGTTTAAGGAAATACTTACATTCAGTAGAAAGAAGAATTTCAAGTCCCTTCAGAAAGTTCATGTTCTCCTACATCCAAAAGATAAAGACAATATAAAGGTAATGTTACTTTTCTTCTAAATAAGAAATTGCCGTTTGTTTTTAAGAAACCTCAAACTTTACCTCGCAAAAAAAATGGTAAATGTCCAGCTAATAATTACAAAATAATTACAGCAGCAGCCAAGCTGGATTGTTGGATGGGCATCTACTTTCCCAGATACATTCAAAGGTGGTCCACATATCTTTCAAACTTACAAAATGATTTGCTTGATTTTGACTAAATTAATTAATTAATACATTCATTTTTATCCCACCTTTACTATTTTTGTAAATAACTTAAGGCGACAAATATCCAACACACTTTCCTTGTCCTATTTTCCACATAACAACAACCATGTGGACTGAGAGAGAGAGAGACTGGTCCAAAATAACCAGGGTAATTTTTCATGGCTAAGATGGGAGTTGAACTGATGGTCTCCTGGTTTCTAGCCATTACACCAAACTGGCTCTCTTACCAAACTTAATGTTTTGTTTTGTTAAGGTTTGTGACATAATATATTCAAACCCAGCCAAATGTGATTTATCCTTTTAACCATGTTTAAACATTCTATGGAATAGTGCACATATCACTCTGATCCTATTTGGCTGTATCTTTACTCATCCAATCAATCATCTCTTCTGCTTAAAGATGAGCATCGGTGATGTCTTTCAAGACAGTCAAATTAAGCAGTTACCCACAGCCCCATGGTTTTGGCAGGGTGGTGGTGGAGCAATTTTGCCATAACGTTAGTAAATTTTAGTAAAAATATAAAGTTAACACCTTGCTGGCTTCCCCCTATTCAGGAAGCTATTTTACTGACGATGTTGGATGCACCTATTTTTAATATAAACGCTCATTGTATCAATGGGAGTCCAGTGACACTGTCCTTCAAATTTGCAAGTCCACTACCCTCAGTGCCATTATTGAAACTTTGTAAAAATTGTTCCATGGTGTTATTGTTCCTTTTTTATATAGTTTTGGATTCTTTCCCCCCCAGGCATTTACAGAGGTTTTTCGATCTGGGATTGATGGTGTTTTCCAGGCTGCGCCACCGAGCAATAAAGAAATGGCAGGTAATGGGTGGGCTCAGTTGGGTGGGCTTTGCTTCTTTCTCCACCTTTTTCTTATTATGAGTTCCAGAACTATATTAGGTCCAACTGGGATGTAACATGAGTTATATGTGGACAGGCCTTCCTTTAAATAATATCAGTAATAGCTACTAGAACAGCGGTTCTCAACCTGTGGGTCGCAACCCCATTTGGGGTTGAACGACCATTTCACGGGGATCGCCAAACAATGCATTCCACCATTTTTTCCCCCTTTTCCTTAGCTGTGCTACTCCCTTTTATTCTATTAGCTTTTGAAAGCCAATAGAATAGACTCTCTTGAATAGAGTCTAATTTTATTGGCTTTCAAAAGCCAATAGGAATTGTCCAGGCTGTCTCTGCCCTGCTGAGCCCGCCAAAAGCCCCAGTCTGCAAACGGTGCTGCAAGTTGTCTGCAGCAAAGACGAGCTGTCTGGAAGTTTCCACCCCTCCCTGCTGAGCAACTACTAAAAATGTAAGTAAAAGAGGGCCAGGGGTGGGAGGTGGGAGGCCGGTGGGCGCAGGGAGGATTGCTGGTGCGCGTGGGGCCCAGCAGGTGCCTTACCTCCCTTGGGCTGGGCCAGCTGGTGGCCCAGCCGGTGGTCGCCCTGCGCTGTCGCTGACCCTTGCCAGCTAGGCCTCAGCCAGTGCAAGGGGCGGCACCACGCATGCGCGGCTCTCCCGGGCAGGGAAAGTCCTCGACTTACGACCGGTTGGGTAGTCCTCGACTTATCACCGGTTGGGGGTCACGGCATTAAAAAGGTTGAGAACCACTAGAAGAATGGAGGGACTACATTTTCAGAAGATGTTTTATACCAGGGGTCTTCAACCTCTGGCCCATGGCCCACTACTGGGCTTTGGCCCATTTGGAACCAGGCTGTGGAAATGGCAGGTGAGCGCGTGCGCCCATGCGCCCATCCCTCACACATAGTCATTCCCTCTCCCTCTGCCAGTCTGCAAAGCCGGAAAGGCTGGAGATCTTCTGTTTTATACTTTCTTTCAGAATGGCTATGACTTCATGTGCAAAGCCATAGCATGATTTGGTTGGTTTGGGTAGTTAATGCACTGTACAAGTACAGCCATTATTGTTTCTGAATCATAGCTTAGTATGATTTATTTATTTATTTGTATCCTGCCTTTATTATTTTTAAAAATTTCTCAAGGAGGCAAACTCCTCCTCTTTTCCCAACAACAACAATCCTGTGAGGTGAGTTAGGCTGAGAGAGAGTGACTGGCCCAAAGTCACCCAGTTGACTTTCATGTCTCAGGTGGAACTTGAATTCACAGCCTCCCACTTTGTAGCCTGGTGCCTTAACCACTAGACCAAACTTATGAAGCACAAACCAGAGTAGAATACCTTGTTCAGCAAATCCTTGATGATTATAATGTTTCTCTGAATTATTTCAGCATATGAATGAGCCACATTTTTTTCCTCTTGGAAATGTCCTTCATCAGGCAAAGAACTGTTCTAGTGAGGTGCATGCAGTTTCAGTGGTCACCTTTTTGGGGGCACCTCTATTAAAAATTTCGGGATATTTGCTAGATCTTGATCATAGATTTTCTAATTTCACTCTTTGGTGGTCATGGAAAAATCGGCAGAGTGGAGTAGCATCTTAGATGTTCAAGGTGCCACTTTTAAGAGTAGCATTTCCCAGATGTACAGACCTTATTCCCTTGGATACAGAAAAAGAAAATGATTTTATTTACTGGATCTTGAAATAGGTGTTTATATCTTTTAGAAAGAATAGGAGGATAGTGCTCAGTCCAGGGATATCAGTGCTATAACTCAATCATACTGCTTCTTTTCTCAATCACATTTTTCTTTGGATCCCTTTCTACTTCAGCTTTAGGGAGTAATGAAATGCAGATTGGATCCATTACCTTCCAGTCAGTGATAGGAGATATTATAAAGGAAAACACAGATGTCATTGTGAATGTGACCAATGAAAACTTCACATCCAAATCAGGTATTGAATTTCAAATGACTATCTTCTGAACATCCTAATAAGTTGAGTGCTCATTCTTGGTGAGACAAAAAGCTATCTGGATATGCAAAAGTCTATTTGCACGTGTATGAATGAATGACAGTGAAAATGAAGATTCATTGAAATAACTGAGGAATTTAAACTATTTTCTTGTAACCAGAGATATTCGTTGTTTACTTTCGTACATATTCCTCCCCTTTTTCATATCTTTACAGGTGTCTCCAAAGCAATTTTGGAAGCTGCAGGACCTGAAATTGAAGCAGAATGTGTAAAACTTGGTAAGGTGCAACAAGAAGTCCCATTGGGTTAGGTAATAGAGGATTTGGCAGAATTCAGTTGCCAAATATAGTTTGCTTGGTATTTCCTAGATTATTTAATGATAGTTCTGAATACATTCGTCAGTACTACTCTGCAAGTTAGTTGTTGTTGTTGTTGTAAAGAAAGATCTATGAATCAGCAGGAGGCAACGTGCTGATGAAAAAGAGATAAATTTTACCTGGATCCAGTTAGGAAGCCAGACACAAATGTACACATTTATTTTTCAGTAGTATATGGGTTGCAGCAGGTGGGGTTTAGTTAAAAACTAAATTTGGAAACCTTTTTTCCCATTTAGTTCCTTTTAGAGTATTGGGAATTGTAATCCCAACATGTTTGGGCTGGGGAAAGAGGCTGTGTTTGGTTATTAGAGAGAAGCCTGCCTGGAAAAAAGCCATTTGGAGATTTGTGATCATCTAACTCAGGGGTGTCAAAACTCAATTTCATTGAGGGCCACATCAGCATTATGGTTGCCCTCAAAGGGCAGTTGCTGTCCCTTCTCTCCCTCAGGTTTGCCCCACAGAATCCTATCCTATCCTATCCTATCCTATCCTATCCTATCCTATCCTATCCTATCCTATCCCCTTCTGTCCCTCAGGCTTGCCCCACAGAAGCCTCTCCTATCCTATCCCCTTCTCTCTCCTCCTCACTCCTGCTCCTTCCTGCCAAAACCCTCCTTTTATATTCTGGAGTTGTACTTGCCAATCCTGGGGTCTCGGTAGAGCCCTAGAAACACTGCAGCTTCAGCTGACTCTCCCCTAGACCTCTCTGGCACTGCCACCGCTTCAGCTCACCCTCCCCCACATATACTCAATCACCTCCTCCTACTAGTCTGCTTGTGGGCCAGATCTAAACACATCACGGTCCGGATCTGGCTCAAGTGCCTTGAGTTTGACATGTCTGATCTAACTGAAGAGAGAGATGCAGATTTAAGCAATGCCGAAAAATTGGGTATTCTTTACTTTTCTCTGCATGTTCCAAAGCAGGCTGTATTTCTACAATTTGACTTTAAAAAGAACACCCAATTTTTCGGCAATGAGGTGGCGCAGCAGTTAGAGTGCAGTACTGCAGGCCACTTTAGCTGACTGTGTTCAGCAGGTCAGCGGTTCAAATCTCAGCGGCTCAAGGTTGACTCAGCCTTCCATCCTTCCAGGGTAGGTAAAATGAGGACCCAGATTGTTGGGGGCAATGTAAATATATATACATTGCTTACTGGTGTACACCGCTTAGAGAGTGCTTGCACTTAAAGCGGTATATAAGTCTCATAAATAAATAAATAAATAAATAAAATGTGCCAAAAATGTCTTTGCAGTAGGCAAAAAGGGCGAGCAGTTGTCAGAGTTTATAGCTGGTGCTCTCTGTTAAGAAATGTGCACATAGATACCTCCACTGAACGTAGTACGCTGTATGCCAAGGATATAGTTCATGGAGAAGTTATCATTTTCATTTTTTCCAGCCTCTCAGCCTCACAATGGATTTGTAACTACACGGAATGGCAAACTAAGCTGTAAAAAAATTATCCACCTGGCTCCTTGCTCCAGCATCAAAACTCTGGTCTCCAAAGTTCTTCAGGAATGTGAAGCAAAACAGTATGCCTCTGTAGCCTTCCCTGTAATTGGAACAGGTTTGTATTCCCCCCTCCCCCTCCCAGATAATCATGTGTGCTTTTCCAGAATAAAGCTTTCATTAAGGAGGAGCCTATGTCCTAAATCCTAGTGACAGTCTCCTAAATTAGCTCATGGGTAGAAAATGTGAACTGTTGCTCATATGGACAAATTTCAGTGTTCTATGTTTGAATATGACAAAGGAGATGAAATTCCCCTATATTCCCATCCTCAAAATGAAGTAGGATCCATCTCTGACCTTCTGTTTTGTTACAGTTGACTTCTTAATTTCTCCTTCATGACTTCCATTCATTTGCAGACAGCAGCCCCCTTGGTGTGTTTAGGACTCTTAGGGAATAATAGAGCTGTAGGCTATACTTAGAAGTTGAAATAACATCCTAGACCTAGAAGAATGCAATGGCAAACTCTTCATGTATTACTCTTAAGAAAACTTCGTGAAGGTGTCCATGAAATCCTTGGGAGCTCAAGCTTGGCTTGGATGGATTTTGACTTGCCTTTGTTGTTGTCTTCATCCTGCTTTCAGGCTTTTATCTTAGATCTAAAGTAAATAACCATGGTCTATTACTCCTTTTCTTGTGATCTTTTGAACCCAGACTCAGCACATCATAGGCAAACTGAGAGGGAACAGAGGAGAAAATGATGATGTATATATACATCATGATACAAAGGGATGGTTTGCGTTAGATATGTGATAGCATCATGAAATGTATTGTTAACATTTCATGTCATTACAGATTGTTTTGGATCATGCTGCATAACATCCTTATCTGAGAAGTTTAATTGTTGAAAATCAGCTTCATTCTTTACATGGACAGCACAGTAATTCAGCTGCACAAATTCTATACTGTAATTCACTTAACACATTTAAGAAACAATAGGGGGTAAAACTAGCATGGTAAACAAAAGCCCAAACAGAGAAGTCTCTAGAGAAGAAAAAAATATCCCACAGATTTGCATGCAGTTTCCAGACCAGGGGTGTATGTTGAATCTGGAGATTCTTTTAGAATAACAAAAAATATGTGCAAAGATGTTGCAACATGTTCTCTACCTCTTGCATATAATTATATAATAAATAATAATAATAATAACAATAAAGTTGGAAGGGACCTTGGAGGTCATCTAGTCCAGTCCCATTCAGGCATTTGGCTGTCCAGTCTCTTCTTAAAAACTTCTGGAGGCAGGTTGTTCCACTGGTTAATTGTTCTAACTGTCAGGAAGTTTCTCCTTAGTTCTAGGTTGTTTCTCTCCTTGATATATATGTTTGTGCAGTATCAGTGCACATATAAAAGGGGTGGATTGGGGATTGCAATCCAGATTTCAACATTTTCCCCAAGTAGACCTCCATTGTCCCCACATTTTGAATCCAAACACTCATGATGTATCAATTTCCTAGATCTCATCCTGAAAACTATTAAAACTGAGGTCCTGACTACAAAAGACTCATGTAGATCTATGGAGGGACCTTTTTTTGAGGGTACTGACAGTTGACTGACCATTATAAACTTTTCCATGGGCAAAGTGTGAAAATAGCTGGTTCTTTAGGCAAGCATCCCTCATCAGGAAATGGTGGCTGAAGAATTCTGGAAGTTGGAAGTCCACAAGTCTTATGCCAAGTTTGGAGACTCCCTGCTCTAAAGGCTAAGCTTGACACCAGTGATGAAAGAAAGGCAAGAAGTAAATTAAATTCATGGTACATACCATTCTATAAGGGAAGTAGGCAATATTCTGCATGACTGATTGGCTGTTTTAAAAATGCACATCTTGATTTGTGACAATATACGAGGGTAATGCTATATAGCAAATGTTAGCAACTCACGTAAAGTACCAGTGGCCTTCCAAATGTAAGATTCTTGCATATCCTTTAATCATAATTTAAATGACCAGCAGTTAGGGATGATGAGAATTGTAGTCTGATATCTGAAAAGGCATGACTTGCCCATCCTTGCTTTGAGTCTCTCATTATAATAAATACTAACAATAAGTATATTTTGTTGGGTTTTCTCTGTTGTATCTGATACAGGTCAGAGACAAAGGAGTGCTGATAAAGCAGCTGATGATATTATCAGTGCAGTTGCTGACTTTGCAGGAAAACAGTTGCCTCGATACTTGAAACTTGTTAAAGTTGTTGTTTTTCAGCCACATATGCAAAAGTCATTTTCCACCATTTTGAAAAATAAAGGTCAGACATTGCCCACTTCCGAATCTGGGTTTTCTAAGATTAAAGGCAAGTTTAAAGTAGTGAATTCATTTACTGTGAATGTTCTTCTCCATTTTTTTCCCTCTTGAGTGTGCACTTACAGAATTTCCTTTTTGCTTACAGCATTTCTAACTGATACGAAGTCACCTGCTAAAAAGAAAAGTTTTATAGTGTTGGAAAAGAAGATTGAAATATCATCTTTTGAGATATGTGGTGAAAACTGGAAAAAAGTGGAAGAGGCTGAAGCCTGGCTAAGGAAATTGATTTTCAAGGAACAGACAGAAAATCTCATTGTTGATGACTCGATAGACACGTTTGCTGATGCCGAAATCAAGAGACTGAATGACCTCCAGAAAAGATTGAATATTGCCATTCATCTGAACAAGACGGAGTCTCCTCCTTTTATTTTGGTATCTGGAATCCCCCGGGATGTCCTCACTGCTTTCACAGAAATTCAGAACCTACTAAAAACACTTAAAGCTGACCAAGAAAAGAAATCCAAGGCAGAACTTGTTAAAGTTTTGGTTGAGTGGCAGTATTGTGCAAACGGAAATGTCTTTCTACCTTTTGATACATTAAGTAACCTTGATTTAGAAGATGCTAAAATCATCAAAAAAGGACAAATTCAGGTCCAAATTCAGGGACAGAAGTACACAGCCAACCTGAACAAGATGTGTGTTGTAGATAACCAAGGAAAAAGTATGAAAATTAAACGTGTTGGAAAGGATGAAGGTAATGAACATCTTAAATAACTGAGGTTGGATTAGTGGCTAGATTATTGCTTTGGTCACCTGTCAAAAATCTCCCCATGCTTTAAAAAGGGTGCCAGTGGGGTAGGACAAGGGTACAAGACAGATGAATGTGGGTGTATCACATGGAATTTATTTTAAATTAAAGTGAACAGACCATTTGTATGATTGGTATCAAAACACGACTGTCAATTCCATACTGGATGTGCAAGGCTTGTTCATGTGTAGAGCAGGTGTTCCATGTGTTCATTTTCCAGCCAGAATTTTAGGCTTGTTTTCACTATTTGGTAGGAACTGGCACTACAGTATTCCTTTGCCCAAAGTGAAGGAATCAGTGAATAAGTTGATACAATGCTTGTGACTTCCACCGTGTCTGGAGACATCGTTCTTGGCCCATATCAGGCTTCCTTCTCCATCTGAATTTGAAGATTTTTAACTTTTTTCTTTAAAAAGAATAAGAATCAATGGGAAGGTGATATATCTTCCAGACTCTAGAATCATCTTTATTTGCGAGAATATTTAAATTTCATTGTAAGTAGTTGAGGCATATTTGTAGTATAAAAAAATGGGGACAGGCTGACAGCATCTCTATCGGAGTAGAGGGTTGTTGAATATGTCCTTTGAAATTGAATATGTCCACTATGATAGCCAGTTTCTGAAAACTTCTGTAATGTTCGCAAAAATCTAAATTATCTTAATTGGTTAATATATTAAGTGACCAAAAACAATTTCTTACTCTAGAAATTGCTCTTGAAACATGATGCCCAAGAAGTACTCTAAAAAACATTTGCAATTTGTAAATTGCTCTACTAAGGAGAACATAAATGTCCAAGTCTATCAATAGTGCTTCTTTGGAAGTTAAGTAGAAAAAAAGGAAAGGTTGTTAGTTATTGGAGGAAAAGAGTAAACAGAAACATAGTTTATGTGGGAGCAAAATGAAAAGATGGAAATAGTTATTTAGAAATAGCAATAGCACTTAGACTTACATACCGCTTCATAGTGCTTTACAGCCCTTTCTAAGCGGTTTACAGAGTCAGCATATTGCACTTGACAGTCTGGGTCCTCACTTTTCTGACCTTGGAATGATGCAAGGCTGAGTCAACCTTGAACTGTTCAGACTTGAACTGGAGTGAGCAGTGAGTTAGCCTGCAGTACTGCATTCTAACCACTGCACCACCATGGTTCTTAAGACTCCTGATACTTAGTTTGTGAGTGCTGATGGGACAGTTGTGATGATGAAAGATAATTGTTCTGTGCAGAGTTGTCAAACCACGGTAAAGATTTTAACAATAAATGTAATTGTCAAAGTTCCGACTGACGAACCCAACAAAATAAGCACAGCGACATGATCCAATCTCTAATGCAAAACTTTATTGAGTACAGCATTTTGGCACAGATAAATGGAAAACCAGCTCTGGTTATTTGGCACCAAAATCAGTATATTAAAACTATAGAACCTTCCCTCCTCCTAATAGGGCAGGTCACATTGTCCAATAAAGTGTCAGACAATTATTATGAGAACAAGTCTTCAGTTCTCCGTAAACAATTCTTGAGCACCTTGGTTCTCACTGCCTAGCAGCTTGGCACCTGCAGTCCACTTTCCATGCCACCCTCCCCCGAGTCTGTAGGCAAGCTAAGAAGCAGTAATTGTTGAAGCAGCATAAGCATTCTTTGCAGCTTGACAGTAATGCACAAGGGGAGATAATTGCAAATTCTATTGATTTCAAACTTATGCACAGTGCTGTTTTCTGGTGGGTTATGTCACTATTTTAACAAAATGTTTATTTTTCAGGCAAACTATTAGAACATCTTCCTGAACATTGGGAAGATATGAAAGGAAATCATGTCAAACTGGTTCCACTACAGCCCACAGCAGGAGAATATAAGAACATTGTAAAAATATTCCAGATTGGCTGCCCTACGTTCACAATTGAAAAGGTGACATTTGATCTGAATTTAAGGAAGCAAATAACCCCAACACACCTTCCTTCTATTTTCGCCACAACCATCACCCTGTGAGGTGGGTTATGGCTGAGAAAGAGTGACCGGCCCAAAGATCACCCAGCTGAAAAGGGCCCCTTTTGTGTTCTACAACTTTATATCCCATACAACACCAGTGGACTTCTGTTTTGAATTCTTGAGTAGTGTTGAGCATCAGTGATTGGCTACAGGATTGGCTCAAGAGTTGGTAATACCTTCACATGGGAAAAGAAGTAGGATAATGTGTAACATCCGGAAAATGAGAATATTAAATACATCCTGTATCTATATCACTAGTGTAAAAGTGAGGAAGGAGAAAAGAACTAGAATAGCTAAGAAATATGTCATTGAGTTGAAGTCAGTGTCCATATTCCTTCACAATTTTACAGTCTAAATAAATCCTTTAAACTGAAGGTTAGGTAGTAACAACAGCAATAACACTTCTATACCACTCCATAGTGCTTTACAGTACTCTCTCAGCAGTTTACAATATCAGCATATTGCTCCCAACAGTCTGGGTCCTCCTGTTACTGACTTCAGAAGGATACAAGGCTGAGTCAACTTTGAGCCCTATAAGGATTGAACTCCAGTTTGCCTGCAATACTGCACTTTAACCACTGTGCTACCAGGGGTCCTTAGATAGTGGAGTCTGTATTGTATTAGATCAGGCATATCAAACTGCCAGCCCATGGGCCGGATGCGTCATGCCGAAACCGCACCCACTCCATTGCCAGCAATGGGGAAAAAGTGATACGTCGCGTGATGTCATGTGACGTCACAAGTTTGACATGCCCGTATTAAACTATTGAACTCCTCTCCATGTCCTCCATGGTTCTTGGTCTGCTACATCTACCTGTGAACTGGGTCATAATGCTTAGCAGTCCTTGCTGACACTTTCTCCACCATCAAATGTCTTCTGATCACAAAGCAGCCCAATACTGACAAATGAAACTTGCTGCTGCTGTCTCAGTAATTCCATCTTCCATACTTCCAAGTGGTGGCCATAATAAACCTAGATATACAATGATTGCCTTTGCATATATCTGCTCCATTTTGAATTTAGCAATAGGAAAACATTCCAGGGGGAATATAATTCACTGAACCTTGATGTTCGTGAGGGGCATTTTCTGAAGTTTTACCCAGATATGATAGCAGTGATTTCACTGGTCTTTCCATAATACCGAATAGCCACAAAAGAAATTGCATTTATTTTGCCTGTAGTGAACTTCTGAGGATATTAGGCATACAGCTTCTGAGTACTTTTAATGACTTTTATAGTTATGTTGCTGTTTTTGTTCAAGGTTTTTTTAAAAATTCAACAGTACAGCAGTGACATGGGCAGTTATATAAATTTAATAAATAAAAATAAATAAACACAGTCCCATGCGTATTGAATAAAGACAATGCAGTGGACTTGACCTTTTTGGCGAGAAGTGAACACGTAAGAGACTCTCCTTGCCAATTCTCCATTGTGACCTTTCTTCTCAGATTTTTTATTTCTAATGTTAGCATAGTCACCAAGGGAGAATGATAAAACTCATGGGAGATGAATACAGAGATTGTATGGCAGGGAATGATACTGGTAAATGAATAATAACGTTTTACATTTGCAATCTTTGTAGATTGAAAGGGTACAGAATCCTTACCTCTGGCAAGCCTATCAAGTCAAGAAAAAGCAAATAGATACACAAAATGGGCATGGAAACAATGAGAAGACCCTTTTCCATGGGACTCCCTTTTCCACAGTGGTGCCAATTTACCAGACTGGCTTTAACCGCAGTTATGCTGGAAAGAATGGTAAGATCATTCTAAGCAGATATAAGGGAATATGACATAAAGCACTGAGTTTCAAAGATGTATAAAGATCTTTAAAAAGCAGCCCAATAGCATCTCCTCTCTCCTCACCTCTCCTCCTTGCAAGGCTTAGTAAAGAATCTGATTTAAAAAAAACTAGCAAAAAAAAAGACTTACTGAAAAGAATACACTGTCAAAAGAAAAGTAAAGCTTAAATCCTAAGAGCTTTGTGCTGTCATAATCCTCTTTAAAAGGCAACAAAAACCTATTATAAAACAGCATTTAGAATCAGTGCTGAAAAAATGATAAAAGAGATACATCATAAAAGTATTAAAACTGTCATAAGAGAGAAACTACAAACATCTGCAAACTCTTAGGCACACTGGCCTCTTTCTGGGAGCCGTGCAGACTCAACACACGAAGAGAGGGATCTGACAAACAGCTGCATTTTGACACCGGGAAATGCTGTGAGAAGAGTTTATACACAAGGGTTTTATTTTCTCTCAAGGGAGTCAATAGAATTGTGGCTGCTGAGTGCTCAGCATCTCATTCTGCTTAGTGGATGGATTGTGGGTACAAACGGCAGCAGTATCTTTTTTCAGTTTTGAGAATTGAAAAACCAGGCCATCAGGTCTTTATTTTTCATGAAAGTGGTAGTGGTGACAACTCAGTTTTATATATCTCTGCTTACAATGTATTGTTTGCTCTTCCTAAAATCAGAGGTTTCAGATTCTTTTCCATCAATTTGGTGTGGCTGAATGAACAACACAATTGGTGGCTTTTTTCGAAATACAATTGGCTAGATAATTTTATAATTCATCACTTAAAGCTGAAGTACCAATAGGGGTGTTTTCTATTGTTTATTTTTTCAGTATCTTTTATGTTTTATACCTTTTTTTTTCTTGGTTTCAGCTGCATCAATTGGTAATGGGACCTATTTTGCCATCAGCTCAAATTATTCTGCGCAGGATGTCTTCTCCAAGCCAGATCCAAATGGCAGAAAATATATGTACGTTGCCCGTGTTCTGACTGGAGATTATTGTATTGGAAGACGCGGACAGATTATACCTCCATCCAAAAATAATGGCGGGTTTGACCTATACAACAGTGTAACTGACAGCATGAATCGACCATCAATGTTTGTTATCTTTCACGATGCTCAGGCTTACCCAGAATATCTAATTACTTTTAGAAGATAGGTTAACAGGCAAAACGTGATTTATTTCCCTTTCCTCTCACGTTAAAAGCAAGTAATTTGAATGAATCTTTTTAAAATACTTGTCACTTGAATCTCGATTCAGTATTTAGTTCCTCTCTACAGTGGAAAAGACTAAAATAAGTAAAATCCAATAAGAGGTCAGAAAATGATATTCAAGAGAGGATAGAACATGATGATTTTCTGGATAGAGAATGTATTTGAAGGAAATGATAGAACTAAGTATTGCAATCGTGTAAATGCAATGAAGATATATAGATAATCCTCGACTTAAGGAAGTTTTGAAGTCTACTTAACACTGCTCAGATTTTTAAAGTATCCCTTTCAGTTTCAATGAAAGTTATTTTGTACTTCAAATGAAATAAAACAACGGGTGCTTTTTCTAGCGCAGTGGTTCTCAACCTTTTTAATGCTGTGACCCCATAATACAGTTCCCCATGTTGTGGTGACCCCCAAGTGGGTGTGCCCACCAATAAGAGGGAGTAGGACAGCTAGGGAAAAGGGAAAAAATGGCAGACAGCGTGGTTTGGCGACCCCCGTGAAATGGTCATTTGACCCCAAATGGGGTCCCGACCCACAGGTTGAGAACCACTGTTCTAGCGGAAGACACTGATGCTTAAAACAGTCAAATCAGTGTTTTCTCTTTTTTTTTTTCCTAGTGGTTCTATCCATTCTGAATTCTGAATTTTGCTATCATATCACTTTCTGTGTCCTCCACCAATTTATCTGTTTTTTCCAGGAGCATTCAGCACCTATTTCTGCATTTCTCTCTGGTTATAAGCAAGTTATGAGTGAAAATTTTTTTGTATTATTACTGGAAAAATGGTTGGCAACACCTATCAATTAAATATGCCTATTACTGCTTGAGAAGGTAGTAAGAAAACAACATTCAACTGTAGTACTAGTTTCCATTTCGTCCTTAATCCAAAATGGTTCCATGCTTACGGTATTTAGAAGAGAACAGCTTATGAGAAATTTTACTATCAAATGGTGTTAAAATAAAAGCCAGTTTTGCTTTACGACATTGTGTCAACCTGAAAAAAAATAGATTCACCCTACAGCCATGAATTGGTCACTCCAGCTGCAGAAAGCTGGTGACCTTCTTTTTTTTTTTTTTTTTTTTTATTGAAAGTTTTATAAATTTTACAAAAAAGGAAAAATAATACAAAACAAGAGGCAACATATACAGAAAAATAAAACTAAACAATACATATATTAAATAAAAAAAAAAAACCCCATCCCCCAGCCCTCCCAAAAAAAAAAAAAAAAACCCCTCCCTTCCCCCCCCCCTGAGCTTCCCAGAGCAGAATATAGGCTTAAAAAATAAAAATAAAAATTAAATTAAAAACTTTATATTTATATATATAAAAAATTATCTATAATATATATGAAAATAAAACTTATAAAAAAACTATATAATATTTTTGTATACCCAATCTAAATTGTATAAATTTTATCCATTTATCCCAAACAGCAAAAAACTTATCTTGCGTTTGTTGCTTTAAGAAAGCCGAAATCTTTGCCATTTCTGCCAGATAAGCTACTTTAAGAAACCATTCCTGCAATGTAGGCAAGGATTCCTTCTTCCAGTATTGTCCTACTAACAGCCTAGCGGCTGTGATCAAGTTTAACATCAATACAACCTCCTTTGTATCACAATCTGTAACAATACCTAACAAAAATAATTGCGGAGTAAATTTTACCCTCCTTCTAAAAATTCTCTGGATATTCCACCATATTTTAATCCAAAATGCTTTTATCTCTCGGCATGACCACCAAATATGATAATAAGAAGCCTCCTTATAACCACATCTCCAACATTTGGGTTGCACGTCAGGATACATATAAGACATTTTTTGTGGATCAATGTGCCATCTATAAAACATTTTATAAAAATTCTCCCTTAAGTTCTGTGCTTGAGTAAATTTGACATTTCTCACCCAAATAGTTTCCCAGGTGTCCAATGAAACTGGCTCACCAAAATTCTGCGCCCATCTAATCATACAATCTTTAATTAGTTCCGTTTCTGAGTCCAATTCAACTAAAACCCCATAAATTCTCTTAATGTGGGTTTATCTTTGATCCTTCAGTTGCTTAATAAGGTTTTCATCTTCTCTAAGAAAACCCACCTTACAATCCATCTTCCATCTATCTAATAATTGCCTATATTGGAACCAAGAATAAGTAAAATTTTCTTGTGCTAATTCTTCCCGTGATTTTAATTGCCAGTTTTGTCCATCCCATTTAAGTAACTGTCTATAAGACACCATATCCATTTTAACCCCTCTTTGTATTCCTTCTATCGCATGCCAAGGTATAGCCCATAATGGTACTTTAAAATCACTTTTATAATATTTTCTCCAAATCCTAAGTAAAGAAATTCTTAAAATATGAGATTTAAAAGCCCAATCTATTTTTTTATTAAATATTAAATAGGCATGCCACCCATAAAGTAAATCCCATCCCTCTAAGTAAAGTATCTCAGAATTTGTCAAATTTACCCAATCACTAAGCTGGTGACCTTCTTGAAAGGACTTGAAGCTCACAAAGTAGCCATAGAACAACTTTGTTTTCTGGCAATGCCACAAAGAGCCACATCTACCTGATGAACTTCACAAGTCAGAAAGTACCGTGTTTCCCTGAAAATAAGACCCAACCAGAAAATAAACCCTACCACCAAAATAAGCCCCAGTTAAGATTGTCAGACAGACTGACACATTTAGATCAGTATTGTGGTTGCCAGGAGATGGGTGGGTGTGGCCATCTCGACGTCACTCGCTTGGGGGGCGCCTGTAGGGGAGGGAAGGAAGATTTCTTCTTTGCCTTCTTTTCTCCTTGAGCAATTGTTGCTTGGCTCTTTTGGCGACTGAAGGGGCTGAAAGGGAAGAAAGTGCCTCCTCAGCTGTCTGTTCTTCCCCGGATTGATTTCAGAAGCCACCGCTGCTGTTTCCTTCTATCTCTCGGTGCCGAGTTGTGAGGACAAGATGGAGGAGAGGGTGTCAGGGAAAGTGACTGTGGGGATGGCTTCAGAGCCTGGTTTCAGTGAGGTTGCTAAGGGACGGGCTTGGCCAGCCACAGGTTCGCCCCATAGGTCTCCCAGGGCAGACACTCAGGAGGCGGCAGTGCCAGTGGAACGTGCCCTTCAGGCCACCCCCCCATTCCACCTGCCTCACCTCACCTCGTCGTGGCACTGGTTTGCCGGATGCACCGCCTCCCTCCACCTGCCAGACACTCGCCAAAGCAGGGCAGGGGAAGCATAGGACATCGGGTCCATAGGCTGCCCCCGCCTGTCCATGCTGGTCTCTTCGCCTGAAGGGTGCATTCCATCTGCCTGAGTGTCTACCCTGGGAGACCCATGGGGTGAAGGGGTGCCTGGCCAAGCCCACCCCTTAGCAACCTTGCCGCTGCCGGGCTCTGAAGTTGTTCCCATGGCTGCTTTCCCTGGTGCCCTCTACTCCGCCTCGTCCTCGCAACTCGTTCCCAAGAGGCAGAAAGAAGCGGTGGTGGCGGCTTCTGAAATCAATCCATGGAAGAATGGTGTGTTGTGTTGCGGCTGCAGGCAAGCAGGCAGGACAGAGAGGGCCGTCCCAGTGGTAACAGTGCTACTCCAAGTGGCTGCCGCCAGATGCCGTTGGCCCCTGCTTGGTCACCCCCTCCTGTATGTGAAAAAATAAGACATCCTGAAAATAATCCCAATGGCTCTTTTAGAGCAAAAAATAAGACCCCGTCTTATTTTTGGGGATACATGGGTAGTAGCCAAAATTTTTCCCAACTCCAGAGAGGAGCTGCCATCTTTGGTTGATTTTCCTACTATTTAGAATTATAACAAAGTGATGTCAGCTCTCATCCTGTCACATGCCACTTAATTAACTAGGATTATCTTGGCCTACATACTGAAATGCTTGCATTTATAATCTTTCTAAGAATTACCTCTTGTCATTTAGTCCAATAAACTCTGAAAAAAATGTTTTTAGTCTTCATGAATGTTCTTGGGCTACAAGAAGAGTGACAGCTTTAGGGGAGATTTATGGTTTAAACCATAGTTTGGTATGGATGGCCTTCCAGATCTTTCAATTCCTCAATTGGCCTTATTGATGTTCATTGGAGAACCATCAGTGGGTTTGGAAAAGCTTGTAACCCTACAGAAAACTTGAATTTGTTTCATCTTGGCACTTGTGCCAACAATTGTTTCATATGCAATATGTGTGAATCGGGGATTATCCATCCTTCCCCTTCCTTTTCTAATTTGATGATTAGTGCACAAAAGAGATGGTTTTCCTAAAATCATGTGGTTTCAGCAGAGAAAAGGACACCTACACCAAACTCTCATGCAAGTCCTAAATTCCTTATTAAAAATTAGCCTTGAAGTGTCAAATACAGGCAGTCCTTGAGTTATGATCACAACTGGGGTCAGAATATTTGCTGTTAAGCAAAGCAGCTGATAAGAAGTCATGGCTGATTTTAACAATTTTTTTTGCCACTGTCATTAAGAAAATGCAGTGGTTGAGTAACTTCTGGTTGTTAGGCTTCCCCAATGGACTTTGTCAGAAGCTGGCTTGGAAGGTTGCAAATAGCACTCACACGACCCTGGTACAGTGCAACTATTGTAAATACATGCCATTTGCCAAGCACCTAAATTTTGGGCCCTTGACGGGGTGGGGTGGGGTGGGGGTGGGGTGGGAGGATGTACAATGGTTGTGTAAGAACTGCTCATCGCTTTTTTTCAGTGACATTGTAAATTTGAATGGTTGTTAAATGAGTGGCTATAAATTGAGCACTACCTATAACGGAGAATTCATGGTCAAAACAAGGCATGTTTTCGCTATAAATCATTGCAGAGAGAGAAATCAAAATCTGAAAGTTGGAGGAGGAGAGTGGTGTAGTGGTTAAAGATCCAAAATTGGTGGCAGCTGCAGTTGGTAACTTTAAACTGACAAAGTAGACAAGCAAGGCACTGAGCAAGGTTTTCACCTGCTCTGATTTATTGTCTACTGTACTCTTCCATAGGGGGGGAGGCAGGGCACCATCTTAAATTAAATGCCAGGTAAATACAGTATTCCTATTTAGTTGCTGAAAGGAGAGGTCAGTAAAGAAATTACACTAAAGTGGTAAGAATATGATGCAGTTTTACAAGTTTCTTGAAAAAAGTGTTCTAGCAACAGAATACAGGCTCCTGTGTTTTTTTGAAATCAGGGCGTCGAAGTAACAATCCTCTTAAGAATATGCAAAATTCTTTGAAGTGTGAAACATCCCAGTAAGTATCCTTCCTGTTTGATAGGCTCACATAGCCACTGTCTAGAATAGATTCAGGGTTTCACATAGCCACTGTCTAGATCAGGCAACATTAGGACTTGTGAATTTTAACTCCCAGAATTCCTCAGCCAGCCGTAAGGAATTCTGGGAGCTGAAGTCCACAAGTCCTAAAGTTACCAAGGTTGGAAACCCCTGGTCTAGACCATGTTTTTGAATAGGTGATGATGGGAAATCAAAAGGCAAAGTAGGGGAATCTCATTTGATTGTATATGAAACACCAATAATGCCAAATTCTTTATTCACCATGCTGCTTTAATACGATTTTACCATATTATGGGTACTTTATTATAATCCAGTCTGCTAAAATGCGAGAACACACAACAGCTCTCTTTTAATTTTGAAGATTCACAACATGGCAAGGGCTCCGACAGCAGACTTAAAAAAGGAAATTGCAAGCTGAAATTCAAAACAATATCAAATGTAAACATAGAAACTAACTATCCATGCATATAGTCATATGTAGGCTTGACGTTAACACAACTGCAGTGAAGAAATTAATGGAGTTTGTTTCTATGTAATATTTTTGGACTGCAACTTTGATCAAAAGTATTCACAATTCTTTCAATTTGCATCTATAATTCTAAATACAACACCATTAATTTAACAATTGTTCTGAAATTCTAGAAGGCAAAGAATACTGCCAAAGCTATTTTTTTATTAATCCTCCTCTGCTAAATTAAAATGATATATATATATGGACAAGCTAGAAAGTCTGGAGCGCTCACAGAAGTAAAAATATTCATTCAATTCCTTTTGCCTTCAGCTCTTCTCTAACACGTTTCAGATAATTAGGATCAGGGTAACCAAAACTAGAAAAGAGACAAGAAAGAGACTTGCTTAAATCAAGGAAGCGCTAAACACAAAAGTTTAATAATATTATGCAATGCTGAATTGAACTATTTTAAAAATGTACTTAGTTTGCAAATACATAAACTAATTTAATAGTTTAAATCAGGGGTAGTCAACCTTGGCTCTTTTATGACTCATGGACTTCAACTCCCAGAATTCCTGAGCCAGCTGTGCTGGCTCAGGGATTCTGGGAGTTGAAGTCCATGAGTCATAAAAGAGCCAAGGTTGACTACTCCTGGTTTAAATTATACTTGAGAAAAAAAATAATCTAATTTCACTGATGTATGAGAAAGGAATAAGTCGATGCATGTAAATTATGCTGATACAAAGATCTCACAGGAGAGAAAATTGGTAGTTCAAGGTTGAATTGTGGGGTTCTTGATGGTTTCTGAGTTTGGTTGTTTTCTTGCAGATGTTTGCAAGAAAACAGCCAAGTTTAGAGAGCACCAAGGTGCCACAACACAAAGATCTTCCTGATATTTACGATTTCTACTGAAAATAATTTACTATTATAATTCCTTAAGAAGCACACATTATAAGGTGTACCTGGTGGACTTCAAGAAGCTAATGAACACCTTAGGATTGCTTAAAAAAAAGTCTAGTTATATTTTAAAAGCTACTTAAGATGGCTTTAGAAAGAGAAGCTTGACTTCAAGGTCCTTTTTGCAGAAACCAGCGCTCCTATATTCCACAAGGCTTTCCAGGCAGCACATTTTCTTCCTCTAGCTCAATATTGGCTGAAGCACCCATAGGGAGCTTGGATTTTAAGGGAAGTTAAGAAAATCCATGGAAGGAAAGCACCCCTACCTTCTTCCAGACCTTTTGCCTATAGGTACTTCCCATTCCCAGATTGCCCCCCTTGAGACAATGTGGGATAGGAAAAGAGATTTTGCTTTGACTTCACTCAGAATCCCCTGCTCTTCATCAGACCCTACCCCAGTCCATTCAAGACATATCTGAAACACTTTAAAAGGGGGAGGGAACCAGTGAGTAGACAAAGGATATTCCTACTACGATTGAATGAAAAGACTGGCTGAGAAATTCTGGGAGCTGAAGTCTACAAGTCTTAAAGTTGCCAGGCCTGGAGACCCTTGTATTAGATCAACCATTCCTAGCATATGCTGGATTACAAATCTCATGTTTCCAGAACATGGGTATTGTAATCCCATATACCTAAAAGGCACTCAACAGGAAACAATTGCATTGTACTATTTCACAGGCAGCAAAATACCTCTTTGTGATGAAAACCTACTTTTACTTCACTGAGCTTGGTGGCAGCTGTTCTGCTGACATGAATTTTATCAACACTTGACGAGTTCCAGAATAATCAAAACTGCATGCAAATTATTGGGGAAAATCTGTTATTCTTTGTCTGAAAAAAAATTGAACTTACCCTTTTTCTCCTCCATACATACTAGTTTTGTGATGAATGTCATTCCAAGTAACCACATCAGTCGCGCCCGTGGTTCGTGACTGGCCCACTGTGAAAATCAAGCCTTGGTTGAAGGCCCGTTGCAGCAACTTCAGAATTTCTCTTCCTTCTTTGTTGTCAGGTAAGTATGCTTTGCGGAATGTTCCGACGAAAGCCTTCCCTGGGTGAGGATGCCTTTCCTGGTTTGGAAAGAGTCGCAGATATCAACATATGCAGCTTGTTCCAGATTTCATTGCAAGAGCCTAACCTGTGTAACTATTCTGATCTGAGGTGGAAAAGATGTAGTGAGGGGAGGGGAGACAGGGACATATTTGCTGCACTGTCAGCACACTCTTAAAAAAGTGATGCCTCTTCCTGACACTGACAAGGTAGAAGTGCAGCCCTGGGAAACCCTGTGCTTGAGTTATAGAAACAGTTAAGGAGGCACCACCAGCAAGGCACAATAACCTTGAAGCATGCTGTCATCCCCTCCTTAAATTGAACACTTTATTTTCCTGGAGCTGCAAGCTTTCTGTGAATCTAGGACAGTGATGATGAATCTGACATACATGTCAAAGATGACATCCTATGACATCTTGGGGGAATATGCCAGCATTTACCAACACTCTGACAACAACTACAGTGGTACCTTGGTATTCAACTGTGTCAAAATTTTGTTCTGGTACTAATTGTTTGTTTAGTATTCAATGAACTTGTTGGTGTCGGCTGCCTTGTGACTCACTGCATTATTTCTTATGGGAAAAATCTGTTTGGTACTCATTGAGCCTCCAGGAACCAATTAACAATGAGTACCAAGGTACCATAATTCTCAAAAACGTGCCCTGTTCTCATGTGGTTCTTGAAGGCTGTGAAGGTCATGCAAGAAATGGGTGTGCTCTAAACAGCCTCCAGACCTTGCAGAAGTCAAGCAAGAAGACCATGCTCTTGTATGGCTTCTGAGCCTCCCAAAATTAGATGAGAAGAGAGCAAGCTTCCACTGAGGCTGCAGAGGCCATGGAAGACCATTCTCTGAAGCCACTTTAAGGGTGTTGTGTGATCTGGTACTCCACAGGGTCCTCTCAATAGAAAGAGATCACTGCCTGAAGGTAAGCAGTGCATAGCAGATCAATGTGTGCATGCAGGGCTAGGGGCTATTACACCATTCCCCAAGACTCAGGTAGACTTTGGAGAACAATGCGAGGTGACTTTTTTGAGTACCAGTGCTGGCACGAGGACTGAAACTGAGGCCCAAGCCTCTACTCCAGACCCAATCTCAGCATTGTTCCCAAGTGCTGTTGTTCAGAGTGCCTAGATGGCCACTCTCTTTTGTTCCGGGGGTGGGAGGAGGTGTCATACCAACAGAATCAAGTTTGGAATTTTCCAAAATTTTGACACTCTGAGCCCAAATAGTTCGCCATCACTGGCTTAGGAAAAGGCACAACTGCTTTAAGGAGGAACCAAGATGCGCAACATGCTACCACCAACACTCTGTTCCAAAGTGCCTTTTCTGCTTCCAGATCCAGCTATATAGCCATACTTACCAAATTACAAAACAGGACATTCTCAGCAACAGTCCACTTAATCAGAATCTGACTCCCAACAATGGGCCAGACACATGTTTCTGGGAAGGTCCCTCAAGTATGATATGAACCAATAGATCACTTTTTCTTAGTTTCAATCTCAAGCAGATTGTCCCTTTACTGCAGAGATAAAAATGCACTTCCTTCCTTTCATTCCATTGTAGATATTCCATTTCAACTTCCCCCGCCCCAATCTACTTGCTTTTTGTACCAACTGATCACGCTCAGAACTTTTTGGTCAGGAAGCTTCCACTGAGGAATTTAAGATGTGATAAAAGAACATAATGGTATCCAATCCTACCTTTATTAAGCTCTTGGCTTTATTTACTGATTTCTATAGTTTTTGTGACCAGCCCTAGAGACACATAAAGATAAGTTCTCAACATCACATAGGAAAAGATCTGGGTTCTAATCCACTGGAGATTTCTATAAATCTTCCAAAGATTTCTTATGGAAATAGCAATAGCAATTAGACTTATATACTGCCCATAGTGCTTTACAGCAGGGGTCCCCAACCCCCAATCCATGGACCGGTACTGGGCCGTGGCATGCCAGCAAGCGGTCCTCACAAACAAGGAAAGCCCCATCCGAAGGATGCAGGTAGCACATGAAACCACATCCCCTCCGATCTGCAGAAAAACTTCTCTCCACATAACCGGTCCCTGGTGCCTAAAAGGGTGGGGACCTCTGCTTTACAGCATTCTCTGAGCGGTCAGCATACTGCCCCCAACAATCTGGGTCATTTTATTGAACTTGGAATGATGTAAGGCTGAATCAACCTTGAGCCAGTCAAGATTAAACTCTAGGCTGTGGGCAGTTAGCCTACAATATTGCATTCTAACAACTGCACCACCATATACCAATGTTTTCTACAAATAAATCTTGTGTCCCCAACACTGCACCACACCAAGAACACCAGTGCCAGCAAAATGCCTCTTAGTATTCTCATCAGGCTCCTGATTTTATTTCTGTAAAGTTTATTTTAGTTCAAAATAAACAAGAAGCTTGCCTGCCAAAAAAATAGAAAACCAGCCTCTAGCAGAACCCAATAAAATATCTGCTTCACATAGACTTTTCCATTTCAAGCAAATATGGTGAAGTGGTTGCAGACAGACTTTTATTCCTATCCAAGACTGAAGACTGCCTTTCCATAAAAAAGAAAGATCTTTGGTACAAAAGGCAGACAATTAGGGGAAATGGGATGAATGGATAAGGAGTGGGCAATCTGAATTGGGAAACCAACACAGGGAGAGAGATTAAGCCCCATCAACCACTTGTGTTTTACCTTTCCTATAATAATCATGGTTCAGAATATTTAGCAATGGATGCACCATCACTTCTGGTGCATCTTCAACTCTGAAGGGACATAACGGCAGGTCGCTCCGCTCTAGCCTCTGCATAGATGTTTAGAAGATTTCTAAAGATTTCTAGATCTCTTGCTTTTGCACTCCCAACTGAATTGCTATTCCTTGGAATGTAAATATTTTTTTTTTTAAAAAACTGAAATTCAAGAGGGTGACTAATTATGGCACAGAAACATCATACGGTTAAACTTACTGTCTGAATGCCATCGGGTATATGGTAAGTAATAGTGATGGTGCCAGAGTCCTGATGACCAGGGAGGGAAATTCTAGTTTTGACGACGTCCATTTTTCCTGCGGGCTGATTTCCTTTTATATTCCCATAGACTACATTGCACACAGGGCAGACTGGTTTATAGTTCATTGCCGTTCTTATGCAGGATGCACAAAATGCGTGCTTGCATTTGGGTAGCACCTCTTTCTGATGGATTGTGTTCAGGCAGATAGCACAGCATTCATCTGGTTGGACTTCCGTTGCCTTCCCTACTGGCTGCTCCCGGGAAGGAACTTGCTGCATTTTGTGATGACTCTGTGGCTCAAAGGATGCGCCTGTAGCAACCCCAAGACTGGAATCAGGAATGGCTATTGCTTCGCTATTTGCAGCTACGAATTCCTTACTATTCAGAGATTCTGGGAGCTGATTTCCTTTTATATTCCCATAGACTACATTGCACGCAGGGCAGACTGGTTTATATTTCATTGCCGTTCTTATGCAGGAGGCACAAAATGCGTGCTTGCATTTGGATAGCACTTCTTTCTGATGGATTGTGTTCAGGCAGATAGCACAGCATTCATCTGGTTGGACTTCCATTGCCTTCCCTATTGGCTGCTCTTGAGAAGGAACCAACTGCATTTTGTGATGACCCTGCGGCTCAAAGAATGTGCCTGTAGCAGCCCCCAGACTGGAATCAGGAATGGCTGCTGCTTTACTATTTGCAGCTACGAATTCCTCACTATTCAGGGACTTCATGATCTGCTTCTCAGCAGACAATATGTTTTCAGGAAGACCATAAATGAGCAGGCTGTTTTTATTTAGAGCCAGTTCTATTTTGGGATGTTCATGTTGGAAATAGCTAAATAAATCCTTCAGTTTCCTTTTCTGATCTTCCAAAAGTTTCAAGGGAATTTCTTTTATATGTGGATTTTGTAAACACATCAGGTATACATATTGAAAATGCTCAGCAGCAGGTGAAGACTGATCTGATGATGCATATGGCTGGGGCATAAAAGTGATGCATGTTAACTGATTTTCGTGACAATGCCTCACCTCCATTCTAGTACAATACGTCTGGTTTATTGCTTCAATGTTTTGACTTAACCTTGGTTCGAGAAATGCAAATACTGTAGAATCAACTTCAAAGCTAGATAGCTGTATGTGGGGATCATTTTTTTTATTCCAGTTCTTTGCTGTCATTTCATTTAAGAATGCCTTTGCATCTGAAACTTCCTTTGTGGGGCCTTGAAGAATAGTCGTGTCCTTGTATTTTTTAATAATAATGTGTTTGCATTTTCTTTCTATCATCTCACACGCATAGCTCTCAATGAAAGGAACTGTTTCCTGTTTTAGATTTCCCGCTACTTTCTGGAAAAGCAAGACAAAATCCTCCTGAGCTTTCTTAGCAAAGTTTGGTGCCCTCACTGAAGCAAACCAGACAGAAGTGATTCCATTCTCAGTGTTGCCTATTACTAATTGTACACTGAATGTCTCCTCAATTTTTTTAATTTCTTCCTTGTAGGCTTGTCTAAAATATTCAAAGATACCTGAAGGAACTTCCATTTTGGCCAGTTCTTCTAAATCACTCCCGTATCTTCTGTTGTGGTCTTCCTTTGCTTCATCACAATTGTCCTGCTTTTTAGGTGGCCAAAATTCACTGCCACGGTGGTCTTTCAGGAGCTTCTCAAAATGACAGTGTAACTTTTCAATATCCTCATAGGGTCCCACTACCTTTTCAACACCAAGATGACTTGATGCTCTCTCTATTTTTAAGGTAGGACATAGATCGGTCACCTGACTTCTCTGCTGTTTAGTGAGCAAGTCAGTATTCAAGGTGGCAGAAACCTCAAGAAATATCTAAAAATAAACAGAAAGGGGGAGCACACAAGAAATGTGAGCCAGTACAATAAAAATGATATACCAGATTTAACAGAAAGCTTCATTGTCTACAGTGAAGAATTTCATAGTAAGATAGCACTTTCCCACTTGAGTCATTTTCTGATAGCAGCCTATTCCTTGGAGAAGAAGCTTCTAATAAAAAGGCTTTCCATGATGGCAAATATAGTCTCCTACACTTTGGCTTTTAAATATATATATATATATGCCTATAAATTTATATATGCCTATAAACATTGCAAATTAGCAGATACATAAAGAGGAAAAAGTCAGAAACTTAATAGTTTTTATAAAAACTATTTTAAAGAAAAAGCTTAAAAAACTTTTTGATATTTTGAATTAAACTTGTTTTGTTCATCTGTATTTTCTTCTATCAACATGTATAAATACATAGATGTGCAAATGCACGTACCCGCACACCCCCAGTAATACCAAACATCAACATATAACAAATAACAAATCTATGGCTTGAATTTGCTAATTGGTAGGATGTCATTATTATGTAAAATTAATTTATAGAAAATAGAATGTCTCACAACATTGAAGATTCAGGATTTTCTATGGTCACCAATAACATGGAGATAGTTGGCAGCTAACATAAGCATTCTAAACTGAGCAGACATAGAGGCTTACCTTTTTTCTAGCACTTTCACGACCAGCTGCATAGATTTTCTCTTGCTTGTTTTTAAAATCAGTCTGAAGAGGCAAAAAGTTTGAAGAAAGTGAAGGTGAAACGGAGCCTATCACACTGTTTGTAAAATCTGCAGCATCAACCACAGCCAACTCCGAATCTGGCAAAATTTTTATCTCCAGAGTTATTCCCCCAACTTCTATAGTATGTCCATGATGGGCCTTCACGCTCTTCTTTGCTGTTGCACGTTCAGAAAAAAAAGAATATTCAAATACATATTTGTCTTGCTTATGTTTTTAGTTATCATAATAGGGTGCCTACATCACACAAAGCCGCTCTTTGAGGAAGGCTTAGAAATAAACAATAATAAATTGGTTAGTATTAGCATATTGTATCAACTCAATCACAGAGATACACAATTTATAGAAATATTATAGAAATATTGCAGTTTATAAAAATCTAACTTGCATGTCTAATACATACTGCTTCTCAGGCTCCAGAAATATTGAAACAATGTCCTACATCATTCATATTGAGGACAAGTTTAAAAACCTATATAAGGTGAAACTCAACTTACCTTGGTAATGGAATCTTGTATAAAACAATTTGGTCTAGCAGCCTGGAATCTCCTATAAGTCCATTTTTGAAATTTTATGAGAGACTAATAAAGAGGAGACAATTGTTCTCTCCATCCCCATGGAATAAATTCTTGCCTCTTATGACCATTGCAGGAAATGGTCATGGAGACAGAAGATAAATAGACCTCTACAACCTTCCCTGAGCTGCAGATTCTCCACTTCAAGACCCAGAATTCTCAGCAGCAACCATGCTGGCTAGGAATTTGGGAAGTCCGTGCATTTGGAAAGCAGCTTGGCTGATTATTCCAACTTCTCCATCATAAATGCACTTGGAAGATGGATTTATTACTAGTCATTGGGAAGTTAGTGTTCCCATTCTCCATGCCCAGCATGAAAATGCAGGCAAGTTTTCCCCTAAATAATAAATGAACGTTGAAATTTGTGGGATACTCATAAGGCAACATCTCATAAAAGCAACCAAAAGCTTTTGTGGTTCCTATCACATTATAATATCAATCTAATCCAGTGGTTCTCAACCTGTGGGTCGGGACCCCATTTGGGGTCGAACAACCATTTCACAGGGGTCGCCAAACAACGCAGTCCGCCCTTTCCCCCCCCCTTTTCCTTAGCTGTGCTACTCCCTTTTATTTTATTGGCTTTTGAAAGCCAATAGAATAGACTCTCTTGAATAGAGTCTAATTCTATTGGCTTTCAAAAGCCAATAGGAATTGTCCAGGCTGCCTCTGCCCCTCTTAGCCCACCAAAAGTCCCATTCTGCAAACGGTGCTGCACCAGTTGAGTAGTCCTCGACTTACGACCGGTTGGGGGTCGCGGCATTAAAAAGGTTGAGAACCACTGGTCTAATCCAAGAATCTTACAATTTCCTAATACAATTTGTTTCCATTATTGGGAGAAGGAGAGGGAGAGGGAGAGAGAGAGACGTAAGATAGCTTAGGCTTGATTGGCAATCAACATTTACAACCTCCTTCAAATGCTTTTTACTGTTTGAGACCTCGCTCAATTTTTCCCTTACTTCAATGTTTCCCAAACTTAGCAGCTTCCAGAGATGTGGCCTCCCAAAGTTCCTCAGGCAGGAGAGCTGTTTTTGAGAAGTCTGGGAGTTGACATTCAAATATCTGGAAGTTGCCACAGTTGGGAAATATGGCTATGTCAGTGATTTCTTATAAGGGAGAAAGAAGTTCCCTAGTCTGTAGCCTCTGGAAAACATATGAAAGTATGAGTTTGCAACACTCATTGACTCATGTGAATAATTCCTCCTTCTAGCAACCATGTCCTTTGCAAAGCTAGCGGGGTTGCTTTGAAGGTCATCCCCCAGTTGTCTGCCTGTGTCTGTTCAGGACCAGACAACCTTTCAGTTGGGGCTGCCAACACGTGAAACACAATGCATGAACACACCTGTACAAATTCCTGGAGAAAGCCTTTGAAGCAGCCGTGCTGCCATTTCCAGAGGATGTGGCTGTGTTAAAGCCTCAAGGGACATTTCTCTCATATCAAAACATTTTGTAAAAGGCCTTTCTCAAATGCTAGTCTGTATCATACCAAAAGGCAGCTGATTATTAAGATCATCCATTCTATAATAATGCATAATAATGCTCATCACTAACCCCCCCCCCCCACAAAAGCTTTTTCATGGGAATTTGGGGAGCTGCAATCTCTAACCTAATCCTAACTCCGATGTAAGCCAAGTAGACTTGCTCCAGCTGCAGGCAGATGTCTCAGAAGATCACTGAACTGGATCAGAGCTGTTCTGTACTGGAAACAATCACACAATTTAAAACCGGGTTTGCTCTTTCTATGCTTTCGGATGCTTTTGGTATTTTGGCTCTGAACGTGCAGCACACTTATACATCATGGTTTAACTAGAAACTTATTATATCTCAGCATGTTCTGGCTAACCTATAGTGTGGATTATTTTAATCACAAATTAACGTGTGTCACAACAATCAATACCAGGCAAATAACAGCCTGCAGTACTGCATTCTAACCACTGCGCCACCATTTGCTATTTGCAGTATCTTGTTTTTTAAAAAGTCCTAACAAGAGTGTGTCCTTCCCAAACTACCGTGAAATGTATCGAGATGGCCACAATAGGTCAAAAAATCCCACTAAAACCACGAATCCCGCCTGATCGCCCTCTTCTCGCTCCGCAGGATACCTTCTTCCGACCAGAACTGCACGGAATAGATGCCTCGTTCGCGGTCTTTCACTCTCACGTTGCATTCGCCGCCGCCGGATTTCTTCGGGGACTGGAAATGGATCGCCAACTTAGCCTCCAGTTTCTCTGCGAAGATGTTGGGAGGGAAGACCTGAACAAACAGCGGAGTAACCCAGGTAGTTGCTGCTACGGCCATTTTGCCCTTCTAAAGGAAGCTTTCGCTTAGCTTTCGCTTTCGTTTCTTCGCAAGCGATCCTGGCCCAAGCGCGACCGAAAGCGAGAACTCCTCCCTTGCACGACGCGACGTCATCCTACGCAGCTCTGTGGCTCCAGATTGGATTCCAGCGCCGCCCGCTGCCTGGCCGAGGGAGCAGCCGCCGGCATGAAAGGGCGCTGCTTCCAGCCGGAGTTTTCCGCGGAGGGATTCTCAGCCGAGTGTCGGGGGGGGGGGGGGAAGCAGCCAGCGAGCTTTGCCCTTCGCTTCAGTTCTGTTTCAAATCGCTCCGCTCCTCCAGATGTTTCATGTGTTCCTGTGTAGGCTCTCTTCCTGGCTTTTTAAGTGGGGTTTCCTATCTAGGCATGGTTACCTCTGTGCTTCTCATCTTGCCCATTTGGGGTGGTTACTCCCATGCTTTTGCAGCTCAGCACAGATAAGCGAAACCCAAAATGAGGACACAATATGCTTGGCCTTAGAGACCGAGAGCCACTTTGGTGTAGTGCAATGGTTCTCAACCTTTTTAATGCTGTGACCCCCCCAACAGGTCGTAAGTCGAGGACTAAACAGGTCGTAAGTAGAGGACTTCCCAACCGGTCGTAAGTCGAGGACTTTCCCTGCCCAGGAGTGCCGTGCATGCGTGGTGCCGCCCCCTGCACCAGCCGAGGTGTAGCTGGCAAGCGGCAGAGACGGAGCAGGCTGACCAGTGGCTGGGCCACCAGCTGGCCCAGCCCAAGGGAGGTAAGGCACCCGCCAGAAAAGGGGAAAAAATGGCGGACAGCCTTGCTTGGCGACCCCCTTGAAATGGTCAATCGACCCCAAATGGGGTTGTGACCCACAGGTTGAGAACCGCTGGTGTAGTAGTTAAAGCATCAGGCTAGAAATCGGGACCAGATGAATTCTTCTGCCTTAGGCATGAAGCCAGCTGGGTGACCTTGGGCTCTCAGCCCCAGGAAGAATGCAAGGGCAAACCGCTTTTGAAATTTTGGTGAGAAAACTGCAGGGTCTTTAAGGCCCTAAGACGTTGAGTTCAACTGACTTATTCCCAGCTAGCTCTAGATCAGAGCGCAGCAAATGGAGACAAGAATTGTGCAGTTGTGGATTAACCATTAGGAAAAACAAGCACTTGCTTAGGCACTGATAGAAGGGGGGAGCACCTCTGATGGGCAGGAGGAATAACCTTGAGGAACAGGAGGAAGAGCTGCAAGAAAGACAACAATCAAATAGCAAATTTGAGTTGGGGGCAAAACTATAATATGAGAAAGCATGTATTCTGAGGAAGAGAAAGGGGAAGCACATTCAGATGTGCAAGATTCTTTTATTGTAACCTTATAAGGATCATACTGTAACATTAGTATTGATAACTTTGATTTTCTAGTCTGATCTACCTTGACAGCACCATATACATTTTCCCCCTATCTCTTATGCCTTTAATACTGCCACATTTGATTTTAGCTTTCAATGATTTTCTGCATTAACCGTTTCCCTTTAGGTTTTATTAAAAATGCATTTAAATAGAATTGAAAATTGCATTTTTCTTTGCTCCAGTTATAAGTAAGTAATTGCTTACTGCTATTTAGTGTTAAATACATTTAGTTGTGGTCTGTCCTGGAAAAAACCTGAATTGCCGATTGGCTTGCTTGTGGGAAGCTGGCAGGGAATCTCAGATATTGTGATTATGTGACTCAGAAGGTCACTCCAACCCTCATATTTGCAAGCTTGACACGGAGGACCAGGATCATGATCATATGACCATGGGGACACTGATAGCCAGAACTCAAGAACCAATTGTAACAGAACACATCCATTCAGTGCCATCATAACTGAAGTTTTTGAATGATAACCTGAGGACTACCTGTAATATTGTTCCCCCAATTTTATGTGGCTTATATTGCCTTCTGTTGGCTAGGTTTCAGCCTATTTTAATTTGTTCTTTTATTCATGCACTTTGCCTAGAGTTGCTTCAATGACTGAAGCAGCTAATGAATTGATTCAGTCCAGAAAGAAACATGGAGACTTGTGAAATGCTTCTAAACATTTTTTTAATGAAGTTGAGGATATAGATTGTCAGGGAATTGTGCAGCCGGTGTCCAAATGGAGTCAGAGATGTTGACAGGAACTTGTGGTTTTATATAAATAAATATATTTACAGTAAATAAGAGAGGCAAACAGGAGCATAGTCAGGTAAATCAACACAGCAGGAATACCATCAGGTAAATCACAGAGCACGCTGGGCACACAGCAAAAAAAGCGGGAAACAAGGAAACTCCCCCTTTTTACTCATAGCAATCAATCACAGCTTAGATTGCTTCACGCAGTAGCCAACTCTCTTTAATCAATCAGCTATAACTGTGTGTTCTGACTCTTTACACAACCCCCACTGTTCCAGTTATAAATTTAAATATCTTGACATAGATGAAGGTGGTATTAGTAACTGAGATGACTTTTGAAAAGGGCACCCAAAAGAAAGGTCAAATTCTGCAAGATGGTGGGCATGGTATTGCTATTCACGTCTGCCCCCCCCTTTATACCTGCATGCCAAATAAAGTTGTTATTTATTATTTTTACATTTATTTATTTGTATCCCGCATTATTAATTTTACAAATAACCCTAGGTGGTGACATATCCAACATACCTTCTTCCTCCTATTTTCCCCACAACTACAACTCTGTGGGATGAATTGGGTTGAAAGAATGAATGGCCCAAAGTCACCAAGCGAGCTTTCATGGCTAAAGCTAGACTAGAATGCATTTAGTAAAACTTTTTTTGCAGAGATTAAGAGAATTGACCCAAGTATTCCGATTTTTTTTCCCTGCCAGATTGGAGATCTTCAGTTGTCCAGAATTTGTTGGATTGCAGTCCTGCTCATCTTTGACCAATGGCCTGGTGGATCCTGGCCTAGCTTGTCTGAAGGGCTGCTATTTCTTCAGTCCTGAATTAAGTGCTAAGGAGCAACTTGACAATGGCATGGAGCTTCTGGCAACGATCTCCATAGTAACTGGGCCAAAAGATTCTAAGGGAGGTGGCTGGTGGGTTGAAGGCAGTTTCTAGCTCTCAACCCAGGGAAATGGAAGAAGATAATAAGGACAACTAAGAGGCCACCAGGAAGAACAGGATCAAAATGGGGAACATGATGAAATTGCTAGTGAGTATATAGAAAGAAAGTTTCAAACAGAGCTTTCCCAGCCTATATTATGGAAGAAGGGCCAGTGGACATAGGCTTGGAAAAGGCAGGGGAAGCTTAAGGAAAATTGGTGTTAAAGGACCAAACTGTGTTAAGGTGTTCCAAAATAATTTTTTCCGCACTAAAAAGACCCAATTACACATTCACATTAAATTTCTCCTTGGAATTAAATGTCCAACCAGAAAAAATGAAGTTTATTGGCATTTGTGATCCATGGCATATTCAACTACCTATAGTAGCTAGCATAAATATTAGGATTATCACTGAAAAATCTGATGGTAAACTTTGAGGGCAATTCGGAAATAAACCTCCGTTTGGTTATCAATGATAGACACTCGCAGATACAGAAGTTTTATTATACACATTAGAAAACTGCAACATTACTTTTCAACATAATCGCCATTCAAATTGAGGCATTTGTCAAAACGTCATACAAGGTTTGAAATTCCTTAGTAGTAATCGCTCGGTACCAAATCTGGGCTAAAGGAGGATGATCAAAAACATCCCAACAGAGCTGCTTCAAAAGTTCTTGGGTGCGTCTAGCGGTGTGCAGGTGAGCGTTATCGTGAACCAACACCACACCGGAAGTCAGCATGCCCCGACACTTGTTATGGGTGCCTCGTCTGAGTTTTTGTAACGTTTCACAGTAGATTTCTGAAGTGATGGTCAAACCACACTCCATGAACTTCCCTAGCAGTACTCCTTCGGCATCTTCACATTTGGCGGGATTTTCTATGGCATCCCTTCTGGTGTGTTATTGGTTCTTGGGTGCATCTAGCGGTGTGCAGGTGAGCATTATCATTAGCATCTCTCTCCTCCCACATCTCCAAATACATTAGAGCTCACATGGCTTATTCCAGAAAGGAACCAGGCAGATACTTAATGACTTTAGCCTCCTTTGCCTTTCTAAGAATCAGCTTGCATTTTTTTCTTTCTTCTCTTTTTATTGGAAGGTTGACTCAGCCTTCCATCCTTCCAAGGTCGTTAAAATGAGGACCCAGATTGTTGGGGGCAATATGCTGACTCTGTAAGCTGCTTAGAGAGGGCTGTAAAGCACTGTGAAGCAGTATATAAGTGCTATTGCTATTGTTTTTTTGCATAAGAACCTGTCCATGTAGCAGAAATACTGTGGAGACCATCACACACATACTTTTATATTCCCCTGTTGCCAGTGAGGTTGAAAACTTACATTTTCTGTATTGGCATGTGTTATAGATCATAACAAAAGTTTTCTTCTTGATTCTATCTCATATAAGAAACCATTTATGACAAACAATGTTGCTAGATTTTGTCTGATACCAATGAAAATTCAAAAAGATAATTAGGGCTACTGAAAATGAGTGAACTGGGAATTCCTGTTTTGTTTTTATTATTTATCTGTTTTTACACCCTTTTCTGATCTTCAGAGCCCCCCTTGAGTTTGCAGTATTGGTAAATAATTTTTCTACACATAATTTAGTGTTTTAATATTATACTATTGTGTTAGCAATGCTAACTTTTAGTTTCTTTTATCTCTTGCAAGTTTCAGTGTTATTGAAATGAGTGTAATTTTTTCTGTTTTATACTGGTCCATGACAGAAATGAAGATTAGAGATTGGTAGATAGATAGGTAGGTAGGTACTGTAGTTAGTTAGTTAGTTAGTTAGTTAATTAGTTAGTTAGTTAGATAGATAGATAGATAGACAGACAGACAGACAGACAGACAGACGGATGGATGGACATAGATCAATACTTATTTTATCAAGCTTATATGACCACCCATCTCAAACAAAGTGATCCTGGGTGAGAGAGAGAGGGAGAGGGGGAGAGAGAGGGAGAGAGGGAGAGAGAGAGAGAGAGAGAGAGAGAGAGATGTTGGCCTGTTTTACTGCTTCAAGCCTTCAGTGCAGAGGCCTAAAGTACCACAAGATCACGTGAGATCAGTAGCACGAGACCTCACCTCTGTTCTCACCTCACAGTTGAGCACTGTGGCAAAAGACCTTGGGTGATCTGAAGCGGGTGGCCTGTTCCATCACTAGGCCCCCCCATGGTCTTCCCCAACCGGGGATATCTCATGTGAACTTAACGAACCGTGCATTCGATTAGCGAATGCGTGGATGAAAGCAGGGAGTGATCGTGTTCAAGGCACGTCATTCTCTCCTACAACTCCTTGAGTTACAAATGGAATGGGCAGGCTCCATTACATATGTAACTCGAGGACTATCTGTATGTCAATTTAGCATATGGTTTGTACAGCATAGTGGATTAAAATCTTTGTCTCCTTTTAGTGAATTGTTTCAGAAGAGAGATTATTAAACGGAGGATTCATGAACATTAATGCCAATGGCTTTAGCTTAGACATTAAGAAAGACTATTCTGATTTTCTGCTATTATTTTCACAGACTTCCAGTTCTGAGATTACTAAAAAAGCCAGTGCAGGTAAATAGTCTTTGTGTCTTTTAGTCATACAATTTTCACTGAGGTTCTTTATAGTTTCTCTCAAGTTTTCTGTACTCGAGATCCTCATACTAAAAACTTCCATTCTGCATCAAGTTGTATGTACATCACCACGCATGTACTGTCAAATATAAGCAGAGTCCTCTAATTCACATGCGATGTAATGCTAAAATAGCTGTTAAAGCAGTTTTTTATCATTTTGTTAGAATGTCATTCTCTAAACAGTAATCAAGAAAGCTAGGATCTCGCAAAGTCTCAGTAGGCAGATGTGTTGCAAGGAAAAAGGGGATAGGTTACAGAATCTTAGCAATCTAAAATATCTATACTTGGGTCCCCATTTTATCAGCAAGTACATTAAGTTTGATTCTCCTTGATATTTTTGATCTTCTTTTTAACTCTCTATTGATTTGAAGGATAAGCAGCTCTCTGTTTATGAGATGTGAACAGAATATCCATCTGTTCTTGGCATTACAAACATCTCTTCCCATTCCAGGTGCAAATTTCATTGCTGGCATTCAGCTGACTTCCTTTGTATCAATAACCTGATAAATGGGAATGCTTAATGTCACAAGATCACTGTGTAATTTATGTTAGGGAAAGATGGCATTCTGCAGAAATGATATACTGGCTAGTAGTTTTCTTTCCTGGGGGCAGAAGGGAGTAAAATCTTAAAAAATGAACAGTGGGAATGTACAACCCGCCAAACGTTAATTTCCATTTATCTCCCTAGAAATTAGGATTCCGATAGATGAGGAAATGCTATCAATTCCCATCAGTAACAGCGTTTATGCAGTTCTTAAGAGAAGAGAGAATTACCTGTGCAGCCTTCTTCAGAAGAAGTTTGGCTGTATCTGCGTCCTTAAGAGCACGAGAAATCCCATGGAAGTATATAGGAAAAGCCTGAAGGAAGGAGTGGAGGTTTCTGTCTGGGTAGACGATCTCACAAGACACGAGGCCGATGCTTTGGTGAATGCAGCCAATGAATACCTGCACTATTTTGGAGGATTGGCGTTTGCTCTCCTGAAAGCTGGTGGGCCAGAAATTGAAGGGCAGTGCAAACTTTTCATTGAAAAGAATGGCCCACTCAGTGCTGGCCAGATTGTGGTCACCAGCGGAGGAAGACTGCCCTGTAAGCAGGTTATCCATGCGGTAGGTCCAAGGTGGTCAGAAGATCAGAAAGAGGAATGTTGCCTCAAGTTGGAAGCTGCCATAATAAACGTTCTGAAATACGTGAATGCTCCAGAAAACAATATCAAGTCTGTGGCCATTCCTGCGCTGAGTTCGGGGATCTTCAATTTTCCTCAGGATTGGTGTGCTCAAGTGATTGTACAGACAATCAGGAACTTTGTTCAACTTGCTCCATTATTTGGCTACTTACAAGAAATCCACCTTGTAAACATTGATGAGACCACAGCTGATGTCATGAAAAAGGCTTGTGAAGATCTGCTCGGGGTTAATGATATTGTGCCTCAGTCGGGTATTCCTGACTCTATCACAGTCAATGAACTCTGCCTGCAGATCAAAAAAGGGAGTATAGAAACACAGCAAGTAAGTCTTGTGGATTATAATGTCTCTGTAAATGTGTTGGCATGCCAAGAATATTTTTTTAATTCCAGTGCAGAAAACCAGTAGACATTATAGCTTTATTGAAAATTATATGATGTGGAGTATACAGGGGCCACATCCAACATTAAATTTGTTGCTACGTATTCAACAGGATGTTCAGTCTGAATGTACTTTATATTCCCTCTGTGCATGCCTCAAATTATTGTTGGAAGTCCCCAAACCTTACATAACCTTTCTTGTAGAAATATGTCCTGTCCTTATGAAGATGGGGGAGATTATTAAGATTTCTTGCGGCTGATGGAATAGTGTGGGAATTCCTTGTCTGTAGAAACATGGCATGAAAAGTTTCACATTTTACATTGCTCTCTTCCAGGCTGCTATAATTATTAATTCTATGACCATGCAAGATGATCTTTCTCAAGGAACGGTTTCAAGAGCAATTTTGGAAAAGGCAGGTCCAGCTATGCAGGAACAATTTGCCTCTGAGTTACAGAAACTTCCATCAGAGAGATCCAATTTCATATACACAAAAGGATTCCATCTTGATTGTGAGCATGTGCTGCATGTGGTTTGGCCATCTTACATTGAAGGCAACAGGCAAGAGGTGATGTTAGCTTCACAGTGTTTCATTCATATGAATTTGGGAGCAAATCAGCTTATATAATTGAATTTCTTGCTTGCAGGTATTAAAAACAGCCATTTCTAAGGGGCTTGCCAAGACTGTGGAACAGAAGTTGTCATCCATTGCTTTTCCTCCTCTTGGAATTAAAGATTTACATTTACCAAGTAATGAGGTGGCCGAAATTATGGTGGAAGAAATCATGCACTTTGCAGTGGAACAAATTGGGAAGAAGCTGGATGTCTACATTGTGGTACCTCTGGACAATATTGATGTTTATGAAGTAAGTTATTGAATATTGTATTCCTTGCAGGTAGGTTACAGGGGCCCAAGGAAAGCATGTGGTATTATGCAGTCAGACTCAAGTTACTCTCCTTGCACTATTATGAGTGAAACTATTATGAGATGGAGAGTTGCTTTTCGTTGTTAATATTTTTGTCCTTTGTAGGAGTTTTTTTGAAGACACTTAAATCCTATGAATACCATAGAATCAGAGGCTTGGAAAACACCATGGATGTCTGGCTCCCTGTCCCGGATAGGAATCCTCAAATAATCCCAAAGGGCTGCCCAGTTTTTGGTTGGAAGCCTTGAAAATTATGCTTGAACATTTGTCTAGCAACCCAACTGATTAGTTTATTCTGTCTCTACTCTTTAGCCAAGATTAGGAAAAGTTTAAATATATTAAGGTGTATGTTGTATATATATTAACAAAGAAGGTGAGTGTCTTGGAGGCCAAATCTATGAGGATCTTGAAGCTTGAAGAAAGGATAATTAGGTTATGGTGTAATAACCATTTTCTGATTTTTTGAATGGAGGACCTTTGTTTTCTTTCTCTTCAAAGGTAGGTTATGAATCTGTAGCTCAAATAAGAAGAAAGGGTTTAAAAAGTATAGACTTTGTGACAAGTTTTATATCCAAATATATTTTATTTTTTATTCTGTTTCCATCCTCCCTTAAAACTTTAACAAAAATCAGCATCTTCACTAGATAATTGATAATCAACCTGAAACTAAATTAATCAAGTAAAAATAGCAAAGGGGGAAAATCCTTTACCCAAACTTCCTCAAATCCCCAAATAAGTTACCCAGACCTAATCCACATATCAAAGCATACAGTCTGCAAACACAAATAGAATTAAGTTAGGTCTCCCAGCAGAACTGCACGTTGATAAGAATTCATACCTATACACACTCATACACACACGCCCCACAAGTGTCATCCTAGAATCAGCATGCAGACACTTTCACACCCCGGACAAGCTCCCCCTATAAAAATCTGCTGCTGTACCCCATTTCTCTGCAGCCTGCCCCAAAATGCAAACTGTTTTGCTTTTAGGAATAAATATTTCTTCTTTCCTTACAACTATCTGGATCTCATTTTTATTTATTCTTGCACAGCCCCGGTTCGAGTTGGAACTCCAAATTATTCTTCCGACAACTTGTTGACTGCAAAATACCTTGCCTTAGAAAGTGAGGATCTCTTCTTCACTAGCAGCATTCACTAAAAAGCTAGTTAAGAATTTAGCGACATGTAATAGAGGATTCTTTTATTGGCCAGAAACTGGATTAGATCATTTTAGAGACCTTTTTCATTCTTTGATTATATAAAAACAATCAAGAAGTTAATAGACCAAGCATGGAGTAAAGTCTTAATAATTAAAGAGGTACCTGCCCAAATAAAAACATTTTGTACCTTGTTAAAGAAGTGCAATTTTGAAAGAAATTGCAATACTTCTTGTTGTGACCACACAGTCTGCCATAATCCTTTGAATTTGGCATGAGTTCTAGACCTTTCTCTGCTAGTTGAATTTCTTGTTGGGATATCCAAAAATCTCAGTCAAGGAAACAATGGCAAAAGTCCACTGAGAATAACTATTTTATTTACTAGTTTCTACAAAGGACATATCACATACATTCTGGAACATTAAATCAATCTTCTATTCTAAATGTTAGCTAAGCTGTTGACATTGGTTGTATCTTCTTATTCTTTTATATGTAAACGTGATTTCGCCAACTGAATTTCCGATCTATCCCAAGCATTCAATATTGGGGAGACACATCCCATTGAAAACTTATTATTATTCTAATTGCCATTTGCTATAATGTCCATGGTGTTATATGAACAATATATATATATATCCAAATTAGTAATATATTATGTTGATTAATCATTATTCCCCCCTCCCCTTTTTTTAAAGGCTTTCTGTGCCAAGCTTATGTCAGTGAAGAACAAACTAGAAGAAAAGATGGACTGCGGCAATGTTGACACAATTGGTAAAAATAAATTGGAGGCTTAAAATGTATGGGAATTCTTGGCTTAATTAAGTTCAATGAACTGAAATAGATTTTTTGTCAAGAGCCTGTCCAACGATTGAAACCTTAAGAGTGGGGAGCTAAACAACTTTGAACTAAACAACTTTGTTGACAGTGATTTATGATTCAGTATACCCCACATACTCATCATCTAATGTCATTGTTTTTGACAATGGTGGTGGTCCTCTCTGCTGTGTTTGTAAATGCTGGGTTTTAGTTTAATATGGAATGTGAACCCAGCTAAGTGTGGCTTAGTCAGCAACCAATGGCTTAAGAAGTTGCGGATTCATATGCTGTAAGAACCCAGCCATAGAAGGAGAAGCTGAAAGGTGGGTGAGATAAAAGAAAGGCCAGTGAAAATTTGTCAAGATAGGAGGGAGGAAGCATTTCAGGGAAAGGGGATTTTAAAAGCTGGAAAACCTTAAAAACTCTTAATTCTTAATCTTATCTAATCTTGTCTAAAAGCAAAATTTTGCTCAGTGGAAGCTCCTGGGGAATTTTGTCTTAAAATTGCAGAAATTGTACAATATTTATTGTATAAAATCATGTTAAATATCTCAAAATTATAACAATATACCACTTTGTACACTGCCTGTTGTTCTTTAAATCTCTAGCTTGTTTTTGCAAATTTCATCCACTTGACCCAAAGGCTTCCCTTTTCTCTCAACCGATCCATTTTTTCTTTACATCTGTTTTGCAATTTGATCCTTAGTCATTCTCTCTTTATGTTCAAATTATCTCGGTGTTCTGGTCATTCTCATTCCTTCTTGAGTCTCCAGATGGTCATCACTTTTTTTGGAACTATCTAGTCTTATTCCTAACTATCCATTCAAGCCACCTAATAGCATACTTTTTTCCCCTGGATTGCTTACGTTTGGATGCAATCATTCAGCAGTGCAAATCTTTTTTCTTTCTTTTTTAAAGCAGAGCTACAGACTGATCTCCAAGCCAATCCAGGTTTTGAAAGAAATGGGCCTTTTGTGGAACTGATAGGACGCAGCCATGATATTTTGGAGAAAGCAGGACGGTGGCTCGGAGATATTATATTGGTTGAGGAAACTGGACGGATTGTTATACGGAATCATAACATTTTAAACCTGAGCAGTGTCCAGCCTCTCGAATTGTCTCACCTTCAGCAACATTTTGGCATTAACATCCTGGAGAGTGCAAGTGGAGCAGGGGCAGCCCTAGAGATCGAAGGGTCTCCCCGAGCTGTGATTGATGCAGCCTTTGCAATTGAATTCATGCTACAGTCTACAGCCAAGCAAGAATCTCTTAAGATGGATGGTACGTAGAGTTGTATGAGCATATTCCACTGATAACAGATATTAATCTAACCTTTAAGAATTCACGGAAAATCTTGGTTTAATTCACTTTTTTAAAAGCAAGCTTCTAATCCTTAGCAACAGCAGTTTTAGAAATTTACGTAATCTTTATTAAACTTAAAAGGAGTTTCGTTTCAGCATCTCACTCTGAATTGCCCAATGCTTACTAACAGCAAATAGTGGACGAGCAGAATGCTGAGACAAACCTGCACAGACATAAGTTGTACCTTTAAATGTTTGTATCATGACTTTATTCTTATAATGTAGAAAGTAATATAAATCCATATCAGATAAATTAAAATAGCAGAATTCTACAATGATAGTCTGAACATGCTCTGCTCTAGGAAAATCACCCAACCATCTTTTTCAGAAAGCCATTCTTATCCATTTTTTGTTAAATCATATAAACTAGTACAGCATTAGAATATTATTTAACCTCTGTTGTCAAGTGCTCGGTTTCATATTGCAAATTGCAATAAAAATCGTACATCTTTTAACATATAAGTGGAATCCATAGAGGATCTGAACTTTGAAACAACATATAGTAAATGAAAAAATTATTTTAGTCGTGTTGGCTATATTAACTATTTTTTTCTTATTTCATCTTAGAAATATCATTTGCGCAAATGTCCTGAGTCAGAAATACCCCAAATGGGTGTTTAAAATGTTTCTCATTTGAGTGTGTGTGTGTGTGTGTGTGTCTGTATACATACTGTATACTCTCAATTTTTATTTTCTAATTTTCTACAGTTGCTATTGTGGCTTATTTTATTTAGCTTTGGTTTATTTTTAAAAAAAGTCTGTATTTTTATTTATTTATCTTTTTATGTTAACACAAAAGTTTTTAAGGGTATATTATAGCATAGCATTATGCTATATTTAATTTTTTTCTTTTATAGAACAAATGGAATTAAAGAGCACCATCCCATTCTTTTAAGTTTCCAGCTTATTTTTCAGTATGAAAATCTTGGTTTAATTTTTATTAAGCAGTGTATTATCTGCATCCAGGATCTTTGGAGAGCTATCCTCATCAAGAAGGGGATCTGGAGATGGCAAACAGATGCTGTTATCAAATCACCCCAATAGAGTCTTACCTTCAAGAATTCAAGGACAAAGAAAAACAGCTCGAAAAAGCCGGCCTCCGGGTTCTAAAGGTGAATAGCAAAATAATGCTAGGGGAAAATTGTGTTGCATTATAGATGTATCAAATTAACCAAATTTAAGCAAATAAGATTGAAATCTACTGATTGACAGGGTTTCAATGAAGAAGTCTCTGAATGATCCAAACTGCAAGTTAAACTGGGCATTAACTGGTTACCACTTCTCCTTTTGTTTGAAGAAGCTGACTGTTCAGTGCTAATGATGTCAATTTTGGATCTCAGGTTCGCTTTCTGTGAAGAAAAAAAAAAGATTTAATCCATTTGAGGGAATTAAGATTATTTAATCCATCTGATTTGCTGATTTCTCAATTTTCAGCCGGAAACATGATCTTCCATACAGCTCTGGAGGAGTCCCGGGGAAGCTTTTATGGCAGTGGTTCTCAACCTATGGGTCGGGACCCCATTTGGGGTCGAATGACCATTTCACGGGGGTCGCCAAACAAGGCTGTCCGCCATTTTTTCCCCCTTTTCTTTGGCCACGCCCCTGGCACCCAGTGATGTATAAGTGGTTGGGGGTCACCACAACATGGGGAACTGTATTATGGGGTCGCGGCATTAGAAAGGTTGAGAACCACTGTTTTATGGAGTCATATTGGCCTGTAGGAGTTAGCATAACTTGCCTCCTTCTCCCTTCCATTATCAGGAGCATCCTATAAAACTGAGGATTCCCTGCTCATGGAAAATTGGGAACTAATTGTAAATCTAACACAACAGTTGCTTGTGTGTGTATGTTTGTGTTTAATCAACCACCAATCTTGGGATTAATAGACAATGTGTCACTCTGAGCAAATCATTAGATAGTGTCAGTTTCCTACAAATTATGAGCTCAAGCTAGATTTCAGAAGACACTACAGAATTCCAAAATATTGTCTAATTAAAACTAATATGTTTATGACAAACCTGAAAAAGGATAATGACTAACAAGCAATGACCTAATTTGTATTGTGACTGGAAAAATACACAGGCTTAATATTTCACAGAAAACAAATCCATATTCTGGAACAAAATCTTGGTTGAACAATGATTTATTTGTACAGAAAACAGATAATCCTTGAGTGCGATGTTTCTTTGATTCAACTACCTGGATTTCCTCCAGAATCTTGAAGACACATACCAGGCAGCATCTCTCGTGTGAGGAAAGGTTTGCGGGAATATGCAGTTTCTGCTGGTTGGCAGGCAAATTACATTCACAGTCATTACATTACTGGTAATAAACAGGGTACATCCTTACTGTTTGTTTTTATTACAGATAGAGAAAATACATAACCCTCTTTTAGAATCTGCTTTCCAAAGGGTAAAAAGGAAAATAGAAGGAAGAAATACTGGAATGCCTGTATGCCATAGATTGTACCATCATGTCCCTGCTCAGTATTGTAGCCTGGTGTGCAAAACTGGATTTCAGAAAACTGACTCCTCATCACAAGGTAAACCAGATACGTTGCTGTAAATGCTGTAGAAAATGCAGAATATTTTTTTAGTGTATTAAATACCCTATTCATGTGCAAACTGAATACCTTTGAAACAACACAAACATGACTTAAAAGTTGGTATTTTACAACCGGTTGTTAAATTTTAATTTCTATACTGGTGAGAAACAAGATTGGAGTTTTCATTCTTAAGTGTAAGGAACCTAAACTACAGGACTAGATTGTGGTGCCTCTCTTATGTCCTCTTGGGCTTCGCATCCAGAGTTGGCAGTAAATTAGACTACCAGATACTTAACTCTCAATTCACTTCTCAGCTATTATAGGCAGAAAGATTAGAAACTAGAGGGTAAGCAAGAATTCAGCCTCAAACATAGAGGCTGATTCCTCACTGCAGACCATATATCTATATTCCAGGGTATAAACTCTTTAACTTTCTACCTCTCGTCCATTTGAATTAGCAGATTAGCTCGTGGTTTGTTGGTGTACCAAAATACAATTACATAATGTCTCCTGTCTTAGCCTAAGAATTAATGGGGCTCATCTCTCCAACCTCAGCTTTAATTACTCTATTTCTAATTGTTATGTGTTATTATTATAGTGGTTATTTTCAGCATGATTCCTAAATTTGATTACTGTAGTCAAATTAATCCTTATTAGTTCTGCCTAGTATATGGTTGAAAGACTAAAGACACTGCAGTCAGCTAGTCATTTATATTGCCATTGTAATGAAAATATGGTAAAACAGCCTGCATTTTGTCTTGCTTTTCAGATCAGAAATATGGAGCTGGCATCTATTTTAAAAAGAACCCCCGGAAACTTATAGCAGATACCAGAGAAAAATGTGAAATGGACCATTTGATCTGTGTGTTTGAAGCAGAAGTTGTAACAGGGTCATACACAAGGGGCAATCGGAGTTATGTAGCACCACCATTAATTAACACAAGCAGTAGGAAGCTCTACGATAGTGTGGTTGATGACATTCATAACCCTGAAATCTTTGTCATTTTCAATAGGGAACAAGCTCTACCCTTGTACTTACTGACATGTTCTCTGCTTTGGAACCCTGATCAGAAGGCAAGCTTGGAACCATCATCCTAGAATCTCTGAAGCCTTAATGCTAATTGAAACAAAGACACTAGTTCTGTGTTAGATTAAGTAATAAACTTATGGCAGTTCAGTAATGCAATGAAAAAAGAAATCCCTGCAACACTATGTTCTTGAAGTCTCCTTATTTTTTAATGTTATTTCAACAAAGGGCAGTAAAAACCATGTCTTCTTGTCTTTATTCTAAAATACTAATTTTAAGCAATCTGAACAGGTGTGTGTGTGTGGGGGGAGTTGTTTTATATTTACTTATTAATTTTACTGTGGTCATTAGCCAGTACAAAAGAACTGATATTCAAATATCCAAAATTAAATTGACCATGTCAGGATTGTTAAGGAAAATACTTATAGACAAAAAAGAATTGGCTAAAAGACAATATTAAATCAAAATACACTAAAGGGTTTGCTCAGGCTACACATATGCAACAAGAGGAGATTAAAATTAGCAATCGGGATAATATAAACTTTGAAATAGCAGTATAAAATATAAATGCAATGCAAATACTGTACACATATACGTATATTTGCAAATAAAACAAAATTATCAAGGTTTAAGAATTATAAACTTCTCTTACAAAACCTGAAAAAAATATAACACAATAGTTGACATGGCATTTACATTCCAAAGCAAATGGTTAATGCAGAGCCTCAGCCATTTCTGGCTATCCATACTTAGGGATGTTCAATTGGTCTTAATTATTATTATTATTATTGCCTGATTAGATAGATCTTCTTAGGCCCACAGAATGAAATGGCTACATGGGGAAGGTAGTTATAGGGCTCTTTTAGCACATAGTACAAAGAGCTGAAAGTTGACTTCATAGGCATGCAGTATGTCTGGTATCAATTTTACTGATCATAAATCTAAACAAGATATATTTAGCCTTTCACTGAAGTACATATCAAGTTTTTTTAAAAAAATATGCTTAAAGGGATAAAAAACATTCTAATGAACAAACTGACTCTTTTATTCTGCGCTATTTTATTAAAATGTCTCAAGTAAACAATTTCTACATTAGTCAGTTTCCCTTCAGTGTCCCTATATAACAAAATAGATTACACATAACTTTACATACATATTTGGCCTTCTAGTGAATTTTCTATGCTCTAACTTAAAAAAAATCCATCACCGACTAAATGAACAAGTACATATTAATGTTGTCAATTACCACAGTAATTGAAATCCCTGATATTTTTATCTGCATTAGTCTCTGAAAGCTATTCCAAGACTTCTGGAATTTCGCCATCATCCACAATGAGCATGTGAAGAATTCCTTCCCTTCTCTTCCCACTGCTGATAGCTTTGATATAACAGTTGTGCTTTCCAATACTGAAATGTGTTTCTGTCCCGTCTTCTACAAATTCACCCTGACAAAAAAAGATTTAAAAATCCACTTAATGATTTTCAAATGCTTCAAGCCTTCATTAGCTATCAAATTATTTTAGTTTCAGCAAAGCATAAAATATTCAGAGTTGCAGCATACCAACAGGACAAGCTTAACCTTTAACTTTTCGTGATTTTAGGAATTTCAGAAAAGATGCCAATTCAATTTGAACTGTATCCATGCAATTGTTTTATTGCTTTATGTACTGTATGGCATTTTTCAAAGAAGAGTCCAATTTATTTTGTAGTAAAGTTTAGTGGTAAAAGATTGGGAAAGACCAAACCTTCTGTTGCTCTTCTGAGGTATTTTAATCTGGAAGCTGATGCCAAGCTTCTGGAAGAGGGAAGTCCTTTCTGTTTTGTAAGGGGCATAAGCATTCTAGAACAGGGGTCCCCAACCCCCAGTCCAGTACCGGGCCGTGGCATGTCAGCAACCCGTGTGCACAAACAAGCAAAGCCCCATCTGCGAGATGCAGGCAGCACACAAAACCAGGGCCCCTCTGATTCGCAGAAAAACCTCTCTCCACGGAATCGGTCCCTGGTGCCCAAAAGGTTGGGTACCTCTGTTCTAGAACATGCATGAATCTCTGTATTTTTTCTACCTCCCAACCACTAAACTAAGCAATAAAAGGAGCTCCAGCAGTAGCAAAGGTAGTGAGAGCCTTCCAATACTGACATACTTGTGTCTGGAGGTTATGGTTTTCTGCTGAAGGAAGGAAGAAAATTCAACTTAGGGAAAGAACCTGTTGTGAGACAGTAAAGATGAGTTGGAGTGCTGAAAGACTAAGAGGAAGACGAGGGGAAGCAGCAGTCAAAGGAAAAACAATTTTCAGCCAGGATCACATGAGGATTTTTGTAAGCCCCATACATTTTTGCTTTGGTGAGGCTTCTTCTTCCATAAAAACAATAATATTAAAAATTACATTCCATAGGATTTTCAATATTTTTGTGGTTTATTTTTACAAAGAAGCAGGGAGTAAATAAACATTATTCTGTAATAATAATGTTGTAGCCAGTTAATTATGTCTGTTATATATGGCTACAAACAAGATAACTGGTTTGTTGTTTATGTTTTGTGAGTTTCTTGCATGTTTTTATTAAAAGGTGGTGAAATATATATTTGTTAAAAGGCACCAAAATAAGTAACTTCCACTTCATATTTTTTGTGGGTCATTTGCCTATCATGCCTAATGGATAAGTCAATCCTATTTTCAATAGTGAAACAAAAAATTATTTATTTAGTGTATGGCAATGAAACAAAGAATGGAGATACAACAGTTTGGAAAAGCTGAGTTTTGCTTCCAAATGACTCATCTCATTCAACAGAGATGTATTGTACAAACTCCACTAGAAGGAAAGTAGTAACCTGATGACAAAAGGCTGATAAGAGAAAGAGAAATGAAAGTGAAATTTGATAAAAGTGACTGAGATGAACTCAGCATCACTTGGAGATAGTCATCAATTTGGAGACCCAGTGCAGTAGCTTGTGCTTTATGTGAGGTATGTAAACAAAAAGAAGCCTAGTAAAGATGAAGCTGCACTTTTGTATCTGCTCAACAGCACTCTTGTATGGTAAAATACAATTCTGCTCACCTTTCTTGTGTCTTTATCATCTAAAAATGAACCTGTGATACCATCATAATTGTTAAATTTATATCTTATTTTATATCGGGCTGCTGCAGAACTGTAACTTCCACCATCTAAAATCAGTAGAACTGTTGGCAGGGTTAGCTGAAAGTTTTCAGCAACATTTGGAAGGCCACAGGTTTCCCACCCATAATAATCTTTAAAATTCTATAGGATTATGCTCGTTAGGACTGCTTGTTATTCAGCTGTCCCAGTTATTTTAATTGTCTTAATTCTCCATTAATTGGGAGAAGAAAGATGCTATTAAATATCCTCTCTAACCATATGACTTAACTATTTTCAACTAAAATAATCAAAATTGAAATTATGTTTTTATATGTTACATACCGCTGTCTCCACTTTTTTACCATTGCACCAAACATCCATTGTGTCTTTCTCTATATAAAAAAAGGATTGTTACATAAATTATTTTATACAATTTCAACATCTTAAATATAAGTGAAGTTGTACCCAGACCAAAGCTCTTCTATAGTTTGCATTGTCTTTTATTTTGATTTAGTTCTACAAAATGCTACAAATGTATTTCTAATTGCATTCTGGTCCAGATGAAATCTCATTATATACATGATAGTTCTCTAAGAATGCTGTTTATACAATTACAATATAGTGCTTTTGTAGAAAATAAAGTTAACAGTCAAGTGGCCACAGAATGCTGATGGAATATTGAGAAAAAGAATCCAATGGAAGGAAGAATAAAATGAATGGTATCCTTAAGGGAAACACATAAAACTGTAACAAATAATAATAATAATAATAATAATAATAATAATAATAATAATAAAGTTGGAAGGGACCTTGGAGGTAATCTAGTCCAACCCCCTGCTCAGGAAGGAAACCCTATACCATTTCAGACAAATGGCTGTCCAGTCTCTTCTTAAAAACTTCCAATTACAGGTCCTGCTTATTCTATGACTGCAAGAACGTTAAGTACCTATTAATTTAATAGCAAAATGGATTCAATCTGAAAAAGGACAATTATTTCTATGTAAAAGATGTCTTATGTATATAACTTGTCAATTTTTTACTTTAAAAATAGTATTTCTGAAAAATTCAAAACTGCCTAAAAGGAAGCTGTGACTTTTTGAAAATTATGGTGGCTCCTGAAATTGGGGGGCAGATGAATGTGCATTGTTATCAAGCCTATAGCTGATGCCCGTTTCAAAGAAGGACTTTGATTCTGGTAGTCTTTCTGCAAGCAGAAAGGCTTCTAGAATGCTGCATGTGACTTTTTTTTTTTAGATATTATAATTGCAGATACAGGTTGACAGTAGACACAGATTTATTTACAACGTGCTGCTATTATCTTAAAACAAGCTTATTAGTCAGCATCCTTAATTCTCAGTTATGCCCATAGCCACATTTATATATCCAACATGATGTTTTCTGGATTTATAGTAATGTTGTTTTCTACTTTGTTATGAGATAATGCATTGCCAACAATACATAGTTAAGATTCAACAATAAATGTAAACCAATGCTAATAAATTACAAACTACTTAGCTATTAAAACTTAACCCTAATTTAACAAATCCTTTTCAGATCCAAGAGATCTTGTAGTAATCCCAGGGTATATAAGTAATTTGATTATGTGCCATGAAGACACTGTCAACTCTAAGCCATCACACATATTTTCTATAAAGATTCCCTTAGTATTTATTTCAAATAAATGGGAAATAGCATTAATGCACTCTGGAAAGTGCCAAAATACAACTAAAATAATACATGAATCATACAAGAGACTTCAGGAAAACTAACTTACCTAAAACAACTCTAAAATCTGTACCATCTAGGTGTAATACCCAAGTGTTCGTTGTTTTTGACCGATTCTCCAGATATTTCTTGAGACTTTTTCCATCTATTTCCAGGGTATATTCATATGCAAATCCACTGACTGCATCAATATTAATAGTAGCCTTTGTGTTAGCAGCTCCAACTGTAAATGTCTCCTTTCCCACTAATTTAAACATCCATTCTTTTCTTATTATTTCCTATGGATGAAAAAAAGACATTTAATACAAACATATTTTTGCTTCAATTCTGAAAACTTGACTGCCATAAAACCACTCAACATTTTGTTTTATTATTTAAAAAATTGATCAAATCAGATGTAATCAAAAGACTTTTTATCCTGTCATCCTATTGTATAGTAATATTTCCTAACAAGAACATAGAATCTAAGTCACAGGAATTAATTATTAAATGCTATTCTGCCCTGATTGTATCCCATTTCTGAGACACTTTACACTTCAAAAACAAAAGAAAAGAGCAACTGGAGAGCAAGTTCAGAGGATGTTTATTAACATGGTGAATTGTTATGATTTGTTGCAGTCAGTGAGATGTTTAGACTGGATTTGGCATTTTATCCACCTATCAAGTCCTTCCAAGGATCTAGGATAGGTAGATGTTGTTTGATGGTGTTAAAATACTGTCACAGGATTATTATTATTATAATTATTTTAAAAATTCCTAAGCATTCTCCCGCACATGCAGGGTCAAGAAAACAAACTATATCAGGAAAGGTAAATACATGTATATACGTTTAGATAACTGAGGGGAGACATGATAGCAGCCTTCAAATATCTCAGGGATTGTCACACAGAAGAGGGAATGGACTTATAACTGTCACCTTATAGAGCTGCATGTAACTCCAAAACTATAAGAATAAGATTCAGGTTAAATGCCAAGATTCTATAAACTATGAGCCAATAGTGTAGATTGCCTCATAAAGTGGTGAGTTCTCCTTTGCTTGAGGTCTTAAAAAGAACCTGGGTGTCTCTATTAGGGATGATCTACTGGATCCTGCACTGAGGAAGAAGTTGGACTAGGTTATCTTTTAAGTCTATGATATCAAAAATATAACGGTTGTGAAGAATAGATATGCATGTACCAGGATATACAGTCGATGAACGTTCTTTCAAATATACTTGTATGCACTTCATATTTACATATTTAAAAACTAAAATGCCTTAGAATACTTTCCCCCCCTTTGTAGGACTAATCCTACAAATGTACAATAGTACAGTTATGCTAGGGAACTTAGTTTATGAAAGGATAATAAATTAATTTGCTGTATAATAAATGTAGTGGCAGAGGGTAGAGGCGCTTGTATGATTTGCTGTCTCAGTAATATAAATTCTTTGATCTTGGGTATTATACAACTTAGCTTGGACATGGGGAAGAGATGACATTTATTGCTGTTGTATAGGCAAGACCTTAAATCACATTTAGAAAAAGTATATGCTACAGTAATAGGCACTCACCAAAGGAAACAATATAGCTGAACCTGATTTTTTATTTGGACAAATGGGACAGGAAGCTGGAAGAAGATGGGCTACCTACTCAGTTTCCACTCTCAGACTCATTTCCACAATTTGGGTAAAAACATTTACAGTACTAGTTGGTCACTTGAATGAAATAGATCTAGTCTCCTCTTCCATTGCATGTGCCCACATAAAGAAAATACAGCCAGGATTGATCCTATATAGGATCAATCAAATACATTCAGTTCCCAAAAGCCAGAAAGAAAGTAATCACTGTACTGTCAAGATGCCCTTTTCTTTCCTTTCTACTTACAGTAGTACATAGTATGAAGTATAGTGGGGATGATGTTTCTACTTACAGTAGTACATAGTATGTAGTATAGTGGGGATGATAAAATGGAATGAAAGAAATTAGATAAGGAAAATTATGATTAAAAAGCAATCTGATAAATTAAGCCATCTCTCCAATTAATTGGTTGCTCATTCATCTCTATTATGACTGCAGCATTTCTCAATTTCCCAGTATACATCTGTATACCTTAAATAATGATTTTCTGTATAACATCTGCAGCAAAACTGAAAGCAAGATTCTAGTACCATGAGGCATTCATTCTTTGCACTATGCTGATGTGTGTTTTCAGGAAACAACTGAATTTCCAAACTGGTTATTGTATATGTATACAGTATTGTATATTGTATATTTTCCTGCCAATATTAACAAAGAAAACTAACTAATCTATCAGTTTAAAGCTATGAATATTGTTCTAATAGCCAAAAGCTGAACTCAGCATCTGTTCAGAAGAAAAATACTTCATAAAAACACATTATCTTTAACAACAAATTTTTACAATTTCAATTCAACATTATTATTTATTTAATATATTTGTGTACTGCTTCCTTCACTGGAACATCTCAAAGCCTTTTTTCACTAAAAGCAATAAAATATAATTTCAAAAAGTTAATGAAATACTTATGTAGTCTAAACCTCCTTCTGTAATTTTGATTTCAAATAAAAATTGAGTAATTAAAACTGTTAAAAAGACTCATTTCAGCATGTGTAAAGAGTGGTGTACATAAAGATAGTATTTCAAGTGATAGTTATTTAAAGAAACCTTAATTTATAAATATCTATCACTCATACTTATCAAGGACCCTTCATACTTACCCTGAAATTGGTAGGTTAAAATGCTTTCTTGCTTATCCTCTTTTGGGGTCTTTTGTGAATTTTCCTGCCAGTGCTAATTTATGCCCTTACCAAAATGAGGTAGAGTTCTCCCAATGCCACAAAGCACCTGAATTTATTAGATAATGATGCAACCAATCTCTTTCTCATTGTAATAATGACAGTAAGGATCTGGAGGAATGACAAGTCTCATGAAATAGCTCTCTCTTTTGGCCTCAAAATTCCCACAGAGATCAAGGTTGTTTTGCTGAAAAGCAAATGTTTGGTATAGGAGAAGACAATTGAGGGACCATTTGATAGTATGGGCCATATTTCTCACACACAGAAATCTATTTATGGTAATGAAAACAGGATTAACTCAGTGGCTCATCAGGAGGGAAAGGAATAGAAAGAAAAAGATTAAAGAGAAATGACAACAGAAAAGAAATAAGAAAATAAGCTGGAAGTATGGCCAGAAAAGCCTATCCTCAACACCAGACCTGGGCATTTTATGGCCCATAGGCCGCATCTGACCTGCAGGTAGTCCAAGTCCGGCCTGCAGCATCAGCAGGATTAGGATGTCAGCAGCATCACGGTAGTGTCAGTGACACTCCATAACAGTCCCAGTTTCTCATGTGGCCCCTTGGGAAAATAAATTGCCCAGTCATGCTCAACACCAACTAGAACAGCTGCCTTCAGAAGTACTCTTTTAGCGAACCACATTTTACATGCACCAAATGTTAACTTGTCTTTCCAAGAACTGAATGCATTTTATGTAAATGTCCTACCTTTCCATCTACATACACAACACGCTTTCCTGATGTGGTCCCATGTTCAAATTCAATTTTGTGAACACCATCACTCAGGCCTACTTCCCAGACAGCTACCAGGTCCGTCATTCTGTCTATGTAACTGTAATGAGACGTACAAGAACAAAATATTTAAATATGTACACTTGACCTTCTTCAAGCAGAATTATTCAAAAGTGAAATACACTTTAAAAGTGGCTCCAACTAAGCTAGGCTCTTTTTGGAAACTTAATTACATTTACAGAACAGTCTATGCAGCTCTTTAAATTATAAACTTAGTTTTTATCAAATGTTTTGGTCACTCAGGCATATGCATATCATTATCTATATACATATTTATATTTTACTATACCTAATAAGAAAAAGTGGCATACTACTACATTACATATAGAGCAAAAATCATTCAGCCAATTTTTATTTTTAAACATCTTGTTAAATCCCAATCATAGTCATTTCATTGTTCATAAACTGGTACAAAATCAGTTTATAGACAGAAAATGAACACATATAATTGTTCCAAGCCTAAAAGATTTCTTAGAATATTTATTCCCAGATATTTAAAATAATTTAAACAAATAAAACCCCATTTTTTACAATTTTTATTTAAACCCTATAGAAAATATATTGTTTGATTAACTGAGTAACCTGATAATTTGCCAAATGCAGAATTTACAAAATTATTATTAAACATAATATACCACTGGTTAACAATAATGTGTTCAATCCCAGCCAGTTAAATCCAAACCTTCTCCTGTCTTTCTGATAGAAGGCCTATGGTTCTAACATCAAATTAAATACTGTAACAGATAAGTGCCACAAAACATCTTGACAAGAAAAGCCATTATATTAAATCTAGCAGAGAAATTAGGGAACCACATATTAATACAACCATGGTATTTATTGAATTTTATTTGGTATTTTTATTGATATTCACCACTAGGAGTCATTGTTGATTATAACAGTGTATAAAACAAAGAGACAAATTCATATTTGGCTAAATTTGTTTCAAAAATAGCACTTTCTATACATCTTACTCTATGGGGTACATTTTACCTTATATCTTCATAGTTATTCTCCATCCAAGTTGCCATAGCATACAAAATGGCTTTTAATCCAATTAGCAGCAAAAAAAGAAAAAAAGAAAAAAAGAAACAAAGCAGAAAGAAATAACAGCAAAAAAGAAAAAACTAAGTTACAGATGTTTAAAATAATTGTGTTCATGACAAATTGCCCCTATTTAAAATCTTTTGCCATGAACTGGGGAAAAAAATGCTGAGAAAAGCATTCTAATTTTACTTTTTGATCTTGCCAATTTGTCAATGGTTTGAAATTAATTTGGATACATAAATGCAATTCACCTAGAAATAGTTATTACAGTACTTAGAATCATTCGCTAAAATGCAAGCCAAACCTGTTCCTAAAATGTTTGCAAGTATGCAGTAGCATTTACAACCTTATAAGGTACAAAATAGTTCAACAGATCTTGAACCTCAGTTGAGGAATGCAACATGATGCTACAATCGTTCAGTTATTTAACAAAAATAGGAAACTTCTAAGCTGCTTCCTCCAACATATCAAAACTAATGTTAATGGTCAGCAATCTCTTCCTTCTGGTTTTTACTTTAACTTTTTCATTCTTGCCACTTTTAGAACACAAAGCAGTACAATAAAAAAAGACATAAAATTAAAACAGAAAATGTTACAGCAGCACTCATAGTTTCCCCCATGACTTGAAAAGTTACTTTACTTATAAATGAATAGGCAGAAGACTGGCATGCTATTAAAAAAAAATGATTAAGCCCAGTATTATATGCATTTCCATGTTTTTCATTAAAGTGGAAGAAGGATTCCATAGGCATCCTTAAGAAATAAAAGGTGGGATGGCAATAATTCAATGTTTGGAAGAAACTTATCAAATTATATTAAAAAGACCAAAACAGTGGGGTAATACAGAATGTTCTGTCAAATTTCCAAAGTGGAAATGAATTCTAGTTAATGATGTTTCATGCTACAAAACATTTTCCACAGCAGCCACTTTTAAACTGCTTTTTTCTGACTTTGGCACTTTTTACATATCTGACAAGAACCTGTAGAAACACTTTTCTACTATGAACTAAAACAACGATCAGTTCTGTGATGTGCAGGTTACTAGATTTCTTTGTGTTGATGGAATGCTTAAATTTAAACAGGATTCTTTGCTGAGTTCTCCAAGTTTCAACTGGTGAAAACTACAGCAAAATAGTCTACAAAACAAATTCAATTAAATTCCAGGAATTAACTCTGAATTAAAAAAAGAAATGGCAGTGTGATTATATCACAAATTAAATTTGATCTTGTTTGCCCATATAAGATCTATTCAATAAACCATTATCAGTTGAATTTGCAGAATATGCCATCAAATACATTTAAAAGTCACAAAAACTAATTTCACACAAGGCTAAGTATCAAAATATTAATGCTTACAGTGCTGTACGAACCAGCTAAGTATGTCAATTTTAGCTTTGTTCAACCCATATTTCTGGATTCTTAAAAAATTACTGAAAAAGGGTTATTAGAGGAACAGGCCTCCCTATATAGATGTGGTTTGGGTGACTTTAGTTAAGGGAAGCCCAAATAATTTTTCAAAGTGATTCTTTTTTATTTCTGATTCATCTGAAACAATGAGGCTGGCCTCAAATCCTTGTGTGGGCACAATCATCCTTCCATACAGAAAAAGCCATTTTCCTGTAGAGAAAAATTACAGTGGCCTAAAGAATCATTTGTACCACTCGTGGTTATTTGTCTTTCTATGCAGGAACAGAATTTGAGGTTTATATACAGGTAGTCCTCGATTTACGACCACAATTGAGCTCAACATTTCTGTTGCTGAGATATTTGTTAAGTGAATTTTGCCCCAATTTATGACTTTTCTTGCCACAGTTAAGTGAATCATTGCAGTTGTTGAGTAGTTAAGTGAATCTGGCTTCTCATTGACTTGCTTGCCAGAAGATCACAAAAGGTAATCACATGATCCTAGGCCACTGCAACCATCATAAATAGGAGTCAGTTGCCAAGCATCTGAATCTTGATCACATGACTTTGGGGATATGCAATGGTCATAAGTTAAGTCACTTTTTAGAGTGCCGTTGTTAACTTTGAACGGTCACTACATGAACTGTTGTAAGTCGAGGATTACCTGTACTCCTATTTCTAGATACTCGCATAACCTGGTTTAACTCCTTCTGGATCAGAAAAGAAAAAGCCCCCCTTCCATGACGTTTCTGAAGGAAACGACCATTCGGCCCCACTTCCACCATGGCCAACCATTAACGAAGACCCACTTTAACGCTGTTCTGAATCCGGTTTAACAACGGGGAGGCGAATTCGGTCCGAAATAAGCCGCAAGAGAGATGAAACCTAAAAGGCCGGCTCTACCTGCCTCAGGGACAGAGCCTCTCGCCTGCCTGTCCAAAGCAAGGCCTGGTCCGGGTGGGAAGAAGGCCCCGCCGGCTTCAGGTGAGGATAGCGCGTCTCCCAGTCCGAGGAGAGAGGGACGGGGGCAGCCAAGGGGGGAGCGGCTTCTCCCCTTTCCCCAAGAAACCCCGCTGCGCCTCCCGCGGGGCTTTTCACGTTTCTGAGAGCCCGCGACTCTCAATATGGCGGTGCGGCCCAGGAAAGGAAAGCCAGCGCGTCGCCTGGAAAGCGCAGTCGGCGCATCTCTCCTTCCCTGGCAACAGGCGCGCACACGCGCTGGGCCCGGCCGAGAGACGCGTCCCGGAGCCTCCGCTGCCCGCCTGAGCGCCTCCTCATCTCAGCCGACGCCGGGCTTCTCCCTAGCTCCGCCTCTGGAAACGCCTCGCAAAGCTCCCCCCGCGCTCCTTTCTGTGCCTTTTCGGGCTTTCCTTTCCGCCCACATCGCCTTCAAAGGCTCCCCTCCACCGGGGCTGCCTTCTTCATCGCAATGAGTGTTTTCGGTGAGCCGTTGCTCCCGAGAATGGCTTACTCCGAGAAAGTCTGCAGAATCTCGCAAGGGTCGCTTCGGCTCCGCTTCTATGCTGGACCTTCTGGTTATTCCAGAAGGTAGAACAAGCAACGATTAGTTTAAATTGCAAGAAAATCGATTTTATTGGACATCAGAAAAAAAAAATCCTAATGGTGAGAGCCAATTAAAAAAAAACAGATTACTTTGGGTGTGTGTGTGTGTGTGTGTGTGTGTGTGTGTATTCTGTTTCAGTGGAGTTGCTAAACAGTCTGAATGACTATCTTTTAGGGATGCTGTAGTAATGGATTCCTGCACTAAATGGAGATGGACTAGATGATCTCAAAAGCTCTTTACAGTTCTTACATTCTATGGTTCTAACGTGCTAATCTGTAATTAGCAGTCAGTCCAACAAATTTAGTGAGTTTGCACAAAATACCAAACCATAAACTGTCTAAACCACTGGCTTTGCATATCATGTTGAGAACTAACCAGGCACATTTTAGCTTGGCATTTTGGATGAACAGTTATAATCTTGTTAATAAAGTGGGATAAAAATAAATAAAAATACGGGAAAAAAACTTTTTAGAAATAGAAAAATACTCCCCCCCCCCAAATAGGATCCTAAGGAAAAAATGCCTATGTCATGTTTTCAGTACAAAATAGGGAGCTTTTTTTCCTGACCCCGTTAAGTTCTTTTGTGGTATTTTATTGATATTACCAGCAGGTACAGAGAAGCAGGTGTTAAAAATGGAAATGAGTTCTCTCCTCCATTGTTTTGTTTTTGATCACTAAAACAATTACGGTACAGAGGATATTGATGCTAACGGGCTAGATCTCTTCTCTGGAGGCTCAAGACCCTCCACTTTCCCCCTCCCAGAGCATTCTTTTTTTTAATTTTAAGTAAGAATGCAGTCGTTGCAGCCACTATCCTCTATTCTCACTGGAATAGCTTTTTCTTGAATAACCACTCTTAGAATAACTCTACAGGCAGTCCTTTCTTTGGACCAGACGCGAGGTTGGAGGCAGCCTCGTCCATTAAATCGAATACCCGCACTGTTGAAAGCCTAAGAACCGCAGCAGCCAAAATGACGACGCTGTTGTCAGGGTCTGAACCTGTAATGTGCCTACTATTGTACTTCTAGGGCTCTGAAATTTGTCCAAAGGAACCTAAGGGTTCAGCTGAGCTTTGTGTACGGACGTCTGCAAGCAAGAGTTCCTCCTCTCCACCACCCTCCCTTGCCCAGCCGCTTGCGAAGAGCCCAGGGACTAAGAGGTGGAGACTGAAAGCCAAACCCAGGGGCGGCTCTACTTCAGCTTGAGAACCCGCCTTTAACGGCCGCGGAAGCTCACGCCCTTGCCTTTCGCCGAGCAGAAACAGGCAGCGGGAGAGAAGGCGCCTCTGAGGAAAGGGCGGACCGGGGAAGACGCGTGAAAGAAGCCCTGAGCAGCCTGAAGCCGGAGGAGGGCTAGGCGGGGAGCCGTGGTACATTTAAAGCAGCCTCTCCGGTGAAGCTGCGTTTCTTATAGGCCTTCTTGGCGTCGCTAGTAAAGCTTTGTTCCTTTTGCTCGTTGTAGATTTGAGGGCCATTTTTTTTTTTTTTTTGCCGGTGTTTAATAATAGATTAGATCAGGACTGCGGTTTTATAATGTTTAATGGTAGAACAGAAGCAGACTTGCACCTCGAACAGTAAGAATAGTAGAGATTGTATGAACTCGGCTGAGGGTCCCGGGCAACTTCCTATCTGGGGTCTGGCTACCTTAGAGCACGGGTCTCTAACCTTGGCAACTTTAAGACTTGTGGACTTCACCTCCCAGAATTCCTCAGCCAGCAAAGCTGGCTGAGGAATTCTGGGAGGTAAAGTCCACAAGTCTTAAAGTTGCCAAGGTTGAGGACCCTTGCCTTAAGAGCAGTGTTTCTCAACCTTGACAATTTTAAGGCATGTGGACTTCAACTCCCAGAATTCCACAGCCAGCAATGCTGGCTGTGGAATTCTGGGAGTTGAAGTCCACATGCCTTAAAGTTGCCAAGGTTGAGAAACACTGCCTTAGAGTCTTAGATGAAACACCCTTGCCTGTCTCGCCAGTGTTACCCGATCCAGTCTGCATCGTTCCTACGGGCCCCATGTAGTATATTAGGAAGCACTAATTAAGGGGAGAGATGTCCAATATTTTCACCAGATGTAGATGTAACTGCTTGTAGTAAGCCTTACTTTCGGTGTTGACAGTAACAGTGTGATCAAAGCTACTGGTGGTGCTTGGACTACCATCCTAAAAATGCACTTGAGTTTGACTTCTCAAAATATTTGGGATAGGTGTGATACTGTGGAAGGGAATGTTTAAGAGTGTACTTAGTTCAAGTCATGCAGTAGACCTAGAGACTGACTGATTATGAGCCATCAAGTCAGGTTTTTTCTACTCCTAGCAACCACATAGAGTTTCTCCATGGTAACCCTATCCCTATCCTGGTATCTCAGGTCATTCAGTAGAGAAGGAATGTACAGTACAGGTAGTCCTTGACTTACAACCATTCATTTATTGACCGTTCAAAATTAACAGTGGCACTGACAAAGTGACTTATGACTGTTTTTCACACTTATGACTGTTGCAGCATCCCCATGGTCATGTGATCTAAATTTGGACACTTGGCAACTGGTTCATATTTATGATAGTTGCAGTGTCCCAGGGTCATATGATCACCATTTGAGAAGCAAAGGCAATGGGGAAGCCAGATCCACTTAACAACAGTGTTACTAACTTTAATGGTTGCAATGATTCACTTAACCACTGTAGCAAGAAAGGGCGTAAAAATGGGGCAAAACTCACTTAATAAATGTTTCACTTAGCAACATAAATTTGGGGCTCAATTGTGGTCATAAGTTGAAGACTACCTGTAAATGATTTTCTTGCTTGAATCAGCTTGGAAATTGTTTTGATCTCTTGTGGGGATAATCCTGCTTGATTATTTAACTTTGTAGACACTGGTAGTCACAGAAGACTTTTGAATATATTCTTGGAAAGACACAAGTAACACCTGTTTCTTTTTATAAAGAAAAATGAGCTGTCCTACTGTAGTTTAGTTTTAGGGATAGCAAGTATAATTTCCCATTTTTCTTAAACAACAATGCATGCGTGTCTTGTCAATTTTTTTATGTTGTATCCACATGATATGTCTTTATCTCATCTTTTAGCTATGAGTAAGGCAGCAAGACAGTCTACTGTCTTAGTATTAAAGAAACATTTCCTCCTTTTGTGATACCACCCAAGGTATCACAAGGGCATCCTGAAAGGGTACTGAATTAGGCTTTGTTAGGACTGTGCAGCACTTTGGATCGAATCTCCCAGAGGTTGCTTCAATGGGTAAACATGGCACCTGCTTGGAATCCCTTGAAACAGCTCTTAACTGTTTCCAGAAATAGGTAATTGCTTACCAAATGTTCTCACATGTTTCAAAGGACATTTTGAAGACTGAATGCAAATACTGCATAGCTATATGCCCATTAATACGGGGTGAAGTCAGGGGACTTAAAACAGAGGTACAGTAGAGCTGGATAATGGGGACAACACAGCTTTCATGCCAATACAGATAGCTTCAACTCAGTAGAGGGGAAGGGCCCTGTATTAAGCGAATCTCATTTCAAAATCTGGGAGGGATTGATTCGTCTGAAGGCTTCTTTTGGCAAATTTATTTATTTTTTTTTTTTAAATATTTGTATATTTGAGACATTAGACCTATACAACAAATATATAGTATAACTTTGATCAGTTTTCCTCTTGCTGTAATGCTGTTTAATTTTTTTTTCTTTTCCTATGTCATTTCCTATGTCATTTCCTTTCATTTTCAGATTTCAGAAAAGATTGGCATCCTATCCACCAGTCAACTAAAGTGAAGAGTTCAAAATTACTATGATGGAGGTATTTTTTTGTTGAACCGTGCATAAGTAATATCATATGTTAAAGACACATAAAATTGAATTACTTTCAGCAAAAGTTCAATAGTTCAAAATATGTTACAGTAAAAAGTTGACCACCTAAGGGACTGAAAGAAAGTAGTCAACATACTGAGGTGGTCAACAAACAGAACAACTATACTGATACAAATGTGCCTCATTTTATTGTACAGCTTTTATTAGAGAATGTCATACAGAAAAACACATAATGAAAACATAGGAAAATCATTCGTACAATATTGTATTATACAAAATCAATACATTTGTTTTGATGTATTGTTCTTATGGTTTGATCATTTTTTCTGAAAAAACAACTCAGTTTTAGTCTGTTTCTTATTTTTATGAAGATAAGTGGAGAAAGCACACTCAATGCTGACTATACCACTCAGCATACATGGGCATTTTTCCATGGCAAATGACTATCTTCAATTTCTGTGTACTGTGTTAGGAGGAATGGCGGAGGATTGCATTAGAGAACAAGCTGGCAATACTTTGTAATTATAATATGAGAAACATTCTATTTTTTTCCACTGTAGCAAGAGCAAGAATGGGAAAACTTAAACAAGTTATTAAGACAACATGGCTTAAGACCTGTATGCCTTGATATGCCTGGAAGTTGCGGAAATGTGCCAGGTAACTTACTCTTTACTAAACTAATTAAATTCACTGTCAGAATCTTGCACTTCTGTTACTGCTTGAAGATTTAGATACTTAAGTACTCATTCATTTATAAAATATTATTTATTACTAACATTTCTGTGCATATCCACATCAAATGGTTCTGAGCAGTATGTGATACAAGAGAAACATTGGTAACCCATCAATGTAAGAAATTTAGGATAGGAAAAGTGATTTTTCACTAGTTAAGGGCAGTCTCAAATGGTCCTATCCTAGGACACAAAGTGATCCCTTAACATATAGAACTATGCAGAGCATTCCTCAATATGAAACGGCTGAGATATAAGTACATGAAAACAAAATATATTTATAGGTTGAAAAAGATACTTACAAGTACTAAGTTATGAATACTTGAATTATGCTTAACAGTTTTCTTTCAAGCAAGGAATGATGTTAACATTGTACATGGTTAAGGTCTTAATAGCATAACCAAACTTCTTTCTCTCAAATTTAGAATCCTCCACTAGGGCCAAATAGTTCTCCTTCCAAGTCTTCTGTAATTGAATGGCTTCCTCTTGACAATTACATGCCATCAAATCTCTTAGCGACTATGTAGATAAATTTTCTCCTTGAAGATCTGTCCCTAACCTTGGACTTCAGCTCTTATTAGTACTGTTCTTTTTAAATAATATTTATTAGTTTTCTAATTTTACATTTAGGTATTTAAAAAGCAACGTGGTGGCTGGGTTAATCAATAGTTCAATAACATACAAAAATCTTTAGTACAAATCTCAAGTTACAACATCAAATATTTCCTCTCTTTTTCCTTAATATCTGCTATCTTGTATTTAAGCTAATATAGTTCTTATTATATCAACTAAATAAAAACATCATTATTACATTTATGAATAAATTTTTAGCTTATACTTATCTTAATTACTTTTACATTCAGTCTTTATAAATCAATATCCAGTTATTGTTTTTTTCCCCAATTTTTAGTTTCCCATCAATATTCAAATTTAAACATTTTATATTTATAATTTCCAGGCTTTAGGTAACCAAAGTTTCTCTTATTTCAGTTCATAACAGAATCTAATATTCAAAATACACATCTTATCTATTTGAGTTCTATTTTCTGTTGTTCTATTTTCTAAAAGTTATCTATTTCCCACCATATTAAATTATCTAATTAATAATACAGTATCCCCTTTAATAAATCAAAACCATTATATTGTCTGGGTTAATCAATAAATCAAACATATTCATAATTTTTTTTCTTTTGGGTCTAAATTTTAAATATTAAACAAATAGAATCCTTATTTTCAACTAATTTCCAAATATTTTAAATTTAATGACCAAAATTCTCCTTATCTCAACTTTTTCCTTTAACCCTCTAATTAGTAATATGAAATCCCCTCTAATAAATGAAAACCCCAATTTTCTTCAGCCTTATTCTGGCTTTCTTCCTTTGCCAACTAGCCTTCCCTGTCAGTGTTTTTAAATCATCAAATAGATCTCCCTCTATTATTATATAATTTGAAATAAGAGAGACCATTTAGTTGCCATTTTTTGGGAAGGGCTAGCCCGTTTGTGTTCATTAAATCGTCTCCCTATTCCAATTCCCCATGATTGTCCTGATATGTTTATCTATTCAATCTGTTCTTCTTTCTCCTCAAATTTCTTCTGATTTATATAGAAAGTCTTTTCTATTTTCAGTGTTGTCACTCCCTTTTCTGGATTTTCAATTGTATTTGCTGGTCAATTAGGTCCTCTGTCTTAGTATTTGATTGTTCCATTTCTTCTGTTATCTTCTGCGTTGTTAGTTCTTTGGTTGTAGTCAAAATTTGGGTTTGTATATCTAAGCTGGTATCTTGTTCTTTTATGTTGCATCTTATTTTGTCACAAGCTGAAAGAATGGTTTCACGTATTGTTTTCAACATGGAAAGGATCTTTTCCTGGTCTTCACCCATATTCTCTTAATAGTGTGTTATGTTGAGGACTTTAAAATCAGATGTTAAAAATAATTTTATAATTAGGTATGGGACCTTTATTTCACGTATTATAGGTAGTCTTTATAGTAGAAGTCATTTGTCAAGTAAGATTTTATAGTCCAAGGTATTTTATCATCTCATATAATAACCAATGTTCCTCAGATAAAGAAATAGGAAAGCAATTCCCCACACATAAGTCTAAAAGTCAGTAAAGGTTTACATTCATAGTTCAAGCAGTCTAATTATGTTGCCCAGAAGTTCCCTTTACAGCTGAGTTTCTCACAGGTGGTATCTATCAAGGTGGAAAGCGTTTTATCTGAAGTCTGGACTTCAATCCAAGTCTCTTTTAGGCAATAAAAATTGTAATACCAAACTTTGCCACAGGATGTCACTGATGCCATTTAAAGTTTTTTAAATCCAAATTTTTTATAATCCTTTTTTCCAGTTTTATTTCCTTTTTGTAGATAAAAATAAAAGTCTCCAGTAAAAATAAGAAAAAAAAAATGGTCCCCAAGTTTCAGAAAATATAAATCCAATTAGATTAAAATTGTTCTTTTAGTGCTTTAACTCCCCTGGGTAGTCAGTCACTGCTGTTCTTAGAGGATGGGGTAGAAATTCCCTTCCCTCTCTCCTCACAGGGGGAAAAGATTCTTTGGGCAGCTTTTACAGGAAAAGAAAATACTTAGGATCTTAAAGAGAAGATCAGATCTCACCCAGTTTCATCCGCGTTGCTTTAGAAGTGCTTGATGGTAAGTTTGACTTCGGCTGTCTGCAGCTTAGTGACGAGCCACATTGCTATGGCCGGTCTTTCCTCCGCCAGTTTGGAGGGCTGCCCCAGATTGAGCGGAAGGTCTGCCGTGATCAAGTGGGGTCCCCTCCTTGCTCGTCGCCCCTACAGGGTAACTTTTGACCCTTTCCAGGGTCCCCCAGCGGAACGAAATTGAACGCGGAAGACAGAGCTCACCTTCCAGCGTCCGTGATGGCAAACCGGAAATCTTATTAATATTGTTCTATGTTCAGCCTTTGAGGAAGTGTCTAATATTGGGTACCAATGGGGTCCATTGGTAATTCTTTATTGGTTATTTATTTTAAAGATATATGCCCATCTAATGTTGAACTCTGGGAAGCTCCAATGATAAGGTATTATGAACCCGGTAGTTAGGAATTAAAGAGTTACTGTTTTCTTAATTAGTACTCTTAAAATCTGAATTCTTTCAGTCTATGAAGAACTTTGCTTATATTGAATTTAGACAGTTGCAGAAAAGTGGCCAATTACAGTGACAGAAGCATGCTTATGTTCCAGACTCAAAAGTTGGCTTAATGAAATTTATCAGTTCTCAATAGCAAGCTCATATTAAACAATTCTGTATGGTCTGTGCTTAGTTCATTGTTTAAAAATTGAATCATAATATTGATATTGAAGAAAGTTTTACTAATTTCTTAGGTATTGGTTTATTAGTCATGTGAATGTAAGAGTATTAGGGTATTGTCAGCCCTTTGAGTAGGCCAGGTCAGGAATCAGACACTGCAAGAATTATGGAACCTTACTTTATTGTTGTAAATATAATATCAGAATCTTTAACGCTTGCTAGAATTTCATCTGTCCTCTCCTATATCGTGCAAATTATCTTTGCTCTTTTCTTTATGCTTAGTTCTTTTCCGGGCTGAGATTTCATTTAGTCTCATTAATTGATGCTTTGCATTCCTATGCTATCTCTGCCTCCTTTTACAGGTATTAGGCCTTCTATACTATGCTGATGCCAGAATCTTGAGTGAAGAAATTGCTACTAAATGACTTTGTGTATTCTATTCAGTGGATATAAATGAAGCACAGTATTTCCTAAAGAATGTTCTTTAATAGCATTTTTCCATCTAGCTCAGCGATATAGAAAGTATCATAAAAGTCAACTTGCTTTGTTATTAATAATTGGAATTATTTTCTTTTTGCCAGCTCTTTGTATGATACACTTTTATCATTCTAGTTGATTTGGGAGATGCTTTAAAACAGTAGTTCTCAACCTTTTTAATGCCGCGGCCCCCAACCGGTCGTAAGTCAAGGACTACTCAACCGGTCGTAAGTTGAGGACTACTCAACTGGTGCAGCACCGTTTGCAGAATGGGACTTTTGGCGGGCTCAGCAGGGCAGAGACAGCCTGGACAATTCCTATTGGCTTTTGAAAGCCAATAGAATTAGACTCTATTCAAGAGAGTCTATTCTATTGGCTTTCAAAAGCCAATAGAATAAAAGGGAGTAGCACAGCTAAGGAAAAGGGGGAAAAAAATGGCGGACTGCGTTGTTTGGCGACCCCTATGAAATGGTCGTTCGACCCCAAATGTGATCCCGACCCAAAGGTTGAGAACCACTGCTTTAAAATAATGTATTTAAAAAAGCATTTATTTTTTAAAATACCAGACACAGAGAAAATTGTTATGGACAAACAGTCCTCGGAAGCAGTACAGCATGCACTGAAAACATTAATGGAAGAAACAGAGCGTCAGCGAAAAATCATTCGTGGCTTGATAGAAGACAATCACCAGCTTAGGTAATATATTTTCTTAGAATTCAATTGGATGTCATTCTCTAGATCAGCGGGTCCCAACCTTTTCTATACTCTGTACCCCTAGAACGCTTATGATATATTCTCGTACCCCTTACAAAAGTTCGAAATAATGGCAACGAATTATGCATATACACTATAATTTTGAAAACCCAAGTTTTGGCACCCCTTGGAATATCATCTCGCACCCCCAGGAGGGTATAAGCACCCCTGGTTGGGAACCCCTGCTCTAGATGAAACAGACTTCTCTTTGTCTCTCTTTCTCTTTTTCTCCCTCCCTCCCCCCTTCTTCCCTCTCTCCCTCCCCCCCCTCACACACACACAGATGTACATCATATAGATAAGAAAGAGGATGGTTTGAACCCTGATTTGTGCTTTCAAGCCTCGGATAGCAATTTTAAAAAAATAATCTTTGATTAGTTTAAACTAAGAATCCAGGGAAGACGTGGAAAGGGGCAGAAAGTCCTGAAGAAAAAATCTGGAGACTTTAGGGCCAACTCCAGTCTAGGTGATGGAATTCATAGAACAGTTTCTAAATAAGAGTGTGCGGGACAAAAATTGTGTTGTCTCACTTCCCATTTTCACTTAGCCCCGTCTTCTGGTCGCTCGGTTTGGTTTAAAGATTTCTTGGCTTTTCCATTCTGCTGTGGCATTTTGTAGATTCCATGCATGCTCTCCTCATCGTTGCAAAGTTTGCCATTTAATAGAGATTCTGTGAAAAGCTAACATTGGGTCAGAATTCCATACTTTCAAGGTGGATTCATTTCCTTGAGTTCTTAGCAGGGAATGAATGTCAACGCAGCTTCTTTGGAGCAAGATGAGCTTCCTTTATTCCAGTAAGTCCAGGCTGATGCTCTCTTCTGGTTGTGCATTTCAGGAGGCGTGACTTACACCAGGTGTGTCCAATCTGTGGCCCATGGGTTGCATGCAGCCCTGGGCAGCTAGTAATTTGGCTGCACAAGATCATACACTTTTAACATTATTATGTAGTCTACATACATTAATTACATATTACATATTTTATATGTAGCCCAAGACAATTCATCTTCACTCAGTGTAGCCAAAAGGTTGGACACCCATGCCTTAGACTATCTAGATTTTAATATATTGTCCAGGATGATACCATATAATACTATGAACCAAACTCTAAGGTGGTTTCTTTAGCTAGGTTATTGTATAGATCCACCTATGAATCTCCAATTTTGTTAAACTATATTGACTATAATAGAATTAAACAACATGGCCACAAATTGTACCCCCACACCCCATAAATAAACCCAGCCTTTTTCCTTTGCAATCCATGCTTTATAACTTCTGAACCAAATCATTATAGCTTGTTCAAGAAATATTATTAAAACAAAGTGATTTAGCAAATTGTGTGAACCTAGCTACAGTCTTTTAGGTGGATTCTCTTATGTTACTTTTGATTTGAACTTATTTGGGGATAGCCTATATAGTTTTCATTAAAGTTTATTTTTGTTTGGTTTGGTTTTTAATTAGAGATGAATTGCGCTTGGAGAGAAGTCGGGCTTCCCGACAGGAACAACGAGCTAATGATTTGGACGTTATTGTGGAAAATGTCAAACATAAAATATGTCAACTGGAAGACGAGTCAATAGCTAATGCTTCTCAGCAACATAACCAAGTCAGAGATCTTCAAAAAGATCATGAAATTTCACAGGTACTTCAATACTGTTCAGAGTTTGAAATTCTGGGAAGGTTTGTTTATTATAGATGAGAGGCTTTTTAAGAACAATAGCAGCTACAAAACTAATTCTAAATTGCATTATGTCAGACCACAGAGCACTTCAAATAAGAGGTGTCCAATCTTGGCAACTTTAAAATTCCACAATGAGCCATGCTGTCTTAAGTTGCCAAGGTTGGAAGCCCCTGCTTTAAATAAACAAGCAAGAAAAAAGTGAAAAGTGTTATCTCTAGCTGGAAGACAGATGCTTTCTTTAAAAGTGATAGTATGGCCAGCTAGTACTTTTTTTCTTTTGCAATTTTCTGGTTTTCTGAACCCAGGCAGTGTACCGCCACCAAGCGAAACAGTTGGAGGAGCAAGAAGAGATGATTGCCCATTTACAAAAGGAGCTTTCTAAGCTGGGTCTGGAAGAGCAGCAGCGTATCGCCACTCAGAAAAAAATGTTCCGCCAGTTTTGTAAGCAGGCTCCAAGAACTCATTTGGATCAGCAGTAAGAAATTCTGCATGGTTTTCAAAATAAGTCCTAGTTTTGGGGCGAGGTGCACACGTAAAAATCAAACTAGGGCGGGGGTGGGGAGGTGGAGCTGCCCCACGCGCCCCGCACCCGCTTACCTTAGGATCGCTGCAACCAGGCCTCTCATACCCTGACACCTGTCGCACCTTCTGCGGCCACTTGTGGCTGCACACCACATGGCGCATCGCACTGGGCCACTGCTCGCGGCAGAACATCACATGACTCGTACCGATCATGATACCACCACTTGCAGCAAGAGGCCACGTGGTTTGTCATGCCGATCACACTGGGTGGCAGCAGTGGCGCGATAGTTGCAACAAGCCGTGTGGCCTGCGAGCAGTGGCAGTGGCGCAATCGTCACAAAGAGCCATGTGGATTCTTGGTGCAAGCGGTGGTAATGGTGTGATGTGCAATGTGGCATGTAGCCGCATTTGGCCGCAGATGAATATAGGAATTATATGAGGTAGTTTTTCTCTGCATGTGCACATTGCACATTGTACTTTTTCTTTTTTAAAACATGCTTTGATGTGCAAATAAAGCAAAAGAATGAAAATCAAACAATGCAACCCCCCCACAACCCCAGTAAAATATACATAAAGAAAAAAAGTCAATTATCTTAATTTATCGTTTACCCTTGATTTCACAGAGAAATATTGATCAGCCTTGGCATTGTACTGATAGAAAACTACTTTATAGATGAAAAGTGAATATATTTAAATTAGCCTTGATTGAATCCTTCTGGTCTCACATTATCTTTTCAAACATCAAAGATCATCTTTTTTGCTAATGCACCTGAGTCTAATTGCAAATCTGCAATGTGTTTGCTACCAACTTAAATTGTACATCCTTTCTTTAGGGACATACAAAACTTAACATTCATACGGTTTGGGTTCATTTATATTATTTATATAATACGTTGATGGAAAAGTACTGTAGAATTCCAAAATTTGAATAGAATTGTTAATAAATAAAATAGCCCAGAAACATAGTATGAAATACGATGGGTGAAACCATCTTGGAAATACCATTTTGATTTCATATTTTTAAAAGACAGTTTCTATCTTCTCCTCCAGATGTTTTGGCCCATAGTATTCATCAGCCACAACCAGCAATAACAGGGTAAAATTTACAGAGTCTCTAGCTTGCCCATATTCATCCCACAACTGCTTGGATTTAATTTCACTTCCACAAAAAAGGGAACCCCTACTAGAGAAGTTTTAAGTTACATACGTATGGACCGCATACATAGTTGTAGGAATTTAGTTGTAGGAATTTAGAAAAAAGTTAATTCTTATTTTAATTTTTGATTTGAGAATTATTGCATGTATTTCATTTGCTCTATTTAATTTATATCTGCTTATTCAATATTATTAATTTCTTGACTCGGTGGATTTGTAAATGTGGATTTTTTTCTGACAGATAACATTTTCTGCAAAACTAATCTTTCTCAATGGCATACATATATCTTGCAAACAGTTGTCTTTATACTTAATGGCTATCTTTGATAGTTGAGCTTCTAGCAGAAAAATACAACAAACTATTAAGGAAAGATAGTACAGTGAGCTAAACTTTGTCTACAAATTCACATTCTTTCTTATAAAAGTTATTCTTAGGGCAGAGTGAGGTATCATCCACGTTTAACATTTGTTGATTTATATTAAATTAGGGTACTCTTCTTTTTCAGGATTGGGTGTCTAATTGATTATTATGAATCTCAGATCAGCCATATAAGAAAAGAACTAAGGTAGGTAAAATGGTTGGTCTTGTTCAATTGATGGTCTTATCCTATGACTGCAAGTCTTATCCTATGACTGCAAGGTATATTTCAGATGCCAAAATAGTTAAGAGAGACATATTAGTGGGGGATCACCAACCTCTCTTAGACTGTAACTTGCATCAGCCTTCATCACTTAGTCATGCTGTCAAAGATTGATGAAAGTTGGTCTTTAAAACTATTTGGAACATCACGTTACCCATCCCATCCCAATACATAACTGAGATATATGAAAAATTTCATTTAAAATTAGTAGGGCCAAGCAGTTGACATAACAACCTTACATCACATCCAACATTTTTTGAATAGACTTTGCTTTTTTTTTTATGTGTTCAAATTCTTTAGAGCCAACTTGCAAAAGGGGAAGGGAAGGTAGATGGAAGAAGAAGAAGCATCTTTTCGACCAAACAAATTTACGCTGTTAAATGTAAAAGTTTGTTTGGTACTTCCGTTTTGTACTTTCACTTAAGTGAAACTTACTTTAACCCAATTCCTTCATAGGAAATACAAGAAAGAGATCAATCATTTACAAGACGAAGGAAAAGATGAGGATGAATTCTTGAAGAATATAGATGCTACTGCTAATTACAAAGCTCTGCTTATGGTAAGGAACTTCTGTATAATCTTAGAGGTAGATCTGGAATCTGGACAACCTCTAGTCACAAAGTTATAACTTTCCCAGTTGGTAAATTATAGTATGATTCACTTTAGGATTATGCTGAAGGCATTGATTGATAGTCATCAAATGTATCCCACTAATGCAGTGTTTCCCAAACTTGACAATTTTAAGGCATGAGGACTTCAACTCCCAGAATTCCACAGCCAGCAACGCTGGCTGTGGAATTCTGGGAGTTGAAGTCCACATGCCTTAAAATTGTCAAGTTTGGGAAACACTGCACTAATGTCTACAAATGAGAAACCAAACTTAGAGAACCCACACAACCTTATACTCCAGTCATGAGGTACATATAGCCTCTACCATCATAGTTTGTATAAACTATGTATATCCAAAACCCATTCTGCTTTTTTCGGCAAGCATTCATTTTTTTGTAGCATAACTCATACTGCCTGCTATCTTTTCACTAGAATCTTCCTAATTTTCCCCTCCATTTTCCCATCTTTTGTAAACATTCTGCCAGATACAGCAATTCATCTTACTGCTCTTATTTACCCATTTCATTTGAAAGATAAAGCATTGCAAATTATATTTTATATCTTCCGATATTTTCAGGTAGTTAAATAAATGAATTTAAATAATTAGAATTTTTTTTTAAAAAATGTCCTATTAACTTTGGATTTCCTGGGTCAAACTTTAAATAAATCATCGTTTTTCAGCGTTTTAGTATCTTATTAATCGTCTACTTAATTGTTAGGGTAAGTGACAAAGTGCTATGTTGGCATGCATATGTATGAGTGTAATGTTTGTAATAAATATTTCCAAGTCTTTCCAGACACAAATAATTGAAACAAAAGCTCGAAATGAACAGCTTATGCATGAAAATACTAATCTCAAGAAAGAGATGGAAATTAGGTGAGTGGGAAAAATAATTTCAGCATAGCATGCATGCATGGATATGATTAAAATCCTGGATCCTAAATTCTGTGTGAAAACATTCAATACTGAACATCAAACAATCTCTACCAGATACTTTTCAACTATCTGATTCATTTTATCATAGCAATAGATGACCATTTAATAAACTTACTGAGAGCAACAGAAGCATGATCTGTGAATGTTTGGCCTTGTAAAAGCAACCACAGCAATAAATCTACAAGACAAATCTATTCATTGTGAAACTTCACAGAACCCTTTTCTTCCCTTTAGGCCAACTGTGCAAGAACTAAAATTTTATAAACAGCAAGTGAAGAAGCTGGAGAAAATATTAAAGAACATCAAGTAATGTATTTCAAACAAGCATTAATCATTAACCTGTTTTGCAGATGGATAAAAATCGAGACTGTGTAGTGATTATTGATCTGAAATCTTGGGTTTAGACACTTTAAAAGGGAGGAAACCAAAATGGGAGCACAACCAAAGAAAAAAATGAGTATAACTCAAGGGCCACTCAACCCATTTTTTTAAAATAATAATTTGTGCTTTTACTTTTTTCTGAGCTTTGAAAGCTATGATTTGTGTAAAACAAATACCTTAAGAAACAATTAGAATGCAATCTTTCACGTTTATGTGGATGCTGACCGTACAGTTTACTTTAGATTTTGTGATTCCATGTTTGGTCTATAAGGCCTGGATTATAGAACAATTTACTTAGTGCTTCTCCCTCTCCTCTTTCGGTTTGCTTGTTAGATCACTTGAGAGCAGTGAAGAAGAAAACATGAAAGAAAATAGAGAACTTAAAAAAGATTTGGGAGGAAGCCAGCTGCAGGAAGTTTGCAGAAGATATTTACAGGTGAGTGGATTTTTGTTGCAGAAATTCTGCAAAAAAAAAAAAAAAAACCCTATAAAAGGAAGAATAGGTTTCTCACTCATTCATATAGTGGAGAGGTAGGCAGCTATGGCAACGGTACGACCTATGGACTTCAACTTCCAGAATTCCTGAGCCATCATGGCTCAGCTATTCTGGGAGTTGAAGTTCATAGGTCATGAACAAGCTATGAATAGCCTCAGATTTACTGTTTGTTACTCTCCTCCTCTTTCATGGCTACGAGGATATTGTGCTTAGTTATGAGAAGCCTGGTTCTTCCAATTTAACCTAGTCTACTTAACACAGAGAACTGTGGTTTGGTTTAGATTCTCAGGGGGGAAAAAACAGTAGGGTTTCTGCTACTGATTTGTTCCCTAACTTGAATTTTGACAAATCATAATTCCTTGAATTTATACGACATCTTATTTAAACAAGAAAGGAAAAGGCAATGAGCTACCTCCTATTGCACGAAGCCATGTTTTCCCAGTTAAGTGTGTAACTGGGCCTGAAAATATGCCTTTATTAAAAGCTGGTGTTCATTTAACTCCTTTTTTCTCTAAAAATGCCATCTGACGTCAATAGAATTGAAGCTTTTCTTGAATGCTTGATTGTATTGAGAATAATCTCACTGGGTTACCAGCTGACAGCCTATATTTTCAGATTGTAGAATTGTACTGCTCTGACAACTGCTAAGACACTAGCTTCTATATGGGGATGCCATATTTCCTACAGTGTAACCTATTTGATGTTGCTTTACAGTAAATGTAACATTTGCAGTGTGGAATACCTATTCTCTTATCATTTGTATTGCAGGGAGAACAAAACTACCACACATCAATTCTAGTCAGGTGCAAACAAAATTATGCTTGTGGCTTTTTCCATTGTGACTTCCATGACTACCAGTCTTTCTTCCAGTTTAAACCATTTTTTATTATTCGTGCGAACTAGAATTTGCTTCGTAGTAAAAATTACCTCCAAAAAAAGCTTGCAAACCAAACCATAATTTAATGTTACCTCCCAGACAGACTGGTTTTGCTAAGTGAAAGCGCACAAGAAAAAGATGGGAGCAGGCTTGTTCATGCAGTGCTAAATCATGGTTTGCTGTTGTGCCTGGACTGACCCACTATATTGGCCAAAGCAGTGTACTTAATAAGTATAATATAGGCAAACGTCACTGAATAGTACCATGGGTGTTTAGTTAAATCGTATATTCTGTGTTAAAAATGTAGTTTCCTTGCTAAATCTTGAAACACAGGGAAGTAGTGAAAAATTAATATGTTTGGGAGTTGGTGTGTAGGAAGAAGCCTGATTATCAAATACTTCACAGGAGGAAGTCCATCATAATCGCTGTTGGAGCAAAACCCAACAGAAGTGCAGCTGTCTTAGATCTTATTATTTCAATGAAAGAGTTGAATGTTTGCCTAACTGTCCATTTAAACCTGGGATTTTAACTAGGGCTGGATTGTACTCAGTGTTCCTCAGATGTAATCCGTGTTACTCCAGCCATGTGTCTGGAACGTTTTACAAAGATTAGTGAATAATGATTCTTTTTTTCTAATATTTTAACTCCAAAGGTATTATCCAGCATTGACTCTATCATCAGAAGCCCAAGGAGAGCTCCTCTAATAACACTCATGCAGAAAAAGGGCCTTGGGAAAAGCTGCACTGAGGAGGGAAGTGGATTTGAGCATCTCCCTGTTGTGATTGAAATCTGGGCTGACCAGCTAATGGCCCTGAAGGTACTGGTGATCTTTGATTGCTCTCTTCAGCCTGGGGAGCTGCCCCTGTGCCTGGTTCTTCCAGTGCACGTCCTCTGTGTTTTCCACATGTCTTTTCCGTGAGTGTAATTTCAACGTACGAGTAGTTAAATAATAACAAACGTATCTTGCAGCAGAGAATTTTTTACGCTGTAACCTGTGAAGTCTCTCTCTCGCGCGCCCCATTTGAAATATTTTGTTTTTAAACAAGGAGAAGCATAATGGGAACCTAATAATGAGCTTCCCACAGTATCCTGTTAAATTCTTACACTGAAAGCCCAAAAGAATAACACACCATCTTTTTTTTTTTATTATTGTCGTTCTTTCAAGATCTTGCATCAGTCCCTGAAAAAGCTATCTCTACAATTAGTTCCTTGGTATACCAAAACTATGCAGGATACCAATGAATGTATTAGAGTTGAGGACCTTCAGCAAATAGTAAATGAAATCTCTGAAGAAGTAGGCAATGAAGAAAAGGTAATTTTGTTCAAAAGTACTGATTATTCAGAAGTATCAGTTTAATGTGTTACCTATGTGGAAATAATATAATAATAATAATTTGTCATTTTGGGCCTGAACGTACATATGCATTCATTCATATGGATGTAATGTGGGCTTATAATGATGTCAAACGTTAATTTGCCTATTAGAAAACGACACCCTAGTACAGTGATGGCGAACCTTTTAGAGACCGAGTGCCCAAACTGCAAACCAAACCCCACTTATTTATCGTCGGGTGCCAGATGGGTATGGCCTACTGCGGTGGGTGTGGTTGGCATGGGCGTGGCCTACTGGGTGGGTGTGGTCAACTCACCGTCACTTGCGTAAGGAGCACTTGTGCGGGCCTGGGCAGGATCGGGCCAGATCTGAGAGTCTCCAGCGGAGGGGGTGGGTGGGACCGGAGCAAGCGCCGGGGCATGGTCCATTGGAGGAGCCTCACTGAGCCTCAGGCAATGCAGGGGCCCATGGACAATGGCACGGACTGCCTGGAGTCCTGGGCAGCGGAAGTCAAGCACCCAGCCTGGCACTTGAGCTCCCCCGGCACCAGGACCCCACAGTCCTGCCTACCCTAGCCGCATTTCCCTGAGGGGGTGCCCAGTTGCATGGTGAGTGCAGAAGGGCAAATTGCATGGGTCAGAGGGAAGCCCATTCCCTCTCCATGTGAGGAGACCTGGCTTTGTAACCAAAGCATCCTCAGCAATAGGATGGGAGACCACCAGGGGATGGCAAAAGGGCCACAGGGCTGCTGGTGGCCAAGTGCTAAGGCAGGACTTTCCTCAGGCCCTCCCTCTCATTCCAATCTCCCTGCCTCCCTCCTCCCTCCTTCCTTCCTTTCTCCCTCCTTTTCATTCCCATCTCTTTCCTTCCTCCCTCCCTCCTTCCCCTCCTTCCTCTAGCTCTCTTTCTCCCCCTTTCTCCAAAGTCCAAACACGTGTGTGCTACTTTCCTTGCTCACACTATGCATGCCCACAGAAAAGGCTCTGTGATAGAGGATTAAACAGCTGGGTGATTTTGGGCCAGTCATTCTCTCTCAGCCCAATCCATCTCCCAGGTGTGTTGTGAGGAAAATAGGAGGAGAAAGGTGTGTTGGATATGTTTGTTGCCTTGAGCTATTTATAAAAATAGTATAGGCCAGATATAAATAAAAATAAAATTAATTCATTAATACTGGATTTCAGGACCTGTACTGATTTTCTAGACACATAGGAAACCAATCAAAAGTAAGCAGCAGGTTGCCTAGAAGAAGACTGCAAAAGATGAGAGAGGGGGGGGGGGAGAGAGAGAGATTCATTCTGTGTTTCACAGCCTCATGAGTTTAATGAGATTTATTCCTAGATATAGATGTGCAGGACTGGTGTCTTAAAAATAACTGTCCTCTCGGTGCACACAGATTTGAAATGTTGGGTAGCGTTGGATAGATTGGATTTTTCCTTGTTGCAAAGGATGGCTTCAAGCGGGGATGATGCAAGGAGCCCAATAATCTTCCTTCCTTTTTCTTTTTTTGAAAGCAGAACCAGCCTTTTTTTTTTTTTTTTTTTTTATTGAAATTTTTCAAAAGTTTTACAAATAAAAATCCACCCCCCCCTCCCCAACCACCCCACCCCCCCCCCCGACTTCCCAGAACTGAATATAGGATTATTTAACAAATATTTTAAAAATAACATTTGCAATTTATAAAATAATTAATAATAATAATAAAAATCACAGTAATAATATATATAGAAATAATATACATAACATAAACTTTAAAATGAATAATATATACTAAAAAAGAAAAAAAATAAAAAATAAAAAGAGAAGAGAGAGAGAGAAAGAAGAAAGAAGAAAGTAGACGAAAAATAAAGCATATATATATATAAAAAAAAAAAAATATATGAATAATAATACATTAAAAATGTATATATATAAAAAAGAAAAAGAAGAAAGAAAGAAAGAAAAAACAATCATTACAAATTATAAAAAGGCTAAATAATATTTTTCCATATCCAAATTATGTTGTATAAAATTTATCCATTTTTCCCATACCGCAAAAAATTTTTCTTGAGATTGCTCCTTTAAGAAAGCCGAAATCTTTGCCATTTCTGCCAAATACGAAACTTTATGAAACCATTCTTGTAAAGTAGGCAAAGATTCCTTCTTCCAATATTGTCCTATTAACAACCTAGCGGCTGTAATCAAATTTAACATCAATATAACCTCCTTAGCATCACAGTCAATAACAATACCTAGTAAAAATAATTGCGGAGTAAATTTTACCCTTCTTTTAAAAATTCTTTGAATATTCCACCATATCTTAATCCAAAAAGCTTTTATATGCTTACACGTCCACCAAATATGGTAATAGGTAGCATCCAAATATCCACATCTCCAGCATTTCGGCTGTAGATTAGGGTACATAATAGACATTTTCTTTGGGTCAAGGTGCCATCTATAAAACATCTTATAAAAATTCTCTCTTAAATTTTGCGCTTGTGTGAATTTAACATTTCTTATCCAAATAAGTTCCCAAGTATCCATTGAAATCGTTTCACCAATATTCTGTGCCCATTTAATCATACAATCTTTAACTAGTTCAAGTTCTGAATCTAATTCCACTAAAACCCCATAAACTCTCTTAATATGGGTTGGCCTTTGATCTCTTACTTGTTTTAAAAAAATTCCATCTTCACTAAGCCAGCCCATTTTACAATCCATCTTCCATCTATCCACTATTTGTCTATATTGGAACCATGAATAAGTTAAGTTTTCATGTGTTAATTCTTCCAAAGATTTTAACTGCCAGTCTTGGCCATCCCATCTTAATAACTGTACGTAAGAGACCTTGTCCATATTTACCCCTTTCCTTATACCTTCTATGGCATGCCGAGGTATAGCCCATAATGGTATTTTGAAGTCACTTTTATAATACTTTCTCCACACTCTTAGCAAAGAGTTTCTTATAATATGAGACTTAAAAACCCAATCCACTTTTTTATTAAATATTAAATAGGCATGCCATCCAAAAGCAGAACCAGCCTTTTATATTAAGGCTCTGCTCGCCTTCCCAAACTCCAAACTCACGCGTCCTACTTTCCTTGCTCACCTTCCCAAACTCCAAACTGGAGTAGGACGAGGAAAGTAGGACGTGCGTGCGAGTTTGGAGTTTGGGAAGGCGAGTGAGGATGCGCAAATTTGGAGTTTGAGAAAGCAAGCTAGGAAAGTAGGATGCGCAAGTTTGGAGTTTGGGAAGATGAGTGTAGGACGCGCGCCTTCCCAAACTCCAAACATGATATTAAAGGGGGTGGAGGAAGAAATGATTAATAAGGGGGTGGTTGATGTGTGTGTGTGTGTGTGTGCGCGCGCGCGCGTGCGCGCGAAAGAGAGAGAGACAGAGGTCCCCTTTCTGTAAGTTTGCTTATTCTGCAATGCTTTCCTTTCCGACACATTAGCTTCCCTGCTGGCTCAATCTTTCTTTCTGCTGCTTCTACCGCCCAGATCTAGGGCTGCAGAGCGATTTTGCTCCCCTCCCCCCACGCCCGATCTGGGCAGCGGAAGTATTTTCAAAGTCTCTGAAACTCACATCCATGGCCATGGAGTGATTTTATGGTGCTTCAGTGGCTTGATGCGGATGCCGGAAGCCTGGAAAATGCGGTGGGGGAAAAGCGGCAGTGCAATCTGCACGGTGGGTGGGTGGGGGGGGAAACGGCGGCGATCCAGGCAACAGAGGCCTTTTCCCACCATCCAGCCCGGGCTCTCAATGCAGAGAGAAAGAGAGCCGAGAGCGCAGGCGCACATGGAGAGGTGGAAGGGAGCAGTCTGGCCCCGCCTCCCTCCAGGGTGATGGTTTGCGTGCCCACAGGGACAGCTCTGTGTGCCGTCTGTGGCACGTGTGCCATAGGTTCGCCACCACTGCTCTAGTAGTTCTTTTCCAGTTATTGTATCTGGGAGAATCCTAGATTTCAGACAGAATACATCCCCAGGGTTCTATTATGTTTAATCAGGATTGAAATGATCAGTGGGCTCCTTTTGTTTTTATTTATATCCTACAGAAAAGTCTGATTCCTTCACAACAAACCTTGTATACCATTGTCTGTCATTTTCAAAAACTGTTTGATGTGAAGACCCTAAATGGCATTTACCCTCGAATGAATGAGGTTTATACAAAACTTGGTGAAATGATCAATGCTATGAGGAACCTCTGTGACCTCTTAGAACTAGGTAAGAATCTGTTGCTCTTCCTCTAACCTGCTCAAGGTCAGACCAGGATAATGTGGGGACGAGGAAGAGCTCAGCTGTGTTCTTTGAAAGGGCATGATAACTTTACCATAAGTTTTGCAGGAAAAGAATGGCTGCTGTAAAAAGTTTACCCAAGGGAAATGCTTTTCCTGCATCTTAAATTTAATTGCAAATGTATGTTGAGGTAAAGCAAAAGTTGAGGATGGAATAATAAAATGGAGAACACATCAGCAAATCATATTGAATTCTACAAATATTTTGTTTGGTTTCATTTTAATGTTTAAAGTTTGGTCATATACAAGCTCAGCAAAAGCATGTTGCAAAAGACCATTAAATGCAGCACCAGATTTGCTGTTGACTCTTTCGGCGTTACAGATTTTAAAAACCCATGTAAGGCAATAGTTCTGCAGCTCCCAGGACTGTATTACATGGCCACAAGAAAGACTGGAAATACACTTTGGAAGAGATCTGATAGCTGCTTAGCTATGACCTTACAGAAAAGCCCATCATTTTTTAACATGTGGAAGGATGAATGGGAAGCAGGTTAAAATCGTCATATATTCCCCATGTGCATCTCCCTCCCTCCCTCCCTCCCTCCCTCCCTTCCTTCCTTCTTTTAATTGTAAATTATTATTATTTATAGTTTTAATGTTTACTGGATTTTAATGTTCATAAGACATCCAGAGTTGCCTGTAGGCCAGGTGGGTGCCATACAAGTTTAATCAATCAATCAATTACTCCGAGTAAATCAATCAATCTCCACACAGTCCTAATTCTCTTTCTAATATCCTAGTGCTGTTCTAAATGCCCTTTTTTTTCTTCATTGCCTATAAAGGAAGGTTTTCTTCCTATAAAGAAATGACAGGAAGGAACTTTCTTCCATTCCATACTGTTGGCGTGATCCAAGCCAGTCTTGTGAAATATCAGGGTTTCCAAAATACCAGGATTGCTTTGTTAATCCTCTTGGTCTTATCCTTCCATTATCAGTACCACAATCATTTTAATGGGTTGTTAGTTTCGCCTTCCCATTAAAAACTCTGGTATGCTGCCTTGCACAATATTTTCCTACATTGCTTAGTTTGGATGTTTGAGTTGGCAACCATTTGAACAGCTTGCTGTTTAATTTGCTCCCACTTATCTATTGTGAAATGTTGCACAGAAACTGATACAATGTTTCTTCATAGATAGCTCAGCACCACCTAGTGTCCTGGTGAACACTGTTGGAAAGCTATGCAATTTGTTTAATGAGAATGTGGCCTGGCAGGTGGAACAACTCCTGGGCACACAAGACATTGAAAGGTATGTAGATCTTCATAGTTAACTAATTGTAGCTTTACAAAGATGCCTTTAGCCCTACATTCTAAATTCATAATGGAGAGAGAATGGTGTGACATCTTGTTGGATATTTGAAGAACACTATCATGGCCATCGTAGCCATATTACTCAAGGCAAATGCTAGACAGCTTTTTTGGACTTTTTGGGGCTTAATTTCCAGTGTCTTGATCCTCTTTGCCTTTCTCTGAATATGTTCCATTTTCTCACAGTGCTCCTTAAAAATGGGGTGTTCAAAAGTGGATATGGGTACTTTAGACGAGGCCTGATCATGGGAGAAGAGAATGGAATGCTTAATTCTTCTGCTTAAGTATTCTTTTGATATCACAGGTAGTCCTCAATGATACTAACTCTGTCCCTAATGATTTGGTCCTAAAAGGAGATGTCACACGGCCACACTAATTTATGATTGCAGTTGCAGCAGTTCCAGTCGCCATTAGTAGGTGAATCCCACACAGTCACAGTGTCCTGTGATCATGTGATCATTTGCAACTTTTCTGCTGGTTTCTCCATTGACTTTGCCTGTTGGAAACTGGCAAGAAAGGTCACAAATGGTGATCACATGACTGGATATTGTAATCCTCGTGATTGCCAACCAGTTGCCAAATGCCCAGATCACAATCATGTGACTGCAAGAATCCTGCAACAGCTGCAGGTACAAGGAATAATCATAAGTCCCCTCATTCTGTGCCATTGTAACTTCAGAGGGTCAATGAATAAGTGATTGCCGAACGAAGACTGCCTGTACATTTCTGCTGATAAGACTTTAAAACTACATTTGTCTTTTTTGCAGCCACATCACACTGCTGTCTCATACTCAATTTGCAGTCAACTGTAATTAGTTGACCACCGTGATAAGATTAGGGCAGTGATGGCAAACCTTTTAGAGATTGAGTGCCCAAACTGCAACCCAAAACTCACTTATCACTGGGTGCCAGATGGGCGTGGCCTGCTGGGTGGGCGTGGCTGTGGGGGATCATGGCATATTGGGTGGGTGTGGCCAAGGTGGGCGTGGTCACTTCAATGTTGCTCGTGGGGAGGGACGCCTGTGGGGGGTGGGCAGGATTAGAGATCCAGGGGTCTCTGGTAGGTGGGGCAGTAGGCAGAAAGAGGCTTGTCCTGCAGGGTGAGGTGAGTCAGGCCGGGGGTGGGGAGGATGCTGCCTGACACCATCGGCCCCTGCATGGGTGTCCGTCAGCAACTACAGCCTGCCGACCCCTCAACCAGCGCACTCTGGGGCTCTGCAGCCCGCCAGCAGTTCAAATAAACCACCTCTGAGTGGGATGGCCAGCCAACAGCTGAGGAGGTGATGCAGTGGGTTGTGCCTGGGAAAAGGAGAGCATGCAAGGCCAGGAAGGACGGGACAGAGGGGAGGGAAACCAGCCGTGCCGGGATGCATCCGGCCACGTGGGACCTCAGCGAGTTAGCAGGTGGCTGGTTGAAGAGGGACAGTTGCCATCTCTGGGGGGCATGGCGCGCATGCCTACAGAGAGGGCTCTGAGTGCCGCCTCTGGCATGCGTGCCATAGGTTCGCCACCACTGGATTAGGGCATGTTGTTTAAATAACAAAAGGAGAGAATGGATGTTTGTCAAATTGATATTTTTCAGCATTATCTACAAGTTAGAAGAACATGATGACTTTTTCCCAGCATTTCATGCTCTTATTAACAGCTTACTTCGTGTCCTGGGTAAGCACTTTCTGCAAATTAATGATAATGGATAGAGGGGCCTGGGCTTTCAGTACATTATTCCACATGAATTTTGTTTTCACCAGAATTTAAGGGCAACATTTAGCTGTCTTTTGAAATATATCACAAAAAAATGTATAATTATATGGCATGATCCGTTGTCCTTGTAAATCAATGTTGCATATCCCGCCTCAAAAAAGTATTGAGAACAGCAGTCAAAGACTACCCAAAGTTATTGCTGAATAATGTCTAGAACAGGGGTGTCAAACTGCCGGCCCGTGGGCTGGATGCATCATAGCGAAACCACGCCCACCCCATTGCCGGCAATGGCAAAAAAGTTGCGATATGTCGTGACACGTCACGTGATGTTGCGAGTTTGACACCCCTGGTCTAGAAAGTAATATTATAAATAATTATAACTGCAAAATAGTTTTTCACTATTTGCATTCTTCTCTTTTTGTAATATACACCAACGTGCTTATTACCCTTGCTATCAGGACCAAGTAGAAAGTGATTTTAGGATTATTCAGCAAAATTCATAGTAATTATATAAGGATTGTTTTACATTGGCTGGTTATTGGGGGGGGGAGCATTGCCAACCATTCAGCAGGACAATTCACTCATGATGTTGCTGAGAATGATATAGTGTTTAGTGTGACTACATCTTTTGAGAGGCTCCATGCATTTGCTTTGAAGGCATTTTAAGGACAGTACCCCCAAATACTTCCCCTTGGATTGCCACTGAGGGTTGCTTGTTTTTACTGCCATTTTCTTTGGAGGAGTCCACTGTGAATATAGGTGAGATGACCTTGGAAAAACCCCTGAAATAGCCATGTTCAGCCTTCATGGGGACATACTTTTATGAAGTGTAGCAATACTGCAAGCAATGAACCACTCTGAACTGTGTGATTTGTTTCAGAAGCTGATGAATGTTTATTTTAAGAAATCCTTAGAATGTATAGTAAACTCTGGTCATTTTGAGAGTGGGGTTCTATACTTCCAGACTGGAGTTTTCCATTCATAAACTAATTATAGCCTGGTTAATTTATATTTACTTCTGAAATGTAATGAAAATTTTACATAGTTTATAATATAAAGTATAAATATGGGGCCATACATTTTAAGCATTCCGTTGGATATCTAAAAATAAGTGATTATTGAATTGAAAAGGCAAAATGTGTGCAAAATTGCTTTTGTTTCAGAAGTCAGAAGTCTCTCAGAAATATTACCTGCTGTACAGAAGCTGAAATGGATGGTCCAATAATATAAACTAAATGTAAACTTTTAACATGTTGACTACCTCTTAATGTATTTTTCAATATTTTTATTAAAAATGTCTGAATGGAAGATTTGTTGAAGATTTGTTATTTGCTTTCAATAGCATAGGGACCAAGTTTTCAAAGTAGATTAATAAGGTGTATTAATGAACAGAATATTGGTAGTTAATAAATCATAAGCAGCTACTATATTATAAGTTAGTTTATTCTTTAAAAGCGCATTACATATGTAATGTAGACAAACAGTTTCTGAATTAGATTCTTTGGCATAAATAATGCAAAACATGGTCTGTTTTATGTACAAAACTGAAGGCAATGATTAGATTCTAGTGCATTTGCCTCTTTGCCAGCCATCCTCTGTCCTTAATCCCTTGGATCATTCAAAAACAATCAGAGGATCCTTTAGAACAGGATTCAATGAAATGTGAGGAAATGCTGTTTGAAGGAAGAGTCCCCCACTCTAGCTGCAGGGATGAGGGATTTTTTTGTCTCCTCACTACCCAGAAAAAGACGGTTCAGTACAGACTTAAAAAGTACATTCTGTAAGCAAAACTAGCATACCTGTCAATGTGCTTTCAAAATGATATGGACCCTGGTTTACTTGTGGCACTTCGTGTGGGGGAACAGAGCTGGGAGGGAAAATTAAGCAGCAACAAACAGTGCTTGGTCAGTAAAGCCTGAGAATATGGAAAGCAGAGCACTCTGCCTCAGAATTTCTCCTGTCTTTGGTCAATCAGTTGGGGAACCCCTTAGATACACATTTACTGTTATAAACTTTACCATTAAAAGTTAAATGCAGGATGATGCCAAATTCATCCCTTGAAAAAGTCAGAATTTTAAGAAATATAGTAATGCATTAAATAAGTTAAGTGTTATTGAAGTATAAACATTTACAAAATCTTATTGTGGCCTTCAAAGTTCCAAATATATATGAAGTGTGCTGTTGATCAGGTGTGAAGGAATCAACTCTGGGGCTGTCCATTTGTCAAGTGATACCTGTAAAAGAAAGGTGGCATGATGGATTAAAACAGATACTCCTCCACTAACTAGCTAGCTATATAGTATATCCCTGCCTTTTGTGTCTGCATGTGTGTATATGTATATGTGTATGTGTATATAAGACAGGGAACCAAAGAATCCCTATGGAATTCAGCTTGTCTGTCCTAGATGTGGTTGCATTATCTAGCTGTGTGAGGTTAAATTATCAGCTGAATAAAGTACAGTTAAATCACTGCATTGAAAACAGCCTTCCAAATACTTCTTCCCAGTTCCAGGACCTTCTGTAAGATTCACTAAACCTAAAATATTCAAAATATTGCATCACCATTCTCAGGCTGTTTGAAAGCAAAATGTTTGGAATGAGAAATGGGGGGGGGGCTTTTCATGTTTTCAATGTTACTTTGTTTCCTCCCTATTTTATGAAATCAAGTTTTTAAAACTGACAATGGTGAAAGCAGCACAGCTACAGGACCAAGTCCACATCTAACTAGTACTCAAGCCATAGTTCCTTGGTTTATCCAGAAGAGCTACCCAATTTCTCATTCCTTACTGCTCTGTTGGTATTAAAAACTTGTTTGGATAAATACTGATTGGCCATAAATAGATCGTACTTGTCCCTACAGATCTTAACATCCTCTCAATAGCAAAATTAAACTGATAGCAAGATTGCAATTGGAGTTGTTGCTGAATCATAGAAAGCAAAGAGGTGGAATGTTGTAAAGCACAGCCTAAATATAGGAAGTAAAATTATCCCTAGATTTTCCATTGCCTCTTTTAGGAGGGAGAGGAACCAGTCCTTGAAATAAGCAATTATTATTTTTTCTGCTCGATCCATTCTGCACTATCCAGATCTAATAGCTAATCCTCTTGCATTGCTACCTTCTTATATGCTGACCATCCAAACATACCATTGAGAGAAGCCCTTGACTAAATCTTCCTTTGATAAGTCAATCAGCACCTTTAAAAAGAAAAGTCAGAATTGTTAAGCTGCTTAATCAAATATTTAAGTTACAAGTACATGGTTTTAAAAAATAAAGTGTATTTCTACATACAAACTTCCTAGCAAGTTCATAACACAGTACTGCTATTTACTACATACCGCTCCATATTCTTTTTAGATGCTTCCTCTAGAGAGTAGCAACATTTTGAAGTTATAGAGCAATCCATAGTTACTATATAAATACTTTGTATAACAAGATCTTACTTCAAGTATATAAGGGTGGAGAGAAAGAGAAGATGTGAATAGCATATTTAAAAGAATATCTTACCTTTCCAAGTTCTTTCCTTTCGTGTGAAATAAGTGACTTTCTGTTTTTCACTGCAATATCTAAAGTTCGTTTCTTAATGTCTTCCAAGGTGTCATTAAATTCAAATCTAAATGTATGAAAAAAAGATATATGCTATATAAATAGAAATCTTCTAATGCAGCAGCCCCCAACCTATCTGGCTTGATGGACCGGTGGGGTGGAGAGGGGATAGTTTCATGTGACTGGTAGGTGCACATCCTCCACTCAAATACAGCTTTGCCCGCCCATGCACACTCGTCTGCTGCTTGTGCAGCCCTGTTCTGAACAGGCCAAAGCCCAGTAGTGGGCTAGTGGCCTGCGGGTTGGGGACCCCTGCTCTAATGTTGAAAGGTTAAAGCTTTACCAAAGTAATAAAAAAACAATTAGAAAAAATACATCTAATATTTAAAACCTGCTCAAATTCCAAGCACTTTCAGATTGCAGAGGCAATGCTCCCATAGATTAGATCAGAGGTGACTTGAGTCTGAAGCATGTTCTTTCCAGGTTATGCCTGTTATTATAGATTTAAGGCTGGCTATGCTAACCATCATTACCTGGTAGTGATAAAAAGTCCTAAAGTCCCTATTCCATGGGAAAATTCCATGACACAGATGCAACATGAGAAAAAGAGAACTAAATAAATCATCTTCAGAGGTAACCTTGCTTTCATATGAAAATGGTTGAGTGTTTTATTCTGTATCAGTTTTATTTATTATATTGGTTTCTGCTCAACGATTATAATAATGTTCTGATTTTTTATACAATATATTTCTGTTTATTTATATTTTGCATTTATTATTTTTTATAAATAAGGCAGTGATCAAACATAATACTTCTTCCTCCTCCTATAGTACTTTCCCCACAACAGCAGCCCTGTGGGTTGAGTTGGGCTGAGACAGTGACTGGCCCAAAGTCTACCCAGCTGGCTTTTGATTTCTCAAATTCAAAATTGTAGATTATAGAAGGTGGAATTATATAGATCATCGTAGAAGATATTTTAATTTATCTAATTACTGCACCATCTCTAGATAGTGATCTTTCTTTCTCAAGCCGAAAGGCAATAGGTCACTCCAAATCCTTTTTGCATCCAAGAAACATGGGTTATATAAAAACCTCAAGATTGCTCCATCTTGCACCCAGGACTGGATGTTTTGAAAACGGCAGCAGAGAAAAGCTGTGACACTAACAATAAAGTAAAACTTAAACTGAGCTCTAATTACATCACCTAATGAATATTGCATGTTTGTGACGAGCATTATGGGGATATCGGGTGCAACATCTAGGCCTCAGCAAGAAGTGATTACAGCATTTACTTACTTCTCATCATACCGAGGATTCAGTGTTCTTTTCTTCACAGTAGTCCTTCTTCGGGTTATCCATCTTTTGTCTGGGAGCAAGTAGATGCGAACATATGGATGTGCTCCGTGCCGAGAGCATGGCACTAAATTTCTTATGGATAAAAAACAGGAGCATATTTACAATCAACAGAGTAAAAAAAAAATCTTGTGAGGAAAAGATTCAGTCAGGTGAACCTTGCTGCAAATTTATTTATTTTTTCTTGAATTTGAACAACAACAAAAACCTTGCTGTTTTTAATGCCTTGTTTTTAATGTTTTAAATCGTTTGTAAAGTACCTAGAATTGTTGGGAGTTGAGCACCCTATAAATGTAAACAACAACCATACTGTATGTTCAGCCAACAATAGTTGGAGACTCTGATTGAATCCTCCAATCTGGAAAATTTGGGAGGGGAAACTGCTATACATATATTCATTCCATTAAGCAAAGATTAAGTAAAATAAGTGCCATCATACCCAAGATGTGTTAAGGGTAATCCAAATATTGAAAAGAATGGTATTTCTCTCAGAACGTGAATAGAGATAAATTGCTAAACATTACTGTACCTGCATGAGTTGACCAACACAATGAGAGATTGCCTTAAGGAAGCATATCGGACAGTGATGTGAATCTCTCCCAAAGGCCTTCCATCAGAAAGGGTGCCACTGCAAGATAATTGGCTTAATTAAAGGAAGTTCATGACTGAAGCAGCCCGCTACTTCCTGCTTGCTTCAAAGCCAGACTTCCAAATCTAATCCCATAGATGAGTTAAACTTTTTTTTTTGGTATTATAAACAGATCAAAGAGGAAAAAATAAAACCATCAGAGAAAAGAAAGAGATGCTTGTGTATTTCATTGTACACAAGCTAAACTGCCTTTAATTTGTTTCCCAAAGGAGACATTCTGTATTTCAACTAAGATAGATCTCTTGGTAGTTGTGGTAGTTCATTTTTCACTCTCTGGTGTATTTCAGTATATTCCAAAACCAAACTAATATTAAAAGAAAAACTATATTCTCTTATACTGAACCATACTTTTAATTATAAAGTAATCTTTATATAGATGTCTTCCTGAAACAAGCACTCTGTGATTCTTGAAGCCCTTTTTCCAATGCAATATTGCATTTCCCTAATTCCCAAGTGGGAAATACCTGAAAATTATAATAAAAGACTTATCTCCCAGAAAACACAAGCAAAATAACCAGCTCCTTCCATATATAACACATGGTCCCCTTTGTTTTATATCATAACTTCACCCATAAAAAATGGCAAGGTATGTCTTTCAACAACAAAAGGTTGCCCAGTTGTATCCAAAGACCAGATTTCAAGAAATGCAAGCCCTTTGAGACTTTGAGTTGATACAAGACATAGACAGGAACCTCAATTTTTCCATAACACACTTCTACAATTTCAGCATAAATATTCTGGTATACGCAGTTCATCCTGCCTATTTGCAATACTATAAACGATTAAGGAAAGAGTGAAGTAAGTATTTAGGCTAGGTACGTCAGTTTTGTGTTACCAAATACAGTTGTGAAATAGAATACCCAACTAATGTTCAGTCTGACTTACTTATTGAGGTTCAGATTGCTGCAAGTTATATCCATGATTGAAGAGGCTTCTGTGCCTAGAGATGCAAGGCTGGGGGCAATCTGGAGTCTCTGCAGAGCTGGCAATGTTGGGGGTACTCGAGTGGTCTCTGGAAGTGTCAAGGATTTTGGGTTCAAGCCACCTGTAACTCCTTGCTCATTGATTCCAGCAACTGCCTCTATGACAATGGGCTCTGACAATTTCTCACTTCCATTAGGGTTAGTATTGCTCTCCTGTTTGTCATTTCTGCATTCAGGAACAGCAGAGTCTTTGTTCCCTTGGACTGCCTTAGGCACTTCTACTGGTGGTGGTGGTGGTGGAGGAGGAGGAGGAGGAGGACGAGGTGGTGGCAGCTGTGCCTTGTTTTTGTCTTCATTCTGTTCCGGGGCTGAGGCAGGACCTTGTTTTAAGGCATTAGCCCCATTACTGGTGTTTTCTGAATCAGGGACCTCTATGTCCAAAGCCTAAGGCAGAAAAAGAAAGTTAAGCATTATCATATTGTTTATTTAAAAAAACAGACTCTTTAGAACCCCTTCAAAACTGCTACCAAATTGTTAATGCTGAGTGTGATAAAATGAGAAATTGTATACATAGCAATCAATTGTGTTAATTATAAATAACATGTAGTTTCCGATTTGGCCTCATGAATATATTGCATTATATATCTCATTCATTCATGCATGCATTAATGCATGCATTCATTCAGTCAGTATTATACCCATCTCAAATGCATAACTGGTTAACAATCAAAAACAAAATAAAAACAATAAGCTAAAGTATAAATAACATAAAATGGGACACCAACACATTGTTGTATAAACAGAGGCATAGAATCAAGATCACATGAAATTTATTTATTTATTTATTTCTAAAATTTATATGCCGCCCAATCCCAAGGGACTCAGGGCGGCGTACAAAATTTAAAACAATAATATGACAATAAAACAATAAAATAAATACATTCATACAGCGTGTCCGATCATATCCCGCCCCCCCCCGGGGACATCAGCCCCAGGCCTGCCGGAACAGGAGAGTTTTAATGGCTTTCTTAAAGGCCGGCAGAGTGGGAGTAGTTCAAATCTCAAATCTCAAGTTGATTCCACCAGGTCGGAGCCACCACAGAAAAGGCCCTTCCCCGAGGACCCGCCAGCCGACATTGTCTGGCCGACGGGAAATACTAGTAACGCTTTATAAAAACCCTAGTGAGACCACAACTGGAATACTGCAACCAGTTTTGGTCACCATACTACAAAAAAGATATTGAGACTTTGGAAAAAGTTCAGAGAAGAGCAACTAAAATGATCAAAGGCCTGGAGACTAAAACATATGAAGAACAGCTGCAGGACTTGGGTTTGGCTAGTCTAAAGAAAGACGAAATGGGTGACAGTATTTGAGGGGCTGCCACAAAGAAGAGGGCATCAAACTATTCTCCAAAGCACCAGAGGGCAAGAGAAAAAACAATGGTTGGAAACTGACCAAAGAGAGAAGCAACCTGGAATTAAGGAGAAACTTCCTAACAATGACAATTAACCAATGGAACAGCTTGCCTTCAGAAATTGTGGGCGCTCCATCACTGGAGGTTTTTAAAAAGAGACTAGACAGTCACTTGTCTCAAATGGTATAGGTTCTCCTGCTTGAGCAGGGGGTTGGACTAGAAGACCTCCAAGGTCCCTTCCAATTCTGTTCTGTTCTACTCTACTCTACTCTACTTTACATAACAAACATCCACTGTTAATACAGTCCAGAAACCCCACTCAAGGATCATGTTTTTTCAGCCTGAAAAAAACTCCTTTGTCTAAAGGCAGAATTTCTTCTAATCATATCCTGAGTAATTTAGCTAAAACTTAGAAGGCCTTTAGCTGACAATTCTAGAAAAGGAGAGGTATCACCTCTCCAATGAACACAGTGACTGAAAAATCGCAGGATTCCAGTGTCCAACATGTGAATATGAAATAAAGCATATGCTGTGTTTACAGCTTAACATCCTTGGTCATTCACTGTTCACTGGTGCACTTGCACAAAAGCTACAGTTGTCTTCACAGCACACTATTACTGTTTAATCTTATGTACTATTTACATAGCTTTTTGTTCTTTACATTGAAGGATGGTATTTTTTTTTACTTCAGTGGAATATTTGTGCCTACAGTAAAAAATATGTCTTCAGGCAGATATTTGCTTGCTGATGGTGTCATACTTAATTATTTCATCAGATACTTTTACAGAGAATTTTGCCTTGATAACTAGTTTACCGAAGACAATCTCTTCTATTATGGTAGAAAACATTGTTCCTATCATCCTTCCCATTTATGAATATTGTAAGTAATAGCAGGAATTATTTTATTAAGTGTGAAAGCTATATAAATGTAAATTGTTGTATAACTTGCAGCATACAAATAAACCCAGAAACAATTTGGATGCAGGTGCATATGTGTTATTGGCTTCAAACCAATTCTTGTTTAATTGCTCCCTTGGGAAAGAATGCAAATCATATGTTGGAAATATATTCCTCACATATCCACCTAAGATTATTCTTTTGAAAATCTGTGAGACTTCTGTTCTTAATAGCAATATTAACAGCACATCGATGTATATACTACTTCACAATGCTTTACAGCCCTCTCTAAGTGATCTACAGAATTACCATATTGCCCCCAACAATCTGGGCCTTCATTTTACCAATCTTGGAAGGACGTAAGGTTGAATCAACCTTGAACTGGTGAGGATCAAACCTCTGGCAGTGAGCCAACCTGCAGTACTGCATTCTAATCACTGTGCAGCCACAGCTCCTAAACTACATAGCTGTTCTTTCAAAGTCCAAAATCCATCTCCTGGAAAAGAAAATGTTCTACTTTAAAATATAGCAATGTGGTGGTGTATGTAGTCAAAATAAGAAATTCAGTTTTTAATTAATCATTCATCTTATTTAAAAACATTTTCCACAGCAATTTGGAAACTGTGCAGCCAACCATTCTACTTTATCACTATGATGCTCCTAATGATCATCTTCTTGAGCTCTGGGGGTCAATAGATTTAAGGCACCCTTTTTAGGATTATGACTTCAGACATGCAGTAATTTAGTCTTAAAAATGTTAAGGGGGCTGAGAATATAGGAGGCTCAAGTGTTCCTTTAATTCCTGCTGCTTCTTCTCCAAGCCAGTCTATCTATTTATAGAATATGTATTTATTAGCGATAGAAAGGAATGGCATTCATTGAAGGAATGCAAACAACAATAAACATTGAATTCTGTCACTTTATAAGAAAATATAGCTCTATAGATATACTGTAATTTAGTCCAGTTTTGCTCATGGTAAACCCTAGCATATAAATCAAGAGTCCACAAATTACATTCAGCATACAAACATTTAGGCATGTAGGAATTAATGCAGCAATTGCCTCAATCTCGAATTAAGCTGTTGTGGAAAAACCACAATACTTACATCAGAAGACAAGACCACGAAGGGTTGGAGAAAACAGGCTTTATTTGTGCACAATGGTTCAGAGCATTAGCATGACAAATTCTGAACCCCGGGCTACTCCCAGGGGGTAATTCTTATAGTATTGACCACCCACGCCTTGTCCTCAGGGTGGCCCTTATCTACCTTTGACACACTAAAACGGAGAAGTTTATATCTTGAGGCTACGCAAGGAAAAAGGAGAAGTTCACACAAATGGTTGTCTTACTACACCTCTCTACACGGGTAATATCTTACACCATCTGTGACTTTCAGTTGACACTTCTTGTAAAATGGTTTCTACATAGCATGAGCACATCTTTATAGTAATGACATTTATAGTAATGACACACAGGTTATATTATTCAGCCAAGCTTAATATTACCTATTACCTAAAGCAGTGGTTCTCAACCTGTGGGTCGAGACCCCATTTGGGGTCGAACGACCATTTCACAGGGGTCGCCAAACAACGCAGTCCGCCATTTTTTTCCCTTTTCCTTAGCTGTGCTACTCCCTTTTATTCTATTGGCTTTTGAAAGCCAATAGAATAGACTCTCTTGAATAGAGTCTAATTCTATTGGCTTTCAAAAGGCAATAGGAATTGTCCAGGTTGTCTCTGCCCTGTTGAGCCCGCCAAAAGTCCCATTCTGCAAACGGTGCTGCACCCAGTTGAGTAGTCCTCGACATATGACCGGTTGAGTAGTCCTCGACTTACGACCAGTTGGGGATCGCGGCATTAAAAAGGTTGAGAACCACTGACCTAAAGTTTAATGTTATTAGTTAAAAACAGCATCCAGCATTCCTGTTAATTAAGATATATTTCTTAAGATTTTTCCTGTCCACCTCAAAGCCAAGGTTCAGAAAAATCTGTTTTGAATTAAAATTACTATAAATGTATTCAGAATTACTGCTTGCTTATAAAACTAAGATCAGTTACTGAAATAACTTCAGGTGTAAAGTGTTCTATAAGACCCAGAGAAGGACTACCAGCTGCTAACCTGCCACCCTAGTTATGAACAAATACTCCACTTATATAGTATTACATTTATATAGAGAGGCAAGATCAAGAGATACCTTTGAAGCATTAAAATTCATAACCCATTTGTTGTGGATAATGCAGATCTATATATGATGTAAGTTTGGTTTCAGTATAGCTCTCCAAGACTCATTATACTTAGGAGAAATATTTAGTCAAATTATTAGTATATTAAATCTGATGATAAAACCACTACCATCTCTTATTTCATAGGAAAAATATATTAATTTCAGGGACACACAGAAAAATTTCCCACAAGAACAGGAAGAATTACAGTGGGGGAAAATAAAAGAAAGCTAAGCTTACTCTCAGGACAATTTTCAGCTTAATAGAACTGTCCACACCAGAATGATCCAACTGATAATTTTGTTCAAGTGTCATCTCAGGGTTCTTTAATAAGCGAGCAAGAGAAATCACCAAAGTTCCAAGGGCATTCTCCTTCTCTTTATCTTTGATCTAGAACAAGGAAAACAAAAGACAGTATAAATAGGCAAGACAAGTGACTCTTGGCAGTGATTTAAATCTTCCCTTTTCAGATTATATATACTGCCACTATGCGAATCAGCAGCAATTTCTCCATTTCGCATGGGAGCATTGAGACAAGATATATTGAAAGGAAATTCACCAATTAACAGGGCCATTTAAAGCTCTTTTTGGGAAATGACTACATTAACTTTCCTAATGGATGAAGAAAAGCTAATAGTCATGATGGGAGAGCTTTAACAGTAAGAGTAGAATCAATTATATGTGCGGCTAGAAACCTATCAAAGCATTCAAAGCTGACGTAACAGCTCATTTGGTCAATATAAGGCCTGAGGGCACTGGAAGAAAAGCTTCAAAAACAGGACTAATTAATATTCCCCAAATAAGACTGGGGTGGGCCATAGTACAACATGGTACTTTAGATGCTGCGATGCTGCAACTTATATTTTGACAAAAGTGATTCAAACTCTGTACTTGAAAATACACAGAAGTTGGGTTGTTTGTAAAATTGATCCATATTTTCATAGGTGACCCAGATTTATAGTAGGTCTTATAGAACAGGGGTCTCCATCACTAGGCTGTGGAACAGTCCCAGTCCATGGCCTGTTAGGAACCGGGTTGTGCAAGTGGTGGGCAAGCGAGGGATCTAGGTTGTAAGAGAAACCATCTTTCCCCCCCCCAGGCCACGGAAAAATTGTCTTCCATGAAGCCAGTGTCTGGTGCCAGAAAGGTTAGGACTGCTGCTGTAGAATATGGCTGTGGGTGACTCTGCCTTATTGGCTGGAAATGTGCTTATTAAAAACATTTCCAAACACATCATAAATGCATATTTTTCCCCCCAAAAAGCATAATAAGAGGAGACAAAATGGACAAATGGATGTCCACATTTTGGAATGTTCTATCAAATCAGTCGCAGGGTTAAGGTATATCTTTTAATACTTCACTACAAATGATTAATGATTTTTCTACTGGGTATTGATCCCCTAGATTGATTGATTGATTGAATGAATGAATGAATGAATAATCAATCCACTGGAAGCAGTTATTTTGAGATGTACTGGCACTGTCTCAAATTTTGGTCAGATACAGAAAAAAAAATCCACACTCATGCCCAACAGTCCCCTTCTCTCTTGCTATAATTGCAAGTGATGGTCATGAGTGTAGATCTATAAATCCCAGTTTTGCAATATTATTAGGGAAAGAAGAATACAAACTGACCTCCAAATGAAGAGACTGAGATGAAGCACTATGGACAAAGAAAGTGAATGCCTGCCTCCACGCAGGATCTTTAGTGAAATTACAAGTCTGAGGAAAAAGAAACCAGAATTGACATATAGACATTAGATCAAACAGGTTTAGGCTGCAATCCAGTTCACGTAGGCATCTGTCTAATTAGAAATGGATTAGAATTGCTCTATTCTGCATTCACATCAGCTCAGTTTTCCTGGGTTCAGTGGGACCTGGTTCTAAGTGTACAGAGCTGTTCTCTAGCAGGATGGAACATTTGGTTTCCCAGGTTTACTGAACTACAACTCTTTGAGTCTCTGCCAGTATGGCCTATGTGGAGGAATTCTGGGAGTTGCAGTTGAGCAACATCTGGAAGGCCACCACTTGTACTACCCAAAGGAGACATGACTCAAGCTTTATATATCAATGACTATCACTTTGTTTTCTTTCACCAGAGCTATTCAAAGAATTGTTTTCTATCTAGCAGATCCACAATAGAATACAGGTAGTCTTTGACTTATAACAGTTTGTTTAGTGACCATTTGAAATTACAAAGGCACTGAAAAAAGTGACTTATGACTTAGGACCACTTACAACCGGTGCAGGCTCTGCATGGTCACTTGATCAAAATTCTGACTCATATTTTGACAGTTGCAGTGTCCTGGTTTGATGTGATCACCTTTTGCGACCTTCTAACAAGCAAAATCAATGGGGAGGCCAGATTTATATAACTGTGTTACTAATTTAACAACTGCAGTGATTCACTTAACAACTGGCAAGAAAGATCGTAACGTGGGACAAAACTCACAACAAATGTTTCACTTAGCAACATAAATTTTGGGCTCAATTGTGGTCATAAGTTGAGGACTAGCTCTATTAAATATTCATGCTGAAATCTGACAATTGAATAATCCTTGTGTAAATGATGCTCTGAGCAAGGTGGCTTACTTTGACCCTGAGGGAACAGGAATAACTTTGCCACTTGTGCAGAGGTTTAAATATACCATTAATAAGACCACAGTTGATCTTGAGACCAGATCAATTAATCCTGAATTTAAAGTGGAGCAATAGGATGTCTCCTTTCCACCCCTTTAGGAATGAAAATTCGCTACCTAAAAAGCCGCTTCCAAAGAACAGCTCAGATTTTGATGGGCTGGTTGGAATCTACTCCCACCATGCAATCCAGACAGGTCTTTCAGTCTCCTTGTTGTTGACATAGGGGCACAGAGGATTTATTTATTTATTTACAAAGTTTGTTTCTTGCTTTTTCATGATTAAGAACAATGACCCCAACATGGAAATACTTGTTAAAGCAATACTCCATCTTCAGCATGGGGGACCAGATACTCCATAGTGGGGGCCAAGCATTTGTATGCACCAAGGGCTGTTTTTTTGTTGCCTTGATCTTTAGAAATCTGAACTCCAACTTGCAGTGTTCGTCATTTTTGGTCATGCTATTTAGGCTATTGGGCTGTTCAAATTCCCTGACCTTTCTTTTATCTTAAAAACATTTTGGATACTTTTGAAACAATTTTTCAGAACTTAGTTATCTCAAACTCTTTTTTACCTTATGAAAAAGAAGATGATGTCTGTTACCTTGCTTTTGTGAGTTTTGTTGCCCAATGTGAGCAGGACAAAGGAAGAAGGTTCTTTTTCTATCTTCTGTCATATTTACAATTTTGAAATAAAAGACAGTATTAATGGCAAGATAACATTCACAAGAGAATAAAAAAAGAGAAAAGATATAATATTTACTCTATTGTTCTAAAAAAGATTGGAAGAAGGATTAGAAGCCTAAACATGAATCAAAATTTAGTATTTACATGTTATTCAGCATTTATTCTTGGCAAAGGTTGAATTAAAGGCAGAATTTGAGTTTGGCACATAGAAAACAATTATAAATATTGCTGCTTTTTCACTGCAAATATACTGAATGCACCCCAATACATCATTCTTCCTGAATATGGAACAGATCAGACGTGCCAGATGAGTCTCCATTCATTCACAATAATGCTGGAAAATAGCTGGATTGGTTGGAGATAATGGAAATTGTAGTTCTATAGATCAAATCACAAATGGATAGGGAAGCTGAATTATGTCTTAAACCAAAGGACAGTGTGAGAAAACCCTTAAAGAAAATTGAAAGTAGTGTATGGCTAAATTGCAGGTTATATTTGCATTACAATGATGGGACACTGAAGCATTGACAAACATCACCTGCCTAGTCCTAAATTAGTAACAAGAAAAATGAGAGTTATTTCTTCAAAGATTTTAAATTCATCTCATAATTTGAGAAGCAATTGCTGAATTTTGAATATATTGATTTAAAATATTTGTAGAACACAACTCTGAGCAGCTTACAACAATATAACTGCAAAAACCATAAAACCAAAAGTAAAAACCTGGCACCTCAATCATCCTCACACAATGGCCCCCAACCATCCATAGGCTCCTTCCACTTCACCCTATGCTTGAGTTTTGATGACTACTGCTCAAAGAAAAATGATATAAATAAAGCCAAACCTCATATATATGTTGGATTTGTTTGTTGCCTTGAGCTATTTGTAAAAATAATGGAGGCATGGATACCAATAAATAAATAAAGATTGCTTAATCTTTGTTTCAACATTGCTTCACCTACGCATTTATTTCAAATATGTAGTATGGAATGGAAAGGCTGGGCCCATCTCCAGTCTATTTATGGTGCAACTGAGGTCAACTTGCCCCTCTTGATCATCTAGTAAAAGCAGGGAGGAGAGCAGACTGACAGCTCTGCCCAGTTTAGCTGGGTTGAGAGTTAACCTCCACTTAACCAATGATGGTGGATAAAGCAGGTCATCTGTTCACAGGGATATTTATAATCTGGCCTAGATAGTTGCTGAGGTGAGATTTTTCAGTCAGTGGGTTGGCTGGCTCAAAATTGAAATCTTTGCCTGATGCTATACCAAACATTACATCCATTGTAACTCATATGGCCAGTCTATTGTATTCCCACTTTACACAAATCTTGGCACTGGGCGGATCTTTGGCCATTTTTACATTTAGTACCATTTTTTTTTTAAAAAATCTTCTAGTATGTATTAAATCCATAATGTATTCAGTTCAATACCCAGATAGAAATAAGAGGCATTTACCTTGAGATATCTGTCTTTTCTGTATTTCTTTGCTCCATATTCACCATTGGAATATTCCAATTGATTTTTCTACATTAGGAAAGAATTTTGAATGAAAAAGGAGTTTCAGAAAATTATGTGACATGACAGTACAGGATTGCTTCCCCCAGAAGTCTTACCTAGGATTTTTGTAGGACTATTTTCTATCTGGTCTGTTTTATTTGGGTTGATTGGCTTTGTATATTTATGATTCTGTTCTAGTTTCTGCTGCTTTTAGTTTATTTTCACCCTTTTAAACTTAATATGTCTTCAAAATTAGTAAATCAATTGAAGGGCAGTCCAAAACGGTCTAACGTTAGTCAGGAATGAAAGAAGAACTAATGTTGCCAGCAATGATAATCTTAGAAGACAGCTAGAAAACAAGTAGCATGGCTAAGCATCTAGTAGGAAAAAAGTTCATCTACCAATGAAGCAAAACTAAAATTCTGGATTATAAAAAACAGCAAGTGGTTGATGCCAATAAGTTGGGAGATCCAAGACCACTTAAATCAGGGGTGTCAAACTTGCAATGTCACATGATGTGTTGTGACGTATCGTGACTTTTTTGCCATTGCTGGCAATGGGATGGGCGCAGTTTCGGTATGATGTATCCAGCCTATGGGGTGGCAGTTTGATACCCCTGACTTAAATAAATTATGGACAAAATAGGCAACTTATGACTCTCTTGAAGTTGCTGAAATATAACCAGTAGCAGTCCCAGGTAGCATGGTCAATAATTAGGAATGCAGGGAGTGACAAATCAGCAACATCTGGGGGAATCTCTGAAAAGCTTAGAAAAGGGAAAATGTCATCAGTTAACTTTATAATACTTTGCAGCCTACCTTGTCCTGCTAATGAGATACCACTGATTCTCTGCTTTGTCTTTTAAAACCCTGATTTCCAACTGTATTATACCCACAACATTGTTATTTGTTACACAGGCATATATGCCATGCATTATATCTAATTCTGGCTTAGCAAGGCATAAAACATATGTCAGGTATATAGGTGTGCTTTGCCACTGCAAATCGCATCTTGTACAAGTAGCAAGCATAAACATGTAAACATTTAAGTTTATGTGACCAGAGAATATGTGAAAATGTTATTTATTTGTTTACTTACAGGAAGGTTTAAAGCACTGTCCAAATATACTATGAGCATTCCGGTGGCAAGACCATTCCTATCCTAAAAACAAACAATTCCACAAAACAATAATATACACATATGAACACTACAAATATTTCAAGGCCCTCTTCCATCCTCTAATAATTAGAGGGTAATAGAAACATTGCCCAATAGTGTGATATTACCCCAAACTCCACAGAGATGCAAATCCTGCCCAATCAATGCAACTCTGTTTGCTACAATGATGGTTTAAATACAGCTCTCAGAAGAAATTACACAAGATGGCAGACATACTGGGCTATTTTTTTGTTCTGAATTCTTTCACTTGTTTTGCAGCATATATTTCTTCTCAAGTCCCACAAAGCACTCACCTCGCTAAGTTTCTCTTGATTGGTGACCAAAGAAAACCACTCAAGCTTTAAGTGGACATGTCCACTTGCAATCTTGCTCAACGGAAACCACTTCACAAAAAGAAAGAAGCTATATCAGTGCCAGAAATACACACGAAACTGTATCTTTATATTGATCTGTATTCAAGGAGAAATTGAGGAACTCCTTTATCTTGATGTTTTATGCTTTCAGATGATACACCTTAAAACCTGCTATTTTTTAACTGTATTTGTTCAGCTAGAAAAGGAAAAACCATGATAGCTGAGGCGCAAGGACAGATGGCATTTAATTTTACAATCAATGATAGTACCCAAATAAATTATTTTTATGCTGCAGAAGGAAAGGATAGTCCTCCACCCTTTTTAGAAAGTCTTGTTCAAGTTTGACTCCTGGCAATGTTTTAGATACATCAATATAATTTTTTTGGCAATTATACAAAAGGGGCTTGTTCCAACAACCCCCCCCTCCAATGTTTTCTCAGTTTTGCAGCTCACCCCAAAACTCTGCAGTGCTGTTTAGTTTATCCTGAAAGCCAATCAGCCTCTGTAAAGAATTGGGGATCTTGAGGGAGGGGGCTGAAAGACATTCCTTAGGTTCCAGGAAATAAGATGGGATATAGAAAGGCTCCTCCTGATTCAATGGGATATAAGAGGGAGGAGCAATTAAAGTACAATCAGGCCTGTAAGATTCTGTTACAGATAGTCCTTGGCTTATGATCATAATTGAGCGTGGAATTACGGCTGTAAGCTGTGCTGGTCATTAAGCAGATCACCACATGACTATGCCCAATTTTATGTCCTTTTCTGTGGTGGTTGTTAAGTGAATATGGTGATTGCAAAGTAAGTCGCACAGTCATTAAGCAAACTTATTGTCTGTAAGGGGCATTTTTGTTGGAAACCAGAACTTCAAATGGTTGCTAAGCAACCAGTTGCAAGTCGAGAACTACCTGTGTTGTATCCTGTCTTAATAAAAGAATAGTTCTAGAGTTCCTGTGGAGTCTGTTTCCTGATCTGGTCTACTCTGAAGAGCTGATAGCTGCAACCTATCTGGACCCTCCACGTTCTACTCAAATGCAAATTGCTCCTCCATTTAAATACTTTCAAAATGCTAAGTATTCAATTGATCCACTTAGTCTCTTAAGAAGCAGAATAAGATCAGTACTCTTATTGTACTACATGTGCACTCATTTACTTGATCGTGCAAAGATTCTTGCACCACTTGATCTGTATACTTGCACACATACATACCTGTGTGCCACAAACCCTCAGTAAAGTGAAATTTCCCTTGAAAACTAATACTACCACAAAACTATTAATCTGTGAAGATTTTAACAACACTCTCCTATCTCACAGCCTATACAAACATTTCTAATTTCCCATAACAGCAATGAGAACTCAAATGCCTGAAAAAATGTAGTCCTGCTAACATTTACATTTAGTAAAATGTTTTTATAGCTGATAAGCCACTCATAAAATAGGCATACCTTTTAAGAACTACTGTGACACGTGTTAAGCCAAAACAAAATTTACCTCGTCAACAATTCTGTCTTTCATCACATCTACAAGGTTTATAACCAAGCTGTGAAAAAAATAAAAAGTCACACAAAGGAAATCTTCTGGGACAGTCGTATTTGTTTTCATAATGAATAGGTACCACATGCTGCTATGGAGGCTTATAGCATCTTATACTGAGCTGTGCTTTTTTTTAAAAAAAAAAATATATATATAGTATCTCCTATATAGGTCCGTGAAATATTCTGACTTCTAATAACTGAATGCTCCCAAGCATGTCTACAAAGAGCTTATTTTTGATCCCGAGCCTAGTTCAACCATAAAGATTGTGAAAAAAAATAAGCTCTTTGTAGACAAATAATAATTGACATTGTTCTTCTTCAATAGATGTAATATGCCTAGGCTGGAAAAACATGGAGTTCTCTGAGACTAGAGTGGTTTCTTCACTTACAAAACCTAGTAACGCTGTGTATTTCTATTGGATATTCTATGTAAGAATTCTTTGAAACCACAGCCCAGTCCATGAGTAATTCAAGTTGAGCAAAATTCTAGCTTGTTAAGATTTATATTTAATAAGAGAAGAGACTTTCCATTGCAATGGAACAAACCACTACAAATTCTACAAGTGTAGGAGAAGAGGCAGAGTCTAGGGGTGGAGTCAAGAAAAAAATCAATCATGATTCATTACATTCCAACAAGCAATCCGAGCCCAGCCTCCCCTTTAATTCTGTTAACTCTTATGTAACACCAATTTATTGCTGGCTGTTAGTTAACTAGATTTTTGTGTATAGGAATAGACCATAAATCATCTTAACCGGAACCTAATGTGTGGTCCTGATTTTTCATGCCTGGCAATGACTGGCTTAGTGGAAATCAGCTATGTGCATGCAAGTTATGGTGATAGACAGGCACGTGCCATATTTACTAATAAAACAATCTGGGGTGACGTGCCAGTGACAAAACACCCAGAACCAACTCATATTTTACTGACTTTTTTCTAGAACAGAAAGTGACATGAAAAAGCACCATTTAGGCTCAACTTCAATATGCAATATGTATATTGACAAGTAAAAGGTATAATTTTTCTTGGGATTGTACAACACACATTGGAGGAATAGATATTTTTTGTATCAAAAGTTGTGCTTCTTTTAAAGCTCAGATCAGAAGATGAACTGGAACTAATTCACCCCCAACATTATACTTCTTTATGATGACTTTTTTTGGAAGCAGGAGCATTCAAACATGCAATACTCTACCTGCATTCAGAAAGGTTATGCACAAATCAAAAATATTCGCTGTTTCTGAATGCACAGAAATGACCATACCAATTTCATTGACTCTAAGCTGCCACATGGCAGAAAAAGACACAGTATAATTTTAAACACATACAAGGGGAAATCTGTATTCCTTACCTGCCCAAAAAATCATCTTTATCTGGATCTTCATCATAAAGATCAACTTCTAGATCTTGACCGGGTACTTCATGAACAACAAACTGAAATGAATGAAAGGAAAATTAAGTAACAAAAGAGCTAGAAAGCCATGCCCACCCCAGCTCCAGCAATGTGAAAAAAGTTGCAATACATTGAGACATATCACATGATGCAGCAAGTTTGACACACATGCACTAATGCCGAAACAGACTTCTTGGTGAAACAACAACAAAAAACTTTCAAATATCCTTTAATTTATTATACTGACTGGTTTAATTGAAAAGCTTTTTTCAAGAGAATTTATTACAGTAATTCCAAAAGCTTCATGAAAAAGCCTTTCAAATAGCCTTTTTCTCACTTTCTTTAAAACAACAGGACAAAGCGGACAATATTTAAAATGGGTGGGTTTTTTCCCTTTTGTAAATTAGTATTCCATTATTCCTGTAAACTGTTTACTCCTGTAAATTAGTTCGCAATTAATCCATTTCTGTTGCTGGCAACAAGACATATATTTTAATGACTTTTGGATGCTTAGGACTACAACGCCCTTAGACATGAAGCAAAATAGCTGACATTCAGGGATTCTGGGAGTCAGAGTCAGAATATCTGAAAAGTATTTGGTTGCCTATTCCTGCTGAAATACTGTTTCCTCAATCACTTGATTATATTCCTTATTCAAAGTATTTACAGAAACAAAAAGTCTTTTAGAACATGTTTAGTTTCAAAAATACATTCAGATAGTCTATATTCCTATATTCACCAGGAAAAAAAAACTTCCCCTACATTCTGTGGGGCTTAATTTGGAGAAGGCATATATAAAATTGTTGCTAATATATGCAAAACTCCAAGACACAACCACTGACCTGTTTCAGCATTAGGACCTGATCTAGCATTATGTGAGTCAACTTCCATAATAATTTGGGTTTTTTTTCCCTTCCCCATTTCTCCCTTGCACTGTTTGAGATACTGTATGTACCATTTCAAATCTGTTACATAAGATTCAGGAGGTGGGTGATATTGCAAATAATCGCCAGCACTTTGTTTCTAAAGAGACAAGGAGAAGTATCACCTCAAACATTTCATTCCAGATGGGATTCAGGTCTCTTTGTACTGTTTTGCTCCGGAGTTGCACCAGACCAACTCGAAGGAGAGCATAAGGATCTGATTTGCCCCTGATTGCCCCAAGGAAGTTGTCTTTTTCCACAAGATTTTCGGCTTCCAAAAGATACACTCTTAGGACTCCCTTGAAAACATATAATTGTTAAATATTATGTAAAATGTTCATCCTAGGGGGATCTCTCTGATATATAGTATTATCAACATATCATAAAGGAAAATGGGGAATGTCTCGACCCACAAACCACAGAAGCAATTTAAATGAGATTTGCCAGCAGAACATTTAAATTTATTAGAAAAATCTTTGTTGTTATTTTGCATTTTGCTTTTATTACAAGCCTTACATCAATCTCTAACAATCTTTCTTTGTGCCTCTTATTGTGGTGGATGAGGAGAAAAGCCAATAGGTTTGCTGTTGATAATTCTCTAGTGAATTGGAGAAGGGGGGGGAACACACACAATGCCTTTTTTAAATTATTTACCAAAATAAACTTGCACTAACTATAAGTCTGCTGAGAATTTACTGAGCTTCATTCATTCTGAGCTGATCTCCAAATCAGGATGGTTTTTTTTTAATCAAAAGGAAGCTTTTCCAAACTTTTTAAAGTTATCTGATATTCTGGATAAAGAAAGGGATTGAAAAGAAATGAATAGGCATTTGCAATTATTAGTTAAGACAATTAGATTAATTTTTGCCCTATAACTTTCTCTCCACTGAGCTAATTCAAATACAAGCATGGGGCAAGTTTGCAATCTCCCCTTTAAGTGTCAGTACACTGCAGGTGTGTAAAAGAACAAACAAGTTGGCGTAAGCCTCACTCTTTAGAAGGGTCCTTTTTTCTGTATTTTGAGCCAGGCGTCTCACTAACAAAGCACAACTCTGACCCCAGACTTACACGTGGAATTGGAAACCGCAACTGAGTCACATTCATGTTCTTTTTCAATGGGATTGTGAGTCTATTTGGCAACACCAGCCGGGCAGCAATGAGATCTTGAATTAGCGAGTCTGACAATAAACTGAAATAATAAAGGAGACATTTAATTCAAAACAAAATGGAAGAGTACATGTGTGTCACACTGCTCTACTGAGCTTGTGACTCTTGTATTGTTTGTAGACTCAATCTTAGCAGACTGCCAAGGCCTGTTGCCCATCAAGAGATCTGGGATACGGGGACGGGGAAGTAGAAGGGATGCGTGCTCAGTTTTATTTTCAGCCTGAGAGTTTAGGATGCTTTGTTACAGATAGGTAAGTCATTTAAGACAGAACATCTTGTCTGCCAAAGAAAACATAGAAAACAAGGTGCAGATAAGCCCGAGCTAGTTATGCCTCTTATTTTATGCCTTCAACATGCACTTGACTCTGGCAAATGCCTGAACAGGTTCCTGCTGTTTTCTTGGCAAGATTTTCAGATGCAGTCTGTGCTTGTCTTCTTCCTAGAAGAGAGAAGGACTGGACCAATCACCCATCTGGGTTTGTGTTGAAGGCAGGGCTAGAACTCATTCTAGGATTCTAGGTTGGTGATTTAATCACTATACCAGTGTTTCTCAACCTTGGCAACTTAAAGATGTGTGGATCTTGACTCCCAGAACTTTTTTCACCAGCTGACTTTGCAGGCACTAGATCTATATCCACTTGTATCTTATATTAAATTCTTTTATTTCAACAACTTTTATTTTTCTTATCAGTAAATGTAAAACAACAAAACTCCTAACCCTAACAAATTGACAGGCAATTGTTTTCTGGAAGCAAAAACTCTTCTTCTAATGGGATAAGTACAATATTTTTCCTTCATTAAAATAACCAAACCAAAATCAATATAGAGAAACACAAATACCCAAACACATCTTTACTTTCAAAACCTCAACAGAATAAGGTAATTAACTTTCCTGTGGATATGACATTTCCTGTGGATATGACATTACTTTTGTTCTGATGAGGCTAAAGTAGCAATGCAAGCAAAAATTCCCACTAGAAAGCAAACAGCTAAAATGGCCCTGACATTTCTAACTAGAATTACAAAACAAACTAAGAATCTGTAAGATTCTATGTGGTCCCTACTTGCCGGAATGTCTATGAAGGACATAGCTTCTATTTGATTGGCCCTGTGCTCACCCACAATAAACTGTCCCTGTTGTAGAATTGCCATATAACATCTCTTCCATTTAATCTCCATTTTGATATTTTATTTATTTGATATTGTTGTTTTAAATAATTCAAGGCGGTGAACATACTTAATACTCCTTCCTCCCTGTAACAACAATAACCCTGTGAGGTGAGCTGGGCTGAGAGTGACTGGCCCAAAGTCACCTAGCTGGTTTTTCATACCTAAGGCAGGACTAGAACTCCCATTCTCCTGGTTCCTATGACAGCACCTGAACCACTAAACCAGGGGTAGGCAACCTTGGCTCTTTTATGGCTTGTGGACTTCAACTCTCAGAATTCCTGAGCCAGCATGGCTCAGCTTGGAAACCTCTCCCTTTCCCCTCAGCGTGGCTGGCTCAGGAATTCTGGGAGTTGAAGTCCACGAGTCATAAAAGAGCCAAGGTTGCTTACCTGTGCACTAAACCAAACTGGGTCTTTAACATTTAGATTGTTCCCACTCATTTGGAGGGAGGCACTTACCTAATGCCTGGAGCATCCAACAGGTTGGTTACCCCCGCCCAATTGATTTCCAAGTGCTACAATAAGAATTAAACCAACAACAAAAATGCAAGGTTAATAACTGAAAACAGAACTGGTTTTAAATTATTTGTCAAAGTCAGGAACATGGAAGACTATTTACATCAAATTAGCCATATGGTCCATGAGATCCTATTGGAGATGGCAGGAAAGGAACCTGCAATCTTTTCTCCATGCAGAGCAGATAGCATACCATTGAAAAAGTCAAGAATATTGAGTATAATAAAATCACCATAATTATACAATAAAATGATTCAGACATTTAAGAGCATCTAATGAAGCATCCTTCATTCATCTAATATGTTTATGGTATTTTAATTCAACATGATGAGTATTGTGTGGCCATTCTGAGTGAATTCAGACTGTCAACCACTCAAGCCTTGAGGAATTATGTGGTCATTTCTATTACCCACCTATTATAAAAGGCATTTTGGCTACTGCTACAAGTTCCATGAGCAAAAAAACTAGCCATCTAGAAGGCAGCCTCAGGGCAGTAACATAACTGAATGGTTTGCATTCAAAGGAGATGAATAAGCATCATCAAGACCTTGGTTCATTTCCTTCACTGGAGCCTGTGATTCTGACTGGATTCTTCTCATGCCCTTGCAATGAAAGGCTGAGACAATCGGCATGTGTCAATGTTCTAAACATGACACATGTCTGTCAGATGTATGTACTTTCCTAATGCCAGAACTCACATAGCTGGTTTTAGGAATAACATGCATTCTGAGTGCTGAATTATCATAGCACTGTGGGGACCTTCTTCCCTGCTTCCTCCATGGGGTTGGAGATGACTACCAGGGGTTCAGAGACCTCTTCCACGAATTCTACTGTTCAATAAAGCATCTCTTTCAATGCTTTTAGCCTTTTGAATTTTAAATGATTTTTGTTTTTCCTTGTAAATTTTAATTTGTTCTTAACTCTTGTTTTCAATTTGCATTTGGTTCATGTGTTTATATGGTTTTATTCGGGTGCTGTGTAAAGCACCCAAAGTAACTTAAGTGAGATGGGCCATGTAGAAATTTAATCAACAAAATACAAAAAAAATAAATACAGCATATAGGTGAAGATGGTGTCTGAACATGTGAGACTGTGAACATTAATTTTAGTGCAATGAGGCAGAGAGGAAGCTGAGGAAGTTTAAGCCAAAGCAATTTTTGGAACTAATACTATTTTTTCCCTAGTATACAAAATAATTGAAAAGTCAGAGTGATGTAAAGGTCTCTAGAGCACAGTATAACAGCTGTGATCTTATGCATACTGGTGTGATGATAGAGGGTTTCAGATGATGCCTTTCTCTTATCATCCTGTACTTTGGGTACACAGGCTGTACGTTAATCGAAATAGACTACCGATAGATTTACAGATTAGTTGGCTTCTGTAGCTCCCCCACCAGACACCGTTCAAATACATGAAACAATTTTTTTCCCATACTAGAGTTTTAATTTACAGTTGTATGGCAGTTTGCTGTGACAGTGTACTGAATATTTGGGAGAGAGGGAAGCACCAAAATTTGATGGTTCCATTAAGGACACCTAAGAGGTTCAGCCTTGAAGACATAGTCCAGGGATTTGGGGGAGACGCTGACCATTAGGAGTAGAAGTTGTATGAGATGGAATGAAATCCACTCATTAGATAGATTGGTTTACACCACTTGCACCTACATGGAGAAAATCAAAATCTCCTTTAATACAAAGCAAGAAAATTGGAGAAGAAGTTACTTTCTCAATAGGTTAGGGATGGACTGAGGCAGGGGTACTGCAATCTGGCTCACCTGAAATGACTTATCTTCATCCTGAGGCAAGCTGGCAGCACACACATGCCCTTTTAGAAATGGTTTCAGATATGTGAAACTCGTGCTGAAGAAACATGTGTTTTGGCTTAATGTTTATTGATTTAAATGGCTCTTGAAAACCCACTTGGTTCTTGAAAGTTAACCTGAATAGAATTTTTTTCTTACACTATTAAATGTTGGGTTAATTATTTTTAAATGGTTTCATTTTACTTTAATAAGGGCTACTACTAGGTTACATAATATTCTAAATTGCTCTTTCAGTGCTGATTTTATTCCTTAAAGTTTTCATACTTCTATTTCTATCAGTGAGCTATCATGGAGGGTACTTCCTTGAAAAGCTACAGTGAAATATTTGGAATTAAATTAACCTAACTTATTAAATACTACTATCTCTGAACAGTAGTATGTTGGCATGCTTTAAAAAGCTATCTTCCTGTTTGGTTTGGTTTGGTTTGGTATTCTTTGTTTAAAATGATGTTTGGGAAGAAGAAATAATCTTCCTTATTTCAGAAGAACTTTCTCAAGTCTATTATAAAACAAACTGACCAATGTGTAAATCAGCAGTCCTAATCTGGAAGTTCACTATTTCTAAATTGGAAAAAAAATGAAGAGTGCTAATTTGTTAATTTGACTTATAAATTAAAAGTCTTCTCATAAAATTTGTTGGTTGGAAAATGTGCTACCAGACTCCTGGTTAGTCTAACACAGCTGTCCTCTTTCTATTTCTATAATGGTGTATCAGAATTGACTTACAGGTTTCTGTAGAAAAAACATAGTTACAGCTCCAACAAAGGGTATATCTGTCAGAAGGGGCTCCAGAATTACTCGTAACGTTCCATGTAACTGCAAAAAAAAAAAAAAGTTGATTTTTTTCCAGGAAAGAAAAAAATAGGAAATATCTAAAAAAATGTTTCATAAGTTGTTCTGTATCTACCTGTAGTCCTTTCACTCCTACTTTAAGCTTGGAGAGCTCCATGTGAATTTCACAATCCCCTATATAACTGAGAAGGTGTTTCAATTAGCAAGGTATTAATTAGGAGGGGGGAGAACAAAGTAAAAGACAAAACATTGTATTTTCTTATTAATTTAAAGGAATTTCTTATATTGTAATAGTATGAGATGAAGAATAAACTCTGATTTAAAAGGCATAATAGGAGTATGTATGAATACAGTTTTAGACCAGAGATACTATATTACATCACATTTGCTTTGTGAAGCAGATAACGTATTACAGTACTTTATTTTTTATTATGCTAATGTTTTTCTGCTACATATAGCGTAATAAAGACTTTAACATTTATTCAATTATTTATTTGGGCATATCAAGTAATATATTTGCCAGATTAACCCAATTTCCTTTATTACTATATAATTTTCAGGAAATCTGGTAAATTTGATCAATGTACAGTATCTATGTTTGTGTACGTATACAGTATACATATGAATGCATAAATACACATACGTACAAATAGACATCAAGAATCATAGTGAAAATGTATCTACTTTTCTCCTTTGGTTGCCTTTTTTGTTAAACAATAAGATATCATGCATTAATATCTTATTATTTTTATTTTTTCCTGCCATAAAAATCCCTTAGTGAAAAAGGGGTAGAATAACTGTACAGAATTTACTAATTGCAATAATCAGAAAACACTCTGGAATTACAAAGAAAGATAATGACCCATTCAGATTCAAGCATTATACTGAAATGAGATTAACACTGCTTCATAATAGGGCTCCAATGACATTCTACAAATTGTAACTCCTATTCTTGCTGCTTAGCATCTCAACAAATATTGCAGAGAATTTGTGACAGGAATAGCAGTTCACACATAAAATACCTAAGAAAGGTCACTCACTGGTTAATCAAAGTTTCCAATCTTTACACTGTATCTAACATCAAGTATACATGCACATGAGTTTATATTGGTTACTTCAACATATTGCAGATAAACAATAAACTGTTATCTAATAAATAAGATTCTTGCGGCTTGATGGCAACAAAACTAATTCATTTGAACAGCAAAATAGATGGCTCATTAAATAAATAAATACATACATACATATATAAATTTAAAAAATGATCACCAATACGTTGTTCCATACAAATTCCATGTTACAAAACCCCAACTGTACTGAGCCTTTACACACAAAAGTTCTTTCTTTGTGGAGATACAAGACCATCAAGCATGAACTTTTAAATTTGAATGTGTTATAGGAACATTTGGGAATCCAAAAAGCACAAAGGCATTGTCATAAATGTAGCACTGTCTTACAGCCAGGCCCATAAATAGGAAGGACTGTAGAGCCTTCCTATTTAGAGGCCAAATCTCTTCTGGCCTCTAAATGTTTCCAGTTGAATAGTATGTCCAACTGAATGACTCAAAATAGTTTGCCCAATAATGTGGCTCAAACAAGTAGCCTCTCATCTCCAGTTCTTTGCCTGTCCCCTTCAAAAGTTTTGGTCTAGTTACAGAGCTATTTACAGTCACATTTACTTTCAGTCTTTGCTAATAATGCACTGTCATGTCATAGTGAAAGATGGGAAGCATTTCCAAGAAAGAAGCTAAGTCAAATTTAGTTGACCTCCCATGTCACAACATCATGGAACTGTTTAAACTAAGTATGCATTTCCTGTGTGATCCTTTCTGCTATCAAAATGTTTAACAGAGATGTCACATTCTGCTGTCAAACTGTTTTTGCATTAACCCGATGACAGCATGCTTACTGGGCTCCTGCAGCCTTCTAGAATGTAAAAAGCCTTACTTAAGATTGTTTTGGTATTCTAAGGCAGCAAGAAGTAATAATTTCCTTTAACACACCATTCAAAGTGTACTTGCAATACAGTAAAAGATGTTTCAGTGATCAGTGTCCATTAGCAAAATCTAATTTTATTTTCTTTTTGGAAACTTCATGATTATTTTTCAAAAATAATAATGTTTGCCTGTGTAACCAAACAAAGCAGATGCAAATAAGTCTAATGAACATAAATAATTATAGAGTCTTTGGTGCTCTCTGGACTTGGTTGTTTGTTTGGGGACATTACCCAAGTAAATAACATCATCAGTACTAGTGAGTGTGGGATTTGTTCCCTGTTTATATAAAATAGGTTGCCCTGCCAGTTTTGGTGGGGATATGGTTTTCTCCTTAGTTCATTGATTAGGGTAATGTTTTCTGCTTGATTGTTTGTCTGGTGTTAATCCCATTGCACAACTGCCAACTATCTGTTCCTATGTGCAGAATGAGGCAGAAAGTCAGCATCCCCTGCCTTATCTTAAAAGTCAAAAGGCCCTAAACGGAGACACAGGAAGGATGGAGATGGTCAGCTATTTCTCCTGACATCATCAGTTCTGACGCAGGAGACTAGGTTACTAACATGGTTGGGTCTGGGAGTTGAAATCCATATATCTGGAAGGTCCCAGGCATACATGGCAGAGTGCTGGGCACATGCATGAGATATTTCAGTGGCATAAGTGGCATTGAGGCCTCGGTGAAATGAATCTGAGTTCCCACCTCATTTGCTAGATATAAGACTATGGTTTTAAAGTCTTTTGCAGGCCAAGAACATACTTGAAGATAAGTTCAAGATATGTTTTCCTGGTTGTATCTACCAACCTACTAAAGCAGACAGGGACAGCAGGGGGATATTATTGTTTTTGTTTGTTTGTATATTGGGTTCTAGACTCCTGCGAGTCCCTTGGACTGCAAGGCGTTCAAACTGGTCAGTCCTAGAAGAGATCAACCCCGACTGCTCTTTAGAAGGCCAGATCCTGAAGTTGAAACTCAAATACTTTGGCCACCTAATGAGAAGGAAGGACTCACTGGAGAAGGGCCTAACGCTGGGAAAGATGGAGGGAAATAGAAGAAGGGGACGACAGAGAATGAGATGGCTGGATGGAGTCACTGAAGCAGTAGGTGTGAGCTTAAATGGACTCCAGAAGATGGTAGAGGACAGGAAGACCTGAGGAATGTTGTCCATGGGGTCGCGATGGGTCGGACATGACTTCGCAATTAACAACAACAACAACAATATTGGGTTCTTATTTTTGTAAGCCAGCCAGAGTCATTGAGAGTCAGTGGGTGGCCATACAAATTTTCTTAAATAAATAAATAAAACTTTCCTTGGCCTTTGATTGGCTGGCTAAAAATAAACCAAAGAGTGAGTAAGGTGGGAAAAAAGGGATATTAAATTGTATTTAATTAATGGCACAGGGTCTCCTGCTTAAGCAGGGGGTTGGACTAGAAAATCTCCAAGGTCCCTTCAAGCTCTATTCTGGTTGAAGTTTAATGTCTTCATTAAAATTTAACACTTAATCCAAGAAATTAGAATTCAAGAATTCTGAGTAACAGCAACTATAAAAAAAATAGGCAAACATAATACAGCAGGGGTTCTCAACCTCGGCAACTTTAAGATTTGTGGACTTCAACTCCCAGAATTCCTCAGCCAGCAAAGCTGGCTGAGGAATTCTGGGAGTTGAAGTCCACAAGTCTTAAAGTTGCCAAGGTTGAGAACCCCTGTAATACAGGAATTCTAGCTAGCACTCTACTTTCAAATGAGACATCTAATTTAAACCATGACAGCACAACTTCCCACTTTTTCAATTCTTTTCCAAAGACAGGACATCTGCATCTCTTTTATTAGCATGCAAAATAACTTTCACTGTTAACTGTTAGTATTATACTCTGTGTATTTAATAATTTTCTCTTTCCCAATAAAAATCACAGTTCGGTGGCAACATCTGTCAAGCCTGCAGAAACTACACCCATAAGCTTGGAGAAATGCACACCACAGTACAATAGAAATGATTTCCCCTGTATTATCTCTTCTAGGAAAGGTTCAACAAAACAAATATGCATATTTCATAAGACTGTATGAAAAGTAAATTCCGCTGAACAGACAGTTATGTGCTGAGTGCCATCAAAGTTGATCTTCCATCTTCAAGCAGTGAGATCACATTACCAATACAGAGAACAAGGAAATAAATCATGTGGCTATATAATAAGTTGTGGATCACTGAATGTAATGAAAGCACTTTTCACAAATATTTGAACAAGGCAATATTGAGAGATTAAGCAAACCAAGAGAGTGTCAATTATAAGTAGCAACACACTCAGGTTTATATGTAAAATAGCTATAAATATTGCACTTGCCTGTATAATAATCTAAACTACTTAAGATAAGCAAACATTGTAATGTGATAAACTAAATAATGGGGAAACAAGCACCTATAATGCTGTTCTAAGAGGATGTTGGTAGTTTGTCATGTTGCCCCCATATTTTCATATTAGCAACATGCATCTTGTTATCCCTGACAGTCTAAAGCACAGGTGTCAAACTCACCACGTCACGTGACGTGTCGCAACATATCGTGACTTTTTTCACATTGCCGGAGCTGGGATGGGTGCAGCCTCTGATGCAACCGGCCCGTGGGCCAGCAGTTTGACACCCCTGGTCTAAAGGAACTAAAGCAGTAATGAGTCAAGGAAGCAATGTGGACAATGCATAAGAAGGTGGCTTGACGATTTGAATAGCTCCACCTTTTTTCTCAGAACTGGAGGAAGAACTTAGCACCTGCTCCCAATCAACATATAAAGATGTGTCCTCCAGGATGCCTAACTGGATGAGCTGGTTTTGAATCCTTTTCCCTTGACTAGGCATCCTCTGTGAATCATGCAGGATTGTGGATTCCTGACAAACAAGACAGGTCTATTTGCAATAGAAAACTACGTTCTCACTCAAACTCTTAAGTGAGAAAACACCCATATCACTTTTTCATAAAAGGAGCCAGAAGAGAAATACTGTAGCTTTCTCCTACAGCCAAATAGATTACTCTCCTGATGTCAACAATGCATGTTATAAGGAGGAGGTTTGAAAGTATTCAGGCAGTACTTAGCTAAACATGGCTTCATTGAGTTCTATGTTTTTATATATTCAGGGCACCCAAGGACATAAACATACAATATCACAGATTCTTACATGCACAAAGTTCAAGGCAAATGGTATTGGCCACTACTATTATTACTTATTAATAATAATTACATGCCTAATCATCAATCTATTTCTAGACAGAAGCACAATAAACTTTCCACTTCAGAAGTAGTGACTTTTGCTGTATTCATACCTAAGATTTTTTTTAATGATTCTGTTCTTGTTTCAAGATATTCATTACATCTTGGTTTAATCAGATGCATATTCTCTGCTAAACATGGACTACGTTGAACAAACTGCAGGCATCCAATCAGCCCATTTTTTCCTATAAATATAGCCTGCAATCATTATCCTTCTTGGATAGTCTCAATCTAAGTTTCCCCATTTGAAGCAAACACTCATCTTTGTTCATTTGTTTGCATGCTGTACACTTAGAGAAACACCTCTCTAAACTCATGTTCATCATGCTAAATGTGCCTTTGCAGGCCACACGGTACCATAAGTTGTCTCTATTTCATTTTTATAGCATAGTATCAAATATATTTCTAGGCATTTAACAAAGTAGACCACAACTTACTTCTTGGTAAACTAGAAAAATGTGGGATAGACTCACCACCAGATAGATTTGTAACTGGCTGACAAATCATACTCAATGAGTAGTCCTTAATGGTACTACATCTACACAGAGGGAAGTAAGCAGTGGGGTACCACAAGGTTTCATCTTAAGCTCAGTACTCTTCAATAACTTCATAAATGACTTAGATGAAGGGATAGAAGGGGAACTCATCAGATTTGCAGATGACACTAAGCTGGCAGGAACAGCCAATACCCCAGAAGATAAGCTCAGGATCCAAAAAGATCTTGAGAGACTTGGACAATGGGCCTTATCCAACAACATGAAATTTAATGTGGAGAAAAGCAAGGTTTTACATCTAAGCAGGAAAAACCAAAGTCACAAGTACAGATTAAGTGAAATTTGGCTCAAAAATAGTAATTGTGAGGGCCACTTTAGAGTCCTAGTGGACCATCACTTCAACTCGAACCAGCAGTGTGCGGTGGCAGCCAAAAAAGCGTATGCAATCATTAGTTGCATAAACAGAGGCATAGAATCAAAATAACATGAAGTATTAGTACCATTTTATAAATCCTTAATAAGACCACACCTGTAATACCTCATCCAGTTTTGGTCACCACATTACAAAAAAGATGTTGAGACTTTGGGGAAAAAATGTAAAGAAGAGCAACTAAGATGATTAAAAGTCTGAAAACAAATATGTATGAAGAATGGTTGCAGGAATTAGGTATGGCTAGTCTAGAGAAAAGGACTAGGGGTGACATGATAGCAGTATTCCAGTATTTGAAGGGCTGCCACAAAGAAGAGGGGGTCAAATTATTCTCCAAAGCACCAGAAGACAAGACAAGAAACAATGGATGGAAACTATTCAAGGAGAGAAGCAAGCTGGAATTAAGGGGAAACTTCCTAACAGTGAAAACAATTAAGCAGTGGAACAGTTTGCCTTCAGAAGTTGTAGATGTTTCATCACTGGAGCTTTTTAGGAAAAGACTGGATGGCCACCTGTCTGAAATGATATAGGATCTCCTGCTTGAGCAGGGGGTTAAACTAGAACACCTCCAAGATCCCTTCCAGCTCTATTCTGATTGATTCACTTTAGGAAAAGCAAAGCAATCATTATTAACAATAAGATGCACAGAAAACTTCACTGTTCACAGATTATTAGGAAGCCAATTGTGCGTTTTCCCAATGATAAACCATAAGAAACAATGCAGTTCTATACTACCATATCTGCAAGTCCAGGATTACTTGTCTTCGATTAACTTCTTTGGTGTAGGTTTTCACTCCTTTAATTTTAGGACACTGAAAACAAAGCACACAACAGTATTACTGATGCAGCAATGAGAAATATATCAATAAGAAAGCCCCATTTATCTTAGCACAAATATAACAGCCAAACATCAAGCTAGAGCTATTGTAATTTTAAAAAAATCTGCAGAAAGAAAACAAAACAATGGGCAGGAGAGAAAGATTACAGAGTATTTTCTAATCTGCTACCCTTCAGAGATATTGCAACTAAACCTGGTATCATTTCCAGTCACCAGGGAGTTCAAAGATTTTTCTCCAACACATCTGGGAGGCATCATCTGGGGGAAGGCTGTGCTGTAATGCAGACACTAAGTTTGCGTTTTAAAATTCAAACAGCCAGAAATGTTAGCTGTTGAACTGAACAGAAGGAAACTCGAAATTTAAAAACTTCCAAGAAAACAGAAATTCTCATTCCAATTTAAGATTACTGAACAAAATTAAGTCTTTAAGTAATTGAATTGACAATGCAAAACATTTTCTTTCAATAGTATTGTGTGCATTTTTTAAATAACAAAGCAAAGGATCTTTACTCTTTTTATATTAATAAAACTAGTGAATAATGAACGGAAAGAGGATTTTTTTTAACCATTGATAACCCCGATAAATACAGACTACTTGACAACAACTAGAACAGGGTGGGAGAAAACATAAGAAAAGTTCAGAGTACTGCTTCCTACCGTAACAGGAGTTAAATTTTAAAGTTGCAGCATCTCTTTGTTATCTTTTTAATGCTAGCATCTTGAGGACAACCAAGTACAATCTGAAAGATTCTGAGAATACAGTACCTATTTTGAATATAATGGACAAAAGTTCACAATCCTTTTGCACAAACATCTATTCTTTATTACCCTACCTGCACTTTTATCTTTCAGTCAAGTAACTTAAGGAATGGGTTTGAACAGGATCATTTTATTGCAGCTATTATTAATAAAATGAATATCATAAATCATTGTATCTATCTTAAGCCTAAATGAACACAGAAAATACACTCATGAAAAACTAGTTTGGATGTGACAGTCATTTTCAAAGGCATCGCCTTACCTTATCTCCAAGATGGATTCTAGTAAATGTACATGTTTTCAGATGTACATTCTTTCCTCTGATTTTTGGTTCAAGGATTTCCTTAAATGTTTTTTCCATAATTGTTCCAAAATATGGCCAGAACTGTTCAACAATCTATTCATAAAACAACAAAAAGCTAAAATCACCACTTGTACATTACCATTGTTTACCATTTTTATTTTGAAGACAAAATGCCAACTTTGGAAATGTCTTTATGCTTCTAAAGTGATAGAACACACACTCTTTAGATGAAAATGAGCAGGTTAAATATTGTGGTATTTCTGAATTCAAACTGATAGTCTTGGCATATTACACACCAGATTTAACTGGCTGAAAAGAAGAAAGCTTGCATAATTGATGTGGCAATAACCAGGGGATAGTAGAGTAGAAGACAAAGGATTGGAGAAGGCCACAAAGTATCGAGATCTGAAAATAAAAGCTAAAAGATTATGGTGGTGGACCCCTGATTATTGGTATACTGGGTACCATATCAAAAAATCTTGAACAACACTTAGAAAATCTGCACATTGACAAAATTTCCATCTGACAATTACAAAAGGCCATCCTGCTTGGATCCGCACTTATGACACAGAGATACATCACAACACCCTAGGTTCTTGGGAAGAATTGGATGTGTATGAAGGCCAACACCAGCTAAAGAACTGGCAGCTATGATTTCACATTGTTGGGACAAGATTAGAAGATTCAGAAAAAATGATTTTCAAGCTTAAAACACACATTTGACAATACTGCTTTAATTTAAGCTGTGAATTAGATTCCTTCATGATTTCCCTGGGTTGCGTAAAATTTCCCAAAGTACTGAATAATTTTCATGCCAGGTATTCATTCTCTCCCTCTCCTCCCCCTCTTCTCGCTACTGCTATGAACTCCTAACATAACATTAGACCCTGTAGTTCAATATTTCACTTTTCCTCCGAATCTAATATGTAAAACTTATTACTTGGACATGGGGACATTTCATTCTATATGTCATATGAGATCAAAGTCTGGTGCTGATGACAACTTTTCCAGTCAGTTTACAGCAGTTTGATTGACACTGAGGATATTGTAGATTTGGGCCGGCAAGGAAGAGTCAGATGATTATAGAATAATTACCAGTTTTACGAAGATCTGCCTAAGAAGTTTCAGTGCTGAGCATATATTATAACATAAATGCTATGTCTAGTTAGTTTTGGTAACAATGATGGCTGCACAATTTGTTTTGGAGGGTTCCAGGCAAAGGCAGATGGCAATGTTTTTCAGCAGAAGAGAATGTCGATCAAACAAACTTCAGGGCAAACCCTGAACATGATACAAATGATACCCAACTTACCCCAGCCACTTAACTAGAGCAAACAAGCTTATTCACGGGTGATTCAACAGCCAAGTTACAAAGCAAACTTTGAAGCAGAAACATTTCAGCCTTATGCTTATCATGCTATAATTCATATCCAATGCCTTACCTTGTTCAGCCATTCTACCCGCTCAACATCTGGGAAGTGCACCTGTAAAGCAAGGCAAAGAAGAAATGAGTGAAAATTGACTGGATTATGAGAATTACTAAGCAAGATGCAAGTAAAGTGACAGGACTAACAAAGGACTATTATAAAGGACTATTATATAGCATGATTACATAGCAATACCAAAAGAGTCCCTTCATTTTCAGATTTAGATCCATTATGAGACAATTACATTTACAAACAGAGCTCCATGCTGAAAACGGAAGACAAGATTAATTCAGCTCAAAGAAATAGCTATAGCTTTTAGAAACAGCAACATTTTATATACAAGCAAACTAATTTCTGCTTATTATCTTGATGTTCAGGGGGGTACTTTTTATTTTATGGGAACTTAATTATTAGTTGTTCCAGAAACAGGCAATCAATCAATCAATCAAATCCAAAATTTAGTTTGTGGAACTTCCAGTTAAAAATCAATTAAGCAATATTTCTGAAAAACACTTCTGTCTGGCAGCTTCTTCTTCTGAGAATAGTCAATTGGAGTAAGTCAACCAACTATCCAGGAATCATGACAATGGCATCTATAGAAGCCCACAATTATCCTTAACATGCAATCCAAGTTCTCACACATTTAAGGGTGGAGATTACTTAAATACTGGGATTTTTTTACCTTCAATTTTTGTCACCCACGCTAATGTGAAATAAAGTGATTTATTTTGTCTTGTTAGTTTTATGCTAACTCTTCATAGTAAACCAGATTTATTGTACAGATAAAATTTGCGCACCTCAACTTATTAAAAAGTGAGCAACAATAAAGGCCTATTTTGTATTTTCATTTTAAGGTAATCCTAGTAAGTAAAATTGCTTTTCCCTAAAGTCTGTGATCAAATATCTTAATTAAAAGGGCCATGCATTCTTTAAAAAAAATTAACTGGAAGTCTGATCTAAATTAAGATTAGAGGATAATGTTTTTGCTTTTAATTGTATTAAATATTACAATTAGATAATTGTTAAGATTTCTAAGTGCCACCGATAACATACCTCATTATAAACAAACTTATGTAGCTTTAAAAAACAAAAGGGAAAAATAACAACTTTTCTAAATAATATTGATATATTGGAAGTGCTTCACAATCAGTGTTATTAATTTCCCTGTGCTTCTAAGTTTCCATTCACTTCATGAGTAAAATGTCACACTAAGTCCTTGGTTATAGAAAAGGAAAGGGCTCCCTCTGTGAAAGAGATGGATGTCTTTAAAATTTGATACATAATAAATAAAATTAAAAATATGATGAAAGTACAAATATAATTCATAAATAAAAGTATTATTACCAAAAGTTATAACATTATGTATCCTTCCTACACTGCATGTACTTTTTAGTTGAGGGGATAATTGTAATTATGTCCTGAGCTTGATTGATGGAGCAGGTGCAGGAAGCTGCACTGAGACCTTGGCAGACCAGGTGGTCTGCTGAGCCAGACAGGCTGTCTTGGAGTTACTGAGCATGCATTTGAGTGGGAAAATATGTTGCATTCATTGGCTGACAAGGCCCCAGGATGAATGTATTTTGTAGAGTGTTCTGTTTAAGCCTGAATAAAGAAGTACCTGTTTGTTACTTTGCCTCGTTCAATGCCTATCAATGCGCGAAATAGAACAAATAGTATATTAGCTTACAGTACAAGCACTCTCTAAATTAGAGATCCTAGTTAATATAGAATAGTCTGAGCATATTAACCCCCAAATGGCCAAATTTTCCTGCTTTGTGTCCTCACCATTAATAGGGAATGCTGTATATAGCACAGGTATAACTAAGGCTGATAACCGAATCTCCTCTGCCTGCCTTACTAAAAAGCATTTTAGAAAAGTCTTGACTGAGCAAAATCATGAAAATACAGAGGTCAATATTTATGGGTCCATTTGGTGACTTTGTTACTCTTTCTGCACTTTGCATAACTTGCTTATCCTGAAAATATGATGAATATGAACTCTCTCTCTCTTTATGTGTGTGTCTCTGTGTGTGTGTGTACACTTACACAGATATGTATATATCACATATATTTAAACATATAGTGCAGGTAGTCTTTGACTTATGTCTGGTTGTTTAGAGACAGTTCAAAGTTATGATGGATCCTAAGTATTTTAAGTTTCGAAGTTGCAATGTCCATTCCATGGTCACATGACTGCACTTTGGGTGTTTGGCAAATCGGCCTGCATTTACAGCCATTTGCAACATCCTGCGGTCACATGAGTAATTTACAATGTTTCTCCCCCCCCCCCCCGGAAACTAGTGTTTATATCCAGTTCTTGGAAAAATTGCCCCATAGTGAGCAATGACTTCAGTTAATGACCACAGCATTTACTTAATGACCGCAGTGTCATAAAATCAGACATGGTCACATAATGGCCTGCTTTACAACAGTCACAACTTACTTACAATTGAGCCGAAATTTTGGGCTCAATTAAGGCTGTAAATTGAGGACTATCTACATATTATGTGAGTAAATCAGATAAACGTGAGGATATATGGTAATAAAACCAAGGAATTTATGCCTACATGGCTAGTAGCTTTAGGAGAAAAATAAAATAAATGGCAGGTTGAGATCAGTTCAGTAAAAATGATAATCACACACTAGCAAATCCTGCAATGTAAATTGCACAAGATTTGCAGGGGAATATGCATCTTCCTTTTTTTCCCACTGCAATTCTCAAAGACATGCTTATGACATTTATAAGCTTGGTTCCATGTATAAACATATTAACATCATATACAATATAATTCAGACTCAGACAAGGTGGGGGAAAATCTCAATATGAGCAAAGCTGACGTTAGATGTGATGTGGGTATTACAAGTCTTTTGATGGGAGGGATAGTCCAACAGGCAGTGGAATTCAGGAATTAAATTCAGTACATCTCAGTGGTGGGATTCAGCCAGTTCGCACCAGTTTGGCAGAACCGGTAGCTAATTTTTTGTTGCCCAGGCCCAGAATGGACTTCTGGAAGCCGCATCCACAAAGTGAATCGGTTGTTCATATACCATATTTTTCCATCTATAGGACGCACCCTTGTATAAGACGTTCTGGCAGGTGAGTTTCTCTGCGCTGATCAGCTGTTCGGCAGAGCACCAAACAGCTGAGCCAGCAAATCCGGAAGTTCAGCTGGCCGACGATCTTGCTCCCTCCCGCCCTCCCATTAGTGGCAAGCCCACAGGGGCTTGACACCTGCACCAGGTGGCATGGCAACCCACACAGGCATGCCCTGGGCTGCGGAGGTTACCATTATTTTTTCGTGTACAAGACGCACCTGATTTCTGAACAGGGTGTTTGCAGGAAAAAATAGTATCTTACACACAGAAAAATACGGTAATTGAATCCCACCACTGGTACACCCTGTTTTAGAGATCCATGTCTCCCTTAAAGAAATGGCATTTCTCATTATCACTCTATTTTATAGGAATGCCTGCACGGACAGTTAGCCTCTAATCAACCTAGGCAGTCTCTTGTTCATGATCAGTTATAGAAGCATGAGAAAATTACAGGTGTAAGCAGAAATGGCAATCTCTTCACTGCCACAGTTTCCTGTTAGTCAGTAAGAAAGGTCATTAAAGGGATGGAACCACTGCAAGAAGCAGTCAAATGCTACTGGTCAAGACCAGTGCCCCACTCCCACCCTCAACAATAATTTTGGAGGGAGAGACCAGCTTTGGTCTGCTTGCATGGGAGAAGATATAACCAACCAAGCAAAAGTCACTGTATCCTGTCTTAGTATTAAGTGTACTTCCACCTATCAGGTATCTGGTCTAAGCAAGGAGGAAACAAACCTGCCTTCAATGGTGCAGTGATTCACACGAGATTGCTTTGTAATGCAAAACAAAAATGCAAAGTAAATGAAATGATGAGCCATGTCTGATTTACAGTACTCTAGGTATTTCCTACTCAGCCTCAGTGTTACTCACGTGTAACAGAAGAGCAGAGCAACAGAAAGACTTGACCCCTAAGGCAGTTTTAAAGAGTGTTTGTTAGAATACCTGATATGAACTGATACAAATATAGGCTTAATCTGTACTTCTATATGGTTTACTCAGTCACACAGAGTCCAAGCTTCATTTTGTTCTTGATCTCACCCATGACTTTGTATCTCCAGATGGACTATCCAGGCAGAATTGGACTATGCCACTCACGATCTTAACTAGTTCATAACACAAGCAAATATTTATCACTGCTGGTATACTATAAAAGAAAAACATGCATAAAATAACCAGGTGTTTTGTGATAATTCCAGTGAACCAATGTGACTTGTCAAACTTTGTTGCTTTTTATTCCAAGGAAAAGGGCCCCTCTATTGTAGGTAAGCATCAAAACCTTTTAAAATACTAGGCGAATAGTTCACTAGTTGTTTGCAAGTCCTGGTCTAAATGGATCTCACTGAAACAATTATTCTTTATTTACTCTACACTAACATTCACACTAATGGTGTAATGGCTATTGTATTGTTTCTGTGTAATTGGGAGAGGTCAGGAAGAGGCATTCTGTTCTGAAAGTACTACGTGCTCAGGTTAACGAATTCAACAGTTCATAATTGGCAATAATACTTACCTCTTTCCTACATAGAAGCTTTTATATAGGAGGAGAAGCTGTACTTAACCTTTCACGTTAAGTTGGCAGAAAAAGAAGAAATACATTAGTAACTGGCTAGGCTGTTTTCTAAGATGAGAAGTATTTGGATCAGTTAGGATTACAAAATCTAAGTGCCAAATTTACCATGTGCCCGGTGCTTGAGATTTAGGTAAACCCAGGACCCAACTAATGTTTGCTTATTATTACTCTTATCCTATTTCTGTTTTTGAAAGAAATTGAGACTGCTTGTAAAAAAAGATTCCCAATCAACATCCCACCCAAAAATATATCAAAGTCATACCCATTTAACAGGTTTGTCTGGTTTCTACTCCAGATTCCTTCATAACCAGCTCTGTAATACCTCCAGAAAGAACTCCTTTGGAAGTTCCTTTATTCCTTCATGAAACAGTTCTTGGTTCAAAGAATTAAGAGAATGCTCTTTGCTTAAGGTCCAGAATTAACTCTGACACTCAGAACTTTTCAAAGCCATAGGACCTGATAGGTCTCAGGTGGACTTCAAAGGCTTCATTCAACTTGCACACACAAGCTGACTACTTTAGCAAATCCTGTACTGTAATAATGTGATATTTGTAAATAAGTCATTAACTCAATAGGACACAGGTGTCAAACTGGTCATGTCACATGACGTGTCGCGATATATCGCGATTCTTTTTGCATTGCCGGCAATGGAGTGGGCACGGCTTTGGTATGATGAAACCAGCCCACGGGCTGGCAGTTTGACACCCCTGCAATAGGAATACCTCTGCAGATGTTCCATTGCACCCTAAATTTAATTGAGCAGGCGGTCTAAAGTTACCAGTGCTAAGGCAACCTGGGTTTATACACTGTACTAAGCTATAACATGATTTCTTTGGCTTTGCTTAGCATATTGAATGGATGTAATCAAACTTGGCTTACTCAACAATCCATGATTAAAGAAACTGGAGATTATTTTCCAAATATGTTATTTTACTCAATTCTACATCCACCCCTTTATTATGAAGCAGAACAGAATGCTCCCAGAAATCTATAACATTTCTGATGACATTAAAGGATACAAAATACTTTTCTACTTTTTTTTTGATGAGCTAACCTCTGGAATCTATTTATTTATTTATTTGATGTAAAGGTAGTCCTTTACTTACAACCACAATTTTGCTCACAATTTCTGCTGGTAAGTGAGAGTGTTGTTTGCCTTACTTTACAAGCTTCTTTTGCCAAAGTTCTTAGTGTATCACTACAGTTGGTAAGTTGGTAATACACATGACCCTGGGACAATGCAACCGTCATAAAGTCTGAATTTTGATCATGTGATCGTGGGGATGCTATAAGGTCATAAGTCGCTTTTTTCAGTGCTGTTGTAACTCCGAACAGTCACTAACCAAACTATTATAAGTCAAGGACTACCTGTATATAGTGCAGGCTCAAAGTAACATCCATGGCACAACCCTCTCTAATGTTGTCCTCCGTAGAACTTTGTGAAGTAGGCTGGGGGATAAGGATTGGTCCAAAGGTACTCAATGAGCTTTCATAGCTGAAAATGGACTTGAACTTGAATCCCTCCAGTCCTAGTATGGGATCTTAATCGCCACAATATGGTTATGATGGGTGTTCTAGATTTGTAGTCCTCGTTAAAACTCATGATTGTATTAAGAACAAACTGCTAAAGCCTTCCCTAGTCTGGTGCTCTACAGATTTGTTGCACTCTAATGACCATTTCGTCTTGCCGATACAGCAGTTAGTTGGAAATGATGGAAGGTCCAAATAAAATATCTAAAGATGAAATCTGTTCCATCATTGCTAAGACTTGCAATGATGACGACAGCACAGTAGTAGGCTTTTGTACTGTACTTGCTACTTTGGTCCTTAATATACAGCATTACTCAAGGGGTAGAGGAAGAGACACCAACTTATCACAGCTCCTGTTTCTTCAAAACACATGTATCAACAGATTTTCTGTTCCACTAATTTACTTTATACAGTTTTTTATTATTATTTTTAATTGCAGCCAACTATGGGGAAAGTTGAGCCCATCAAATGTCTCTGTCTGGCAAATGAAGGCCCCCTGGGACATCTTCTGGAAGTCTCTACCTCACGTTTCTATCTCACCAGATGGTAGCACTCCCTGGGGTCTTCTCACTGAAGCACAAACGGGATGAGTTCACTGGAGGGCTGAGGAGAAGACCTTCTGGGAATGGCCTGAAATGTAAAAGTTCTGCCTCTCCCAGGGTGCCATTTAGCAGGACTATGCTTTTTATTGATTATATTCTGGTTTCATCAGGTGGCAACATCTGACTGGCCTTGTCTGCATCTGAAATTAAATAGGGTGAGCCTGCTTTATATTTGGAAAAGAGACCTCTAGCAAAGGCTCAGTTGTAAGCTATACTGGGAAGTAGAAAAACATATTGGAAGAAAGCAGTGGTAAACCACTTCCATAGTATTGCTAACTGAACTATATGGAGGCTTCCAATAAATCGCCAGGAGTTGGGATTGAGTTAAAGAATTTAACTTTATTGCTGTTTTTCTAAGCCAGAAAATAACTGAAGTTACTCAACATTATATATTTTATTATTTCATTCACCCACACCACAATGAGATCCTGTCTGCAGCACAGCCCAACATTTGTAAATATTAAAGAAACAAAGATGTCAATATTAGTTGGAGATGGGGCATAGAGAGAAAAATCATCCATAAGTATGGGCATAGACATCAGAGGACTTTCTGCCCAGCTACCCCATAATCCTACCAATGCCACTGCAAGCCCTTGTCTTTCCCAATGAACAACAACTTGCTACAATAGCCAAGATTTTAGGGAAGGGTTGAGTTTCAATAGAATTGGAAGAAATCCTTAAAGGGCAGTGGAATTCCTAGACCAGAAAAAGCTCCACAGATTTGTTCTTGGCAGCAAATGAAAGGTGTTCTATTTCACTCTGGGGAAGTGATGTTGTTGTTTTTGTCAGTCAATGACTTTGTGCTTGGAAAAATATAAAAACATTTTGAAAACAAGTCCTAAAAAAATTCAGAAATGGACTGCAAACCTTGCATCAATCATTTTAACTACAAAACATAATGAACAGAAATTTAAAAGTCACAAATCACAGCTAAAGCCTTGTAAAAATAAGTGCTGAATGCTGGGCATCAGTATGGCTTTATAGGGGAAAGATCTGTAAAACAGTGCCATTACAACTTCAGATCCTTTGCCTCAAACTAATTCTCACCCAGCTAGCCCCTAGGAGACAGCCTTCAATGGATGATGCTCTTTAATATTCTGTATTCTACACTGGGTTCCAATCAATGTCCTGCAACATGCTGTTCAACTTTTACTCGGAATCCTATTAAAAGTAGCTAACTTATCACAAAGAAGAGTGAGTTAACCTATTCTCCAAAGCACTTGAGGGCAGGATAAGAAGTAACAGCTTGAAACTTATCAAAGGGAGATCCAACCTAGAACTAAGGAGAAATTTCCTGACAGTGAGAACAATTAATCAGTGGAACGGCTTGCCTCTAAAAGTTGTGGGTGCTCCATCACTGGAGGTTTTTAAGAAGAGATTGGACAGCCGCTTGTCAGAAATGATATAGGCCTAATAGAAGACCTGCAAAGTCCCTTCCAACTCTGTTATTCTGTTAACTTACTTCCGATCAGTAGGAAAAATAAGCAAGTAGCATATTTAAAATAAATCACAGGTTTTGATTCATGATTGATTATTTGTCAGGTGTCGAATTCTAAACCAGCAGTGGAGAATAGCAAATCCCCTCCCTAAAAGAAGACCGATGGACAAGAACCATTGCACCGCCAAGTCTCCCAACCTGAGATGGCACATGGGCTTCTTGGTGGGAGGGGGTAAGTGTTCCCTACTTGATACTATTTAACACCAGTACCAAGCATCAGAGAGGGAGACAATTAAAGCTTCTGGAGATACCAGCTCCAGGGGCTCATTTGCAGAAGAGGCCCCAGGAGAGCAAGCCCCCTCAGCTCCCATGTTATCCCTTAGGCCAGAAAGAGAGCAAAGTCTGTTTTGTGCTACTCACCCAAGCCGGGAGCTGTTGTAGGGCGATCCCTTGGCTGATAGCTTGCTTCTCATCCTCAACCAGCCCGAAGGCTGCCAAGAGCCGGGACTGCTTCTCTCGCCGGTTCCTTCTCCACCACATCCAGAAGAACAAGCCGACCAGCACCCAGACGGTACTGAGTCCCAGGTAGCCGGCCAGGTAGACCGGCGCCAGGCACAGCACCGCCCGGCCCGCGAAGGCGCTCAGCTCACGGAGCAGCGGGGGAAGAGGCTTCGCTTCCCACCGCGAAAGTTGTTCTTCGCTCGGCTCCATCTCAGCAGAGTCCGCCTGCCCCGGGGCCGCAGCCGCCGACTGCATGGCAGATGGAGCCCGAGCGAAACCACGAAGGACGAAGACGCCGCGGCTCCCGGCCGGGCGGGCAGGTGCTCAGTCCCTTAGGCAGCCCAGGGCGCTCCAAGCGCTCGTTGAATAGCATCCGCGGTGTTGCTACTGTTGCTGCGGCTGCCGCCGCCCATTGACTCTCCTCCTCCTCGTCCTCCTCCTCCTCCTCCCCCCTCAGGGCCGCCCCGGCAAGGCCAAGGGAACTCCCGCTCAGGTGTGCCGCTGATTTTCGGCCCCGCCCTCTCCTCCCAGCGGCCGGGCCAGGCAGGTGGGAGAAGAGGTCATATAGCTGCTCTTTGCTGCCCCCTAGAGGGCATCGGTGCAAGCGGAAAGGAAAAGCCTCGGCCAGTTTGTCGATGGAGGTTCGCGGTCATCCAGGTCATAGTTGTCCCAAAGGTGCTTTTTCAAGAAGCAACTGGACTTTCTTCGGTTTTCTTGGAAGACATTTCGCTTCTCATCATTCTTCTTGGATGAGAAGGGAAACGTCTTCAAAGAAAAACAAAGAAAGTCCAGTTGCCTCTTGAAAAAGTACCTCAATAAGTTTGCAAAGGCAGACCCAGCCTGTTTCGGCAACTTGATTGTGCTTCCTGATGGTGCTATGAAGCCTGTCATTGGAGCCGTTACAGCAGTTTAGTGGAGTCCTTGGTGCTCTCTGAGGTTGCTTGCTTGCTTGCTTATAGACATTTCTTACCCAACCGGGTATTTTTTTGTTAAATTTGCCCCCTAACTCGCATGGGGCTATTCCAGGCAGCTTACATTATCACCGTGCTGAAGATATTACCTAGTTATTATTAATAATAATAATAATAATAACAATAATAATAATAATAATAAAAAAATTCGCTATTAGTCAATTGCAAAAGGCGGCCTTACTAGAAACTGCTTCCATCCTGCGATGATATCTGTAATACCATCAAACATCCACATCTGCCTATCCCAGGTCCTGGGTAAGGACTCGATAGGTAGACAAAATGCCAAATCCAGTCTGAACATCTGGCTGACTGTGCGATGATCAGTAATAATAATAATAATAATAATAATAATAATAATAATAATAATAATAAAAAAGTTGGATGTGACCTTGGAGGTCCTCATTTGCAAGCAAGTAATCAAGTTCAGAGGGCACCAAGGACTCCACAGTTCAATCCTGAGAGGCAAATATTTTCTTATATTTAAGGTGACCAACCGTCCTCCTTTAGGGAGGACAGTCCTCCTTTTGTAAGTTCTGTCCTCCCTCAAAAAGTATCCTCCTTCATGTCCTCCTTTTTGATATTTGAAGACTAATCTGCAGGGCTTTTTTTTTTTCTCATAGAACGCTCAGAACGGCATTCCGGCACCTTTTTTTAATGTTTTTTTTTTTTCAACTTTTGCATGAGCTGTGCTACTCCCGCTATTGGCTTTTGAAAGCCAATAGGAATTGCTGCTGAGCGTGTCAAAACACCCGGCTGGCAAACTTTGCACATGCAAGTTGTCTGTATTATTGTTGCAATGAATAAAATGTTTCTTTTATTTATGATATTTTTTTCTTCAATTTGTGTCCTCCTTTTCATTGTAAAAAAGTTGGTCACCTTATTATCGTATATTGGAACAGTAGTTTATCCCAGTTGAAGATATTCATGAGCCTCCAAGTTGCCTTTCCACCAAGTCTTGTCCTGGATCAGCAAACATTTTATGTGGGACACAAAATCACCCCAAGCCACATTTTCTGGAGGAATGAGGCCCTTCAGATTGTTTTGTTAGCATAGCTTCTGCCTCTGGTTATTCCAATGGCCCTTTCGCTGCTATCAAGCCCAGATCTTTCTGTGTAGGTTATCCTCTTTCTGGGTCAGTCCCAAACCTGTAGCCACAGCTTTCTAAGAGCACTTTATTATTGGCTATATGCATGCATTATAAATTCCTGCAATGGCATATTTTACATGTTTGCACAAAACACTAAGCCAAAACATGATTGGTTTGGTTGCAGCTTAGAATACTGTCTGAAACTCAGGTGCAGAATGTAAATACGTGATGAAGCTCTCTTAATGACCTTAAGCCAGTTGCCTTTTTCTGCGCAGCAAAGTATTCACACAGTTAAAGTGAAAGTAAAGGTAGTTACTAGTTAAATACAGCAAAGGTAAAATCTCCTTCAAGCTGAGTTTTCTTGTTGATCTCATGAACCTGACTACGGAGTTGGCAGGATTGTAGTAGTGACCGGCCATTCCCATCTTCTGGAATGTTTTATGGCCCTCAGTCTGTTCTAAACCCTGGGAACTTATTGATAAGGCTCCTATTCCAAGTACTAACGGGTACAATCCCATTTACTTTCCTAAAAGAATTGGATGTTTCTGGATTACATTCTTAACAAAAGATAATTTAACTTAAATTTCTTCATCCTTATTTTCTTGATTTCTATGTCACACTGAATCATACTATAAACATACCGACTAGGCTTGTATAATTTACTAGGATAATGTGGGTGGCTGGTTGTGGTTCAGGGTATCATGCAAATACAGCTGTGATATTATGAACCATGAAAGAATTGAAAAGGGCAAAGAGGATTATATTTCTTCAATTGTTCTTACAAGTTTATCATCATGTAAAGATTGCCTTAACATAAAGATCAACTTTGTGACCACATGGACACAGGTATGCATTTATTTTTTTTTTGGCAAAAGTATGAATGTGGTTTGTCATAGCCTTGTTCTGGGATTTTTATTTTTTATTTCTTTGAGTTTCCAGTCTAATCTTCTGCCCAAAATTTTCTGATGGTATTCTGTTCAAGAATGAACTAGATTCAGTCTTGTTTAGTTTTTTTGGGAGATTAGCCAAGGTGAGTGGAGTTGCGATAAATATTTTTTGTTGAAAACTCAGTTGGGGAGATATGGATTTAGAGAATTAATTTAATTTTTGCTTTGACATACAACTGCAGATTGAATACTACAGAAGACAGACCATGATTACATTGAAAGAGAACTAGCTTTCATAGACCACAATGTTGTTCTATAGGATTTGATGGTAATACGGCTGTTGGTTCCCTTATGCAGGGAAGGAGGGGAGAACTTTTCTTTGGAACAACATGCTAGATTTAAAAAAACCAAAACTTCTGTATTTTATTACTTTGCTCCTAATGCCATCTGGTGCTTAAATGAAAAAATGCAAGAAAAGATAGATTACCGTAACAGTCCCTATTTATTTTATGTAGTCAGCCCGTAGACTATAAAGGAAGCATTAACCTAATTGTTAAAATATATTTTAAATATTGGAAGTGAAATTGTGGGTGCTACTTATTTATTATTTCTGCAGCAATAAATGTGTGCTAGATAACAATAAAAGAAAAGGTACACTTGAATTATTTACTCAACAAGTTCAGCAAACTGGCAAAACTGGAATGCCTGCATTTTATTATGGTAGATAATTCCAAGCATACAATAACTAGGAAGGTTTCCATATTTGAATGGTGCTATAGGGCAAATGGCTTTTAGATTAACTTGTGTTTATATCTTTCTAAAAAGAGCTAGCATACATACAGTGTAAATCATGTTTTTCCCTTTTGGATAGACAATGTTATTGAGAATGTAGAGGAAAAAAAGAAATAGGAAATACTAATTCTTATACCACTCCATATACTGCCTTCTTGCTTTTCATCCTTTTAAGCATGGTTCTTCAAACATGCCTGGCTGAGGAATTCTGTGAGTTGAAGTCCACAAGTCATAAAAGGGCCAAGTTTGAAGACCTTTGCTTTTAAGGATCTCATCAACTCCATCCATCCTTGACTTTCCCGGTCTTTCCCTTCCATTCTACCACTACCATCTTCAGAGAGAGTCAAATCAACCAAGGTGGCAGTCATGCATTTAATCAAAGATCATCTCTTTTGTGTATGTGTACAATATTGGTGCATATGTAAGAGACAAGATGTTATTTGCAACATGTAACTTCCATCTTGCCTCTCCTTTCCACCTCTCCCTCCAAAGGATGCTGTTGCTTTCAACCCTTTCACTCTTCATGTCTTTGTTTTACAATCCTCTCTATATGACCAAACCATCTTAACATCTTGCATGGGTCACGCACGTTGGTATTCAATCCACATTCGTTCATCATCGGTTCATTTCTGACTTCATCTCTTCTTGTTTTAGCACATGTACTTCTTAAGCAGCTAGCTGATTCTTAGTCCATTCAATTATGATTTCCCTGTGGGTGCTGCCACTTTAGGCGAGGTTGAAGATACGGTCATAGTCTTTTACCCATGCTTGGAGACTATTGGGATTTAGGTGGGATGAAACAGACTAAAGCTCAATTCAAGAGAGATGGAGTTTTATTTTTATTCCCTGAGGTTCTCCATCAGCCCCCCAGTGTGGTTCTTGCAGGCAAGGCATAACACCAGAAGGATGTAAACGCCTGTCAATAGACAACTACAAATATAGCACCACCAGCAAATTTAAAAGGATTCTTTCATAAACGTTAATGTATTCTGCACTCAATGAAGTGCCTCTCGCTGAAAGTGAAAATTAAGCAATGTACAAAAAAATGAATGCAGGTCTGAATCTTACATTTACAGCCTTAGGGTATTATGCATTAGAATTTAAAAAGGCTTAAATCTATTTGTTATTCAGGTCAGTTTATTTTTCTTCTCTTCCTATAATTCTATAGTTTAAGACAAACCTCATACTTCAGTGGCTAATTGCAGTTAGCAGTACAATTCACCCTAATTATGTAATTCTAACATCAGAAAGTACAGTGCTTTTCTATGAACATCAAGCATAAAAAAATCATCAGCATTTTCCAGCTTTTAAGACATTAAAAACACCATAAATCTGTCCCTTGTAACACAATTTCAGGTGTCAATGAAAGCCATGAATCAATATATTAATATGTATATTAATAAATACATAATCTTTTGTCAGGTGAAGCAGATATAGGCAACAAGGCAAGAAAATCTGCTGAACAAATTAATCTCATTAAAAAAATGGAGAAAACGAAGCAGATTTATTTGTGTTGTGTTCAACAGTAGCAAGCTTATTTGCTGACATTTGCATGATATTTTTCTCATCTTTGCTGTGATTTCAACTAAGACTTCCTCTCTGTTTTGGCCGCTGCTAAGACAACTTTTATGTATCATCTTAAACTGGTTCTGAATTGATTCATTTTGTGACCAGGGCCATGTGTTCACTTATTCCTGATCACCTTTTCTTCTTAATGTGCTTTTTCCAGGGCTTGCCAAATTAGTGCACCTCTTTTAAATTGTAACCTTCTGCCCCTAGCCCCTTGTCCATGGCTGTGCTGGATACAACTAATAAGAATTAAAGTTCAAATCATCTGACCCAGCCTACTCCTGACCTAATCTATTTGACTTGCAGTCTAAAGAACAGCCATTGTGTTAGACTCAGGAATCCAAGAGAATCATACTTCACAGTGGCCCAGCTTTTAATACTATTCATATTATAGCCACTCAGCACAAATACAGAATGTAGTACTTTCTCTACGTTTTATTGGAAAATGTTCATTCACAGGAAATGTTCATTCACAGGAGACTGACAACACTATACATGGACATATATCAAAATGTAGGTGGGTTTATGTATGCACAGGCCAGTCTAGGAATTTAAACTGGATGGATAAATATATACATATTAACAACAGTAATCAAAGAGGCCACATAGAAGATAAGAGAAAGAAATAAGGAACACAGAAGATCAAATTGGCAATTACCCATTGAGGATTATCGCACACTTAAGACTTATTTGACACTCTTTCCTGTATACAGGTGATCTTAGTACCTGGGAAATCTATGCTTCATTCTGTGTAGCAGAAGCTCCTGCACAAATACAATGTAATTTGCAAAGTTATAGTATCTTGCATGGAAGTATAATAGTAGGGGCTAAGGATCAGCAAAATTTGACTATTTGGAAATAGAAAAATGCTGGAATATTTCATTCCTCTTTAGTCTAGCATAGTGTAGAATGGAATGTTCTGTTCCTGAATCACTAGAATGTTGTGTGTTCCTAAGGGGTGACTCACATTAAAAGAAGCATAGAAAAATGTGATTGGCACTTAAAAAAAAATTCAAGGAGAGAATTTAATTTAGGATTATAGTCTTCTCAATTGCCTTCTCTTTCAGTTTCTCTGTAGTTTCTGTAATCCTTCGGCCATATATATTTTTCTGACTCACAACATACGAATCCACAATGTCCCTCACATCGCTAGAAATAAGAATACAGAAAAAGTTTGGAGTGAGAACATGTGAATTATGCTGTTTTTAGAGCAGCAAAAGGAAATACTGTTTTAAATAAACAAGGCTAAGCAAATATCTAGAATAAAAATAAAAGCTTTTCTGACAAAGTTATATATCTGGATCATACCTGGAAGTCTCGAAATACAATCTTATATTATCATCCATGGTCTGCTCTTGTTTTAAATTGTTCTTAGAATACAAATAGAGTCCGGCTAACGAAACATATTCTATTTTTACCACAGATTCTTTTTGACTAGGTTGTCCTAGTTTTGCCTTCCAAGCTGGATACCCTGGCTAGTATCTTGACAAAATTAACTACTCCTTAAGGGGCAAGTTTTATCAGAAGGCTAAACCAGTTTTCTCTCTCTACCTCAGGGAGCAGAGTGAATTAAGTGGTTTCCAAATGTTTTAAGTGTTAAGGAAATGAGGGAAGGAACAAAAATATTATACATGCTCGGGGAAAAAAATGACCATGAAAGAAACAGCATCGGAGAGAGGGAAATGATCTTATCTGTTGGAAAGTGGGAGGGTGGGTGGAATGGGAGAAGAAGAGAAAGAAAAGTATGTTTTGGAGGATTGATCCTAAAGAACTGCAGAATAAAATGAAAGCTAATGTTCATATCCCATCTTCATTTTGTATTAAAGTATTAGAACAGAGTTTTTTGAACCTGGCAACTTTAAGAGATATTGCATGGAGTCCAACTTCCAGAATTCCATTCTGGAACATCCTAAAAAAACATTTCTTTAAAATATATTTGCTTCTTTTTTATTCTGTAACTCCACTACTGTCATTATTGAGTTTTTATTACGCCAAATAAAGTGAGAAACCTTCCAATCTCAATAAAGTCAGTTAAGGAAGCCCAAATTAGAATAAATGGTTAAAGAATGAGAAATCACCAAGTATTAAAGTATTATTAGGCCTTTTTGGAAGTAAGCCGCTTTGTCAATATTTGCAATTCTTTGCTGAATTTTACTAAAATCCAGTCTTTCTTAGTTTCCTTACTAAGTTTCTTGAGGGCATCCAGCTTTGTCCCTTTGCTCTTTTGAATCCACTGAATATGGCTGTAAGTAACCTTTGCATATCTAACATTACACTTCAGTATGATTTCTATCAGCTCTAATAGTAAAGCAATTCATTGGCGTTTACAATTCAAATAATTCCATTACCTGGAAACAGGCACAGATTTACTTAGAGATGCAAAAGAACCAACTTTCACTTCTGCATTTCCTTCACTATCAGAGAAATAAAAAAGAAATAATTGTCAAAAACCCCTGCTCCATAGTTTTATTATGAGCAATAGAATGACAAAAAGGAGTGCACAAACATTTGACTTTTCCAGAATGTTTTAGAAGGCATGATGTTCAGAAATAAATTAATATAACTTATAAGTGAAGTGATGGACCAATCTCCTTTCTCAACTCTGCCTGTACAAACATCCCTGCATGAGTAAGCTTGTCACCAACACATTTTATTAGTGTGAATGTGATTTAAATGAAGCTAAATGCAATTTAAATTATACATCTGACAGCAGGCTCTCCAGAAACCAAACCAGTGGCAATTTATGGTGGCACAATGTAGCAGTTTGGGCACCATGGCTGGCTGCATGGGAACACACATTTATGGGACTATTCTAACCATCATCTTAGTTGCCTTGAGACTCTAGACTTAAGACCTCAAAAACTTAATCAAACCTAGATGCTAAATATTTGCCAGTCAGCATTATAAAGCATATTGGCTCGCCACAAAAATCCAAGCAAGCTTGGGTTGAACATAGGGAAAATGGCAACTTTTTTTGTTCAAAGAACTATTATTTAGGAATAAAAAAACCCTTCCCCAACTACACACTGTAACTCAAAGAAAGGTTGATTAAATATTGTACTTCCTTGCCCTTAACCATTGCTACAAAAACTATATTTCTGAGTTGGAACCCTCTCTGTACCTAACCCTATCTTATTTTTGTGCTTAAGGGCAAAACCATCCATAAATAGTTATGGACTATTACTAAGGTTCACGAAGCATTTAAGCATCTCTTTCTCTCACACAAACGAGATTGCACAGCTATCCATTCAGACTATTCTATCCTTGCATTTCCTGCTCAGAACAACTGCAGGTTGCCTGCAATCCACATTTTACGGATCAGAGCATAGGTTTTGCAGTTGCACGAGATTTCAGTGGAAACAGACATACCTTCCCTCTTTTGATTTATTCTCTTCTGTTGAGAAGTCAATCTGTGGAAATTCGGCTTTTATCATCTGTGGTGTAAGTAAGACGGCAGCCTCTCCTTCAATTGCTCTAAAATTTAAGTTGCCAATTATTTTACTTTTTAAGATGTCTGACTGCAAGCAGCAATCTTGTGAGCGTTTAATTATGTGTCCACACATAAGCATCGGCTTATGATGCTAAACCCCAGGGCCTGATACGCCATAGAATTATTCTGAATGAACAGTGGAGAGAAAACTTACTCGTCAACCACGTTTTCCTTGTCTTGCTTTGGTAACTCATGCAGAATTGGAGGCACAACTTCGGGAAGCATGTCGGGGTTATAAGGATCAAGGCTGCAGAAAGTGGAATCATATCGAGATGTTAAGGAAGCACGTGGTAAGGACAATTGAAATTAACCTTATGGCTAGGTCTTCCAGTTGTATTGGGACTACCCTTCCCCTAATCCATAGAAGTATTGCACTCTAACTCAAGTGGAAGGTTTCAGGCTGAATATGGATGAACTATAGCACTGATGTCATTTTCCTGGCTTTGATTATCTACATCCTTTTCTTTCAAATGAAAAATAAATGAAGCATGTTATCATATTCTAATACAGTACCAAGCAGTTTAAAAGTAAAAATGTATTACAACAAACAGGAGCCACATTTATTACAGGATCTTCCCTATTACAGATAGTCCTTGAATTACGACCATAAGGGAGCCCAAAATTTCTAGTGTTAAGTGAAACATTTGTTAAGTGAGTTTTGGCCCTGTTTTACAACCTTTTTGCCATAGTTAAGTGAATCACTGCAATTGATAAGTTAGTAACATAGTTGTTAAGTGAAACTGGCTTCTCCATTGACTTTGCTTATCAAAATGTTGCAAAAGGTGATCACATGACCTTGGGACACAGCAACGGTCATAAGGATGAACCAGTTGCCAAGCATTTGAATTTTGATAACCTGATCATGGGGCTGCTACAAAGGTTATAAGTGTCAAAAATGGTCAAGTCATTTTTTTCAATGCTGTTATAATTTTGAACGGTCACTAAATTGTTAAGTCAAGGACTGCCTATATTCTACTACTATTCCATGCTTTACCTCTGTTTCCTCTTAACAATCTAATACACTGTTAACCTCAAACTTGCTTTAATTTGTTTTAATTATGATCTGTGGAATAAGCCATATTGGCTTAAGTGTTCAGTCATTTTCCCATTTCCCCCCATTTTACTTGGAAGCAAAGTATAATTTTTCTGGTCTCTGAAAACCATTCCTAATGCTGCACACTTTAACTATGTTTCATTTTCTATTAAATATGCCTAGAATAAGCCAACTGCAAGCTCCAGGATCTGTACCTATAGCTAAATCATTCACTCTGAGCCAGATACTAAATGATGAGCAGTAATCAAATTGTTTGCTACTGACTTTATCTAACAAATTTAAGAACCTAAACAGCTGAAGAGTAGAATACCAAAAATATTCTATATAATCAACTTATATACTGTGTCTAAAAGCAGTATTATTTTACAGCAGAAGCATCAGCTTAATCCTCTCTAGATATTTTTGACTTCAACCAACTAAATCAAATACAACAAACAGCAAGGGAATGTAGGGGATTTAAAACATCTGGAGGGCATTTTCCTTCAAGAAAAATAGCCTGTAAGCATCCAGATGTTTGGGGGAAGGGCTTTCCATAGCTTCTTACAAGGTTAAATACTTCCAAACCTTTTCTATTATGCTGCTGAAACTCTCTTTACCATTTTCAGCAGTATTTTGAGTGAAAACAGGTCACTTTGTTCTATAGAGTGAAGATGTTTTTAATAAAAATAATTATTCTTACCAGAAAGGCATTGCCACGCTATTCAGAGGTGACGTGCCCGATAAGGTTGAATTGATAACTGATGGGAATTTTCTCCAGTTAGTTACACCACGAATCACTTCCTGAAATGACCATAAACATATTAGGAAAAGCTGTCCACCGTCCCTGCCAGCTGTTAAAATTCCAGTGACAAGTTTTACCCTATGATGAAGAAACTTCTTTTGTGTAACTGCAGTGCCATTTGGGTATTTATTGTTATTTGGAAATTTTGGAAGAGGGCAAATGTGGTATTCCATGTTAGTTTCTGTATAGGGCAGGGGTAGCTTGAGATCAAGCAGTCCTGGACAAGGATTCTGAAAAGCAAAGAAGAGAAACATTGAAGCAAGAACACTTTTGGGCCAACTGGGGGTGGGGGGGTGGGGAAATCTGACAAGCAATTGGGGAAGAAAAACAAAGAAAAGCTTATAATAGTTATCTTGCATATTTTTATTGCCATCAAAAAGAAAGCACATCAGCATATAAAATCAAGTCACCCAGGATGGCATGCTGAGTCTGGTAGAAAGACTATTAGCTTAGCAATTGTGGAAGTTCTGATCAGTGATCCTGATTTTTATTTATTTATTTGGTTTTTGCTGAGTTCAATCATGGTGGTAACATATAGTTGGCTCCTTTTCTGCTGTGGGAAAGTAGCCTCTCTGGTTTGTATCTTAGTGGACTATGCAAACCTCACCAATGGCGTTCAAATGGTGAGGTTTGGTGCTTAAATAAATCTTGCTTGAAAACCATTTTATAAAAGGTTGCATTTTAAAAAAGGCTTCGGTCCAAGGGCCAAATGGTACTTGGCTGCTGATGGAGTGATATCACGGGAGCGGGAAAGGCTATACATTTTTGCCTGGGAGGAATTGTTCATTTAGGGAATATTCTTTAAGATTTATTTAATAAACATCAGTGGTTGCATTCTCACAACATGCTAAGTCATAAGATAGGTTCCACTAACCAGCAATGTGAAATACAATCAAAATATTAAGCCCAAACCAAACAAATTACACCATGTTTTAGCATAATGTGCAAATCAAATCAACACACTTCAATGGCGCTGGGAAACATTCAGGAATGGGGAATAAAATCCAAGATCTTAGCCAATAGTTAATTAATCTTGAATTAGATTGATTATTGTCCAAATATTAAAGTGTGTGTGTGTGTGTGTGTGTGTGTGTGTTTGTGTGCATATGATCAAGATCAAATACAATTGTCCTAAAATTATACAGCAACAATCTTATCTGTGTGTATTCCTCATCCTTTGTTGGTGGGACAAACTGTCCCAGTTTCCTACCTCTGTCTGTTTTACTCACAAAAATTTGAAGTGGATGATGGTTTGGAGAGTGAAGCAAAGCTTCAGGAGCTTTCAGGTTTAAGAGGGAAGTGTCCAGTTCCTCATCCTGTGCAACTGAGGGCTTTTCTTTAGAAGCAAGTATTAGCGGAATTAGCTCTTCCTAAAAAAAAAAGGCAGAAAATTATTGCATGTTCATAACAGGACCAAAAAACAAAAACCAGATCCGAAAAAGTAAAGTAAAACTCCAAACAGGCTAATTACCTCTGCGCCTGACTTCAGAATTTGCAAATATTTTGGAACCTTGTAACTAGTGGCTGCATGATGTACACAGAATGGTTGATATGCCATGCTACTGAAATGCTGGGGTACCTTGGGATAAAACAAACAGACATCCCTGAAAACCAAATAAATGAACCAACTGAAGTTCTAAAAGTATGTTCATCATTCACACACCCAGCATATAACTTGTTACAAAAGATCTCTTGGTACAGGAAAAGTGTTCCGCTATGGACGCCTGGTGCTTTGAATCTGAAGCAGCAAAGGGACTCCTTCCAGAGGCCGCACCTTTTCCTGGGCTCACAGTAGCTGTGCAGTCCCAAGAAAATATAGGTAGTCCTCAACTTACAACAGTTGGTTTAGTAACCGTTCCAAGTTACAACAGACCTGAAAAAAGTGACTTAGGACCGTTTTTCACTTTTTGCAACCTTCTGACAAGCAAACTCCACGGGGGAAGACAGATTGACTTAACAACCGTGTTACTAACTTAACAACTGCAGCGATTTGTTTAGCAACTGTGGCACGAAAGGTTGTAAAATGGGGCAAAACTCCCTTAACAAATATCTCACTTAGGAACAGAAATGTTGGGCTCAACTGTGGTTGAACGTTGAGGAATGCCTGTATGTATTTGAGGTAAGAGGTACTGATAGGGTGAGAGAAGGTGCTTTGGAGTGGGCACTGAAGCACTCCTGGGGCCTCTTTACTTAATGCAGTGCTTCTCAAATAGTGGGGCGCGCCCTCCCTGGGGGGGCGCGAGGCTCCGTAAAGGGGGGCTCGTTTGACCTCGGCAAATACTGTCATATTGGATTTCTAGATCGGATCATCCGACTCACTCGCAAGCGGCAGCCCGACGCGGAGGACAACATGACCGCCAACGCATGTGACACATGCAAAGGACCCGATTGGATAGACATGATGCTCTATCCTGATTGGCCAAACCCGCCCGTGTGACTTTTAGACCCGGAAATCGGTCCTCTGTACAGAAAAAATTTTTTTACAGTCGCGCGGGGGGCGCGAAATGTTTTCTTCTTCCTAGGGGGGCATGACAGAAAATAATTGAGAAGCACTGACTTAATGGTTGGCATGGCTATCGTGGGAGCCCAGGAGAGGCAGATTCTTTAAGGAGGCCAACAAGAGAGGCAGATGTCAGAATCCAATTATACTTCATCTCCAGTTATCAATTATAGAAAACCCCACTTCTGCCCTCTCTGGATTCTGTCATAAAGAAAGAGAGGGGGGTGAACAAAGGGGCTTTATGGCCTCACTTCCTTCGGTACAACTTCAAAGGGTTTGAATGTGGATAGCACCAAAAGGCCTTATCATAACAAAGGAGGCTATTTACCTTTCATGTAGTTTTCTCTGAAGTCTCCATCCAGCCGGTAGAAAGGAAAGAGGGGTGGGATTGTGATGCCTGAAACTGTCACTGGTAGAGGGGGGTGATTGGGTGGAACTACTGGGGAACCCCTTAAAACCTCGAATGGGAGACCTTGGACCCCAAGTCCTGTCTAGAACGCCTGCAACCATTTTCTCTTAATAAAGGATTCCTGTTGGAAGAATTATTCCAAGAGTTCTGTCTTCTTAAGATGCAAATCTGAAGCCTTACAAATTCCCATATTCTGAACACTCTGCTCCTATAACCCCCCCCCCCATTAGAAATGAACTTACTGCCATCTCTGGTTGCAGGAGCTGAAGTCCTACATACCTGGAGATGTCCAATTGGGAACAGCCATTGAGTTAATATCAACTACTGCCTGCATTAAATGCATCAATTTGACCACAGAACGTGACTTGGTCACTTGTAGCTAACCTTTAGATCATAGAAGTGGTGGAGCTGTTTGATTTTAACTGAAGCAGACTTAAGAGGAACTATACCCAGAACTTCAGGTGCCTGGAAGGGGAAAAAAAATCCAACAAAATAAATTGTTATGTGGATATGTGCTTCGTGCTCATTTTTTTTAAAAAATCACCAGTATCATATTGGAGTACACTTTGTTCATAATGTAGCATAGATATCACATTGGTCATGATTTGCAGCTTAGATATCAAGACTGGTCATGATTCTCACACATATGTTTACTTGGTTTACATTTAATGCTAGGCTAACACATAGTTATTTCTGTTGCTTACTGTAATGAGAAAATCCAGCTATTGCAGCTTAGCATTATGTCCAAAACCAATGGCTTGTTGAACGAGAATATTTTAAAAGAATCCCAGCTCCATGATGTGTATAAATGCAACCACGTTTACTTGCAGGAGGATCAAAAGGAAGAAGTGTGATCGCATCGTGTCAGAGCCAGCACAGAGCCAAGACAAGAACTCAGACATTTGTGTCCCAAAAGATGTTTTTCAAAAGGCAGCTGGACATTCTTGATTTTTTTTTCCTTGAAAAAGTTTAGCTTCTCATCCAATAAGCCAGTTTCCCAACCTTTTTGGCTTTGTGGGCCAGTGGGAGGGGAGGAGGAGAGGGAATGGTTCCATGCGTGGGCGAGAGAGTGCGCATGTGCAGCTCCATTTGCACAAGTGCTAACCTGCTGCTTGCGAGATGGGGATGCACATGAATGCACATGTGTGTTTGCCTGACACTTCTGCGGCCCAGCTCTGAAAGGCTCAAGAAGGGTAGTGGGCCATGGCCCTGGACTTGGGGATCCCTTCAATAAGCTTCTTCCGTTCTGACAGAAACTTCAGAAAAAAAACAAGAAAGTCCAGTTGTTTTTTGAAAAGCACCCTTGGGGCAATCAAGACCTGGATGATTTAGAATCTCCCAAGAGACATTTTTGCCATTCTCTATCCAGAATAATAGTCCAGGTAATATAGTAACAGATGTTGTACCCCAGAGGTCCCCAACCTTTTAGGCACCAGGGACCAGTTCCGTGGAGGGAGGTTTTTCCACGGATTGGAGGGGGCCTAGTTTCATGTACTGCCTGCATCTTGCGGATGGGCCTTTGCTTGTTTGCGTGGCCCGGTCTCAGGCATGCCGTGGCCTGGTGCCGGTCCACGGACCGGGGGTTGGGGATCCCTAGTGTACCCCATCCATTGAGAGTAATCCTGGTCAGGCAGAACTGTTCAGACAATGCTACTACTTTATATCTCCTTCCATCTTATCCTATCCCATCAAAACTGTTTAAGAGACTGGATGAGTTGCACATGTTATACTATGGCTATGTTTGTATATAGTTTATTCAATAAACTACAAATGGCTGAGTTCACAAAACACACTGTACATAAACTATAGTTTATAAACTACAATAGTTACACAGCAAACAACAGTAGCAAAAAAAAGAACTACAGTAGATTTTGCCATAGAACACTACATGAGCCAAGCCAGCAGCTCCTTCTGTTCCAAATAACTGCAAGAAGATGCCAGCCCACTAGCTACCAAAACAAAACAAAACCAGTCTCCATAACCCCTTAAAAGCTAGCATTTTAAAGGGTTTTGGGATTGGTTTTTTTTTTTTTTTTTTTTAACTTAAGTGCTGGTGGGCTGGCATCTTCTTTCAGTGATTTGGAACAGAAGGAGCTGCTGGCTTGGCTCATGTATTTCTACTGTATTTCTTGATTTTTCATTTAAAATCTTGATTTTCATTTAAAAAAAAATATTCCAACCTGACAGAGAAAAGCCTTTTGAAAACCAAGCTAACGAGGGTAGCCAGCTTCAGAGATTTGTTTTTCCTCACTTCCTGTTCTCTCTCTTCTTCTATGATAAAATGACTTATTTTTCACTGCCATTCCCTTGATTCTGTTTCAATATGCTCCAACCCTTTCTTTTTATATTCTAGCTATAGTTTGTTTGAGGCTCTATAGAGGCTACAGAGTTTTTAAATTTATTTTTGGTTATTTGGTTGTTAGCCACCCAGTGTATGTATTTCAGATGGAAGACCCTATACATTTTTTTAAATAAATAAATTTATGTACACATTTGCTGAATCAGGTTTAGCTTGAACAACGATGATGGCCACCTTGGCTCCTGTAAGAAAAAAAAAAAATCCAACATCTGTTTTAGGATAATACCTTTAATAGGATCATCTAAAAGGGCAATCGTGAAAAATTAAGAGAATTGAGTATAGCGCTCATAAGGCTGACAGAATTGTTTTGACAGCTTCATTGATGCTAGTTCTACAGATGGGTGGCTTCAGAAAAAAACAGGGTTCAAAGAGGACTCTTCAAGACTGCATTGTTGGTGTCCTGCTAGTGCAACTTACCAGTTCATCAGCCCATTGTGGTGGATTGTAGGTAGGGAATTCGAACGGCTGTATTCGAGCTGCAATCAAGGCAAAAGGCATTCTCTTCTCCTCTTCATTTATAGCAGCGGTGCTGGATGTTTTAAAACTGCTGCATTCTGTCACACGGAGACAGACATGGACAAATGCTAAGATCTGAAGTATAAGAACATTAGGTGGGTGACAGAGAAGCATTCTGGTGCTTCACCTGCTCATTTACCTCTTGACTTCAAGGATGAGAAAGAAGGGGACAAGCTGTATCTTTTCATCTTTTCCTTGTGCTCTATCCCTTGACTTTTATGAGTCGAAGTAAATGGGACAACCTGTTTACTCATCTTCTGTGGCCTCAAAAGCTGTGAGCCATGGACCATCCACAAAGAAGTGGGGAATGCAGAACAATGAAGAGACACAGGCCACTTGACAATGGAAGCCACCTTCACGGAAATATTTTTCTAATTATTTCCATCTAATAAATTCCATGTTTTCATCGCACCTTTTACACACTGCGGCAGCACATATTTTAATTGCAACCTATGAAATGACCTGTGCTTGTAAAGGAAGCAAAAACTGGCAACAGGGGTGTAATTCTGAGGGTTTACCTGATATCAATCTCTTCTCTTCCTCTTCTTGTTCTTTGTACCGCTTAAATACGTCATGAAGCAAATTTATCACTTTATCTAGCCGAATCTGAATCAGGACCTATGAAAATGATTAAGACCCATTCAGTGGATTTTCAATAATTCTGTAAAAATGGTCTCTGTCTTTGAGTATGTTTCTCTAGGTGCCATCAGTCAATCGGTCTAGAAAGTGGTAGACTCAGTTTTTCTCTATTAAAAACATAAATGTTTATAGAACATAAATGTTTATAGAATAATCTTGAAAACATATAGACAAATAATCTTCTGGCACATTAAATCTTTTTAAAAACTAAGGCACAATAAATAAACACGGAGATACCCTAAAGATAAGTATTTGAGACAACAGACAACAATACACAGTTTTGAATGGAATCCAAGAATGGGTGCATATTTTTTGCAAATAGGTCAAAAACTGCAAAGTGTTCAATATCCTGAAATGATGCAAACTAACAGAAAGCTGGAAGATGATCACCAATGCATTAATTACTCAGAATTTGGTGAGAACAACTCCCAGAATCCCCAGTAAACCTGGTATTTATTTCACTATGCAGGCTATCACTGTGCAAGATGCAGGTCTGAAATATCTGGAAAGTACCATATGATGGGGAATAATAGACTAAACACATTGGAGTACACATACTGCAAACCTAGGCTTATCCTAATTGTAACCGTACACCCAGATTTCCAAAAATAAACTTCTAAAATTATAGGAAAAAACTATTAAGGGAGCACAAAGCTTTGCATAGTAAATATTCCGATTTGGGTACTAGACAATTACTAGTCATAATTTGTAAAATTTAACATGGTACACATCCAGTTAATCTTCATAACCATGATAACTAGATTGAGCCAATTAAAAAGCAGAAAGTGCATGGCGAAGCTTTTATTACTGTCACTTATTTATTTATTTGGGGAAATTATCTATCTCGTGTTAATTTCCCCAAATAGTTAACTCAAAAGGTAGCCCTGTATTGAAAAGAGTAAACATAAGAACAGCAATAGCAGGTTAAAAGCAAACTAGTTAATAGCATGAATTTATTAAAATAGAATTTGATCAGCAGAAGAGTATGACCAGCGTGGGGAAAAGAAATATAATGTCTCATTAAAATCTGGAATTGAATTACGATAATTTTTCAGTTCTTAGATAATAGGATATTATTCTTTGATACTAAGTATTATTAAGTTGTGCATCTAAAAAATTGCATAGAGAATATACAGAGTGCACAAAACGCGATTAATACTGACTAAACTGAGATTATATATTTCAAATTATTTTAATTTATTAGAGCAGTTGAAAATTGAGGGACATCTTTTCTAATTTTCAAGATTTATCAGTCAACAGATATAAAAAAAATGTAGAGCCAAGTGTTGTGGATGTTAAAGGTTATAATAGCTTTATAATATATATTGGAGTTCCTTCATTTTAATGCTCAGACTTTTTGATTTTAATCAGAACTTAGAACTTTTCATACTGAAAAAAGCAAAATATGAAGGGTGACATTTCTATATGGAAATATAAAACACAGAGAGTATTTATACCATCCTATTATATATACTCAGAAAAAAAGACCAACAGAACTCTGCAGAGTTTACTCTTATGCAAATAACAAATATAGACCCTGCCCCCTCCACTTCAATTCAATGGAAAGTTTTTCTGGGGTGAAGATATACAACTCTATGCATGGGCCAACAACTTCGACAAACCTCCTTAAAAACCTCCCCAGATAGTAAATCGGGTAAACACATTATGATGACTCAATCCTGTCAGAAGAGAGAAAGAGATTCCCAGCTTACAAACGAGGACGGCTCCCGTGATCAGGGGGAGGAAGAGATTGTTGCCGACAAATGGGATGGGGCATCTGTGATGGGAGATGAAGGGGAGGAGACCGGGGGATTGGATAACGATCAGATGGGGGTGGCGTCCGTGGATAGGGAAATACATAGCAAAGAGGAGGCGGCACACTTGGATCGCGGTTGTAAGAGACGGAGGAATTTGACAGTGAGATCAAGGAAGAACTGCACCCCCCCCCAAAGCATGATGTCATATACACGAAGATGAGGGGGGGGGAACAATTATCATCGGCATGTAAAGGGAAAAGAACTCCCTCTGCCCCTGGAGTTAACGAGGAGAACACGGTAAAACATGGAGGAGACATTGGAAAACATCATACATTGATGTAGGTAATGCATCTGAGATACAGCATAAACAGCTGGGTCCAATAACACATTCTAGAAGCCGGATACAGGCTGCTAACATCGTATAAAGGCTCTTTCCCAGGGACTACTTTTAAAGCCCTGATGATGTTGGGTGATCCCAACGAAAGCTCCGCTCATTAAATTTTTTACTACTTTCCTCTTGGTGATCAGTATTTATTGGTTTTATTATGGACTTACCCAAGAGTCGAATTTTTAGCTTTATAACTTGTCAACTCTATGCATGCACGTACACACTGTGAATCTACAACATTTCCAATAAGTACAATTTTAAAAAGCATTCATCTCTTAGGCAAAGTGATCAAGTACCATATATCTATAGGATCAGCAAAAAAAAAATAGGCTGTGCAAATGAATAGCGTATCTGCAGCTAGTATTTGCACATGTGTATTTACCTGCAGCAATTTTGTTTCAGTACCTTTCGCGCAGCTTGCTGGAATCTCTGCTGAATTCTATGCTTGTGATACCAAGGATTATTAAGCAGAAGGTCAAACGTAGGCTGAAACTGAGGACGCTATTGGCACACAAGAAAGAAAGTCGCAGCCATAAATATTCAGAGTTTGGAATTTTAAGCAACGAGGCTACCGAATTAATGTACTACATCTAGTTTAACAAAGTCTGAACTTTGTATCTCCCCTGACACCCAAAGGGGTAAGCGGGAAAAGTATAAAAGAGAAGAAGAGACGCTTGAACCAATTAATTAAGCAGTACCTATTGATACAGGAAGTCCTCGGCTTACAAACATTCATTTAGTGACTGCTTGAAGTTACAACGGCATCGAAAAAAACGTGACTTATGACTGTTTTTCATATTTATGACTGTTGTGGCATCCCCAGTCACTTGATCAAAATCTGGACGTTTGGCAACAGGCATGTATTTATGAGGGTTGCAGTGTCTTGGGGTCATGTGATCCCCTTTTGCAACCTTTTGACAAGCAAAGTCAATGGGGAAAGCAGATTGACTTAACAATCATGTCACTAACTTAGCAACCAGGGCAAGTAAGGTCATAAATGGGGCAAAACTCACTTAAAAATCTTGTTTAGTAATGGAAAATTTGGGCTCAATTGTGATTGTAAGTCAAGGACTACCTGAAAATGTGTTTACCTTTGAAATCCTAACTTAGTGTTCTTCAATCTGCAGATGTTTTAAGTTTCAGCGTTCCTGAATTTGGCTATGTTAGCCAAGGATTGTGGAGAGTTTATTAAAAGTAAAATTAAAGAATAATTATTTTAAAAAAAATCTAATCTAAGTCATAATCAAAGGTTTATGATGACAACATAATTCCTTTTTTTTTAACCAACATCACATGAATTAAATCTAGGAGAATCCTGTTAAACCTGCTATCTTCCACCTGATCCCTGAGCGATACTAATCTAATTCTCACTGGTGAAACTCCGAACATTCTAGACCTCTCCTCCTGTTACATTTCGGACAATGGAAATAAATATTTACTTGTATATTGTAACCCGCAAATCCATGTACTTTTCACCCTTTTTAACCCTTTGAACGTTTTTAACAAATCCACACCTCATTGACGTGTCGGATGATACGTTTCACAGAGATTTCAACATGCTTTCTTTCAAACTCCTTCTCCAGAATGGGGTCTCTTCTTTTAATCTAGTTTGGGCCATAAATGAATGGATGAATGAATAAAACACATTAATCAAAAGCATTGTGTTTAGTAGGGTAGTTTTCCAAGAAGTTATGAGCAGAGCTGATTAGCAAAATGTTGCATGCAAAATATATGTATCTTATCCACATGGTTGTTATTACCACCCACACAGAAACTGCTGTGGATGTAGAGCAGGAATAGACAGGCAATCTGCCAGATGTTTTAAACTACAGTTCCAACACTTTTTTGCCATTATCAAATTGTTTGGAACTAGAACAGCGGTTCTCATCCTGTGGGTCGCGACCCTATTTGGGGTCGAAAGACCATTTCATGGGGGCCACCAAACAACGCAGTCCGCCATTTTTTCCCCCTTTTCCTTAGCTGTGCTACTCCCTTTTATTCTATTGACTTTCGAAAGCCAATAGAATAGACTCTCTTGAATAGAGTCTAATTCTATTGGCTTTCAAAAGCCAATAGGAATTGTCCAGGCTGTCTCTGCCCTGCTGAGCCCGCCAAAAGTCCCATTCTGCAAACGGTGCTGCAAGTTGTCTGCAGCGAAGGCGAGCTGTCTGGAAGTTTCCACCCCTCCCTGCTGAGCAACTACTAAAAATGTAAGTAAAAGAGGGCCAGGGGTGAGAGGTGGGAGGCCGGCGGGCGCAGGGAGGGTTGCTGGCGTGCGTGGGGCCTGGCGGGTGCCTTACCTCCCTTGGGCTGGGCCAGCTGGTGGCTCAGCTGGTGGTCGGCCTGCGCTGTCTCTGCCACTTGCCAGCTATGCCTTGGCTGGCGCAGGGGGCGGCACCACGCATGTGCGGCGCTCCCGGGCAGGGAAAGTCCTCAACTTACGACCGGTTGGGGTCGTGGCATTAAAAAGGTTGAGAACAACTGAACTAGAAGATATTGAAGTCTAAAACATCTGGACAATTCAAGGCTTTTAATTCCCATGACAGAATAGGGCTGTTTTCAGACACAAAGTTTCAAATACTGTAGCACCATTGTTTTCCTCCATTAGTGAAAAATTAATTGTAAAATTATACTTCCCAGGAATCTAATGAGATTTATATATGGCCCAAAAGTGCTTTTTCAAAAGGCAACTGGACTTTGTTTTTCCTTGACGACAAAGACCTTGAAGAACTGAAGAAGCTTCTTGAATGAGAAGCGAAATGTCTTCAAGGGAAAAACAAAGTCCAGTTGCCTTTTGAAAAAGCACCTTTGGAACAACCATGACCTGGATGACTGAGAATCTCCATAGACATTTATATATGACTCGTTTCTCTTTAACCTATTTCAGAATGTTTCTTCTCAGAACTATTTGAATTGATATAAGCATACTACACAAAAAGAATGAACCGTTTAATCCTGAACCAAACAAATGGTGTGTGCTTTAATGAAGTGATGATTGGCAAATAGAAACCATGTCCATTGAGCAGAGGATGAACTACAAAAAAGAATGACTGTTCTTGGGAAGATTGAAGGAAGAGAATATAGGTTAAGTGGAAAGATGGGAATCAAGTTCACTAGAATGTCCTTGACAAAGCTATGGATTATTTCCAAGGACAGGTTGAAATGGTAAACATTCATCCATAAATTGTGAGGGGTAAGGTTCAACTCAATGGTATCTTCTTACAGGTAATCCTCAACTTATGACAGTTTTTTAACGATGGTTCAAAGTTAACGATAGCCTTGGAAAGTTACTTATGATTCGCCCTCAGCGTTATGTCTGTTGCACAATCCTGTAATCACAATTCAAGTACTTGGCAAGTAGCTCGCCTTTACAATGTTTGCAATGTCTTGTGGTCACATGATCATGATCTGCAATCTTCCCAGTCAGTCTCCAACAAGCAAAGTCAATTGGGGAAGCCGGATTTGCTTAAAGACCATGTGATTCACTTAACAACCATGGTAAAAATGGTGGTAAAATTGATCCTGTGATGGCTTGTTTTACAATTGGACCAATGTATGATGGAAATTCCCATCCCAACTGTCGTCATGATTTGAGGACTACCTGTATCTAATAGAGATATTGACAAATGAGGAATTTTAATTAGAATAATTAAAAGAAAAAAAGTGATTGAAGATGATACATGGATTCTTTAGATCATTTTATACAGCTGAAAGCAATCTTAAGTCGAAGTTCTTCAACCTATTCAGAATGAAATCCAACTATGTTGAGTGGGATTCCTCTGAGAACAGGCCTGCAGGGATAATAATCAAAGCCATGCAGGAAGCTACACTTGAAAATGAAAAGGTGATTTGGAATCTGCATGGAAGCCCAAATAAGATCCACTGATACTTTCTTAAAGGCAGATCATGTGCCATCAAGTTGGTAATGGCTCTTAGTGAAGCAGCACCTTTTCCTGGTCTTATGTCATTATGACCACACAAGGCCAAGCAATTTTCCACTTTCAATCTGGATTGCTGTACAGCCCTAATAATCATTTCAAGGTGCTTGGGAAAAGATTGTAATTATAACACCATCAATCCAGCTCCTTGTCCTTACTGTTCATTAAAATATATCTCTTTCAAAGACAACTGACTTGGAATAGAGAGCTATCTTTTGAAAGATGAATAGTTGTGGGAGACCATGGGCCTCAATACGATTAAAGTAAAGAACATAAATAAAAACAAACAACGGGTTGGAAAGCGAGGGATCTCTGGTTTTTATAAAGGAGCTCATGTTCTTCTACGCTGGGACAGAACATCATTCAAGTGCAATCTGAGATATACAAAAAGAAGGACTCCAGAAGAAAGAAAGCAGTAGTGCTATCTTTGGATCCAAACCACAAGAGACTATGGCGAGACGTTCCCAAGGGGATCGTCCAGCAGACTATCCCCATTTCTCTTCTGCTGCTCCTCTTTTCTTTTGACTTTGCATGTGAACTCTGGAGTTAGGAAAATAAACAATTTTTAAAATAAGAATAAGATATACAAATACAAAAGATTGTGGCAGCAAGGATGATGTCTGTTTTGCTTCAAGATAAAAATCCCATCCTCTTTAGTCTAAAAAATGTGTCTACCCTCTTGAGTGGGTCCCTGATATTTCCCAGAATGTATGAAGCCGGGATCCCAAAGGTGTTTCTTTCCCCAAGGCAGCTGGACTTTCTTGGTGTTTTCTTTGAAACTGTTTTGCTTCTCATCCAAGAAGCTTCTTCAGTTCCTGAAGCAAAAGATTTTCAAAGAAAACACCAAGAAAGTCCAGCTGCCTTTTGAAAAAAGAAAAAAAAAGAAAAACATCTCTGGAACAACCATGACCTGGATGAATCTCCATAGATATATATGTAAATCCAGGGGTTATTTTTGTACTCCACCCTCACCTTGTAAAGTTCTTCTTCTTTCAGTCGATCTTCAAGGATTTGTTTTTGAACAGTTGGACATATGGGATCTTTACCTAAATGAACTTGCCTACGTTTGAAATTCAAAAGAAAAGGAGTTTTAGTGTAAAAAAAATAAATCAGCACTCCTGATCAACAATTCTTCCATCTGAAGAAAAATAAACCTTATATAAAAACAGCTTCTGTAGATTACCTGCCCACTGACCAGCTACTGTCACTTCACTAAACACACACACACAACTGTGTTGATGCACATGACTGACAGTGAGGCGACAGACTGGATAACGATATGCTAGAGTTGAACATTTTAGAAATCCACTTATTTTAATCAATAAAATGAGCACATGCTTAAATTTGTCTTTCTGAAGTCACATGATTTTAAAATGCTTACCTTGGCTGACTTATGCTCCATAGGATTTTCACAAATTTAGAACTGAGGGACTTGTAATTAATAATGAACGAGCCAGGTCAAAGATCATAATGGCCAATTCATACACATGTATAACCATGGCTTGTTTCAACTCTGGTTGTTAAACATATCACAATGGCTGGATTCACAGAGCACACTAAACCACAAATCACGGTTTGTAAGTCGAAATTAGGTTAACATATTATACTTTGCTTGGGTTTGTTTTTACATTTTTTAATGTCTTAGAGCGGAGGTGTCAAACTAGTGGCCCACGGGCCGGATGTGTCACGCCTACCCCAGCCCCGCCATCCATCAAGGCAAAAAACATTGCAATACGTCATGGTATGTCACATGACGCGATCGAGTCTGACACCCGTGTCTTAGAGCATTGTGTTAATCTAGTCAATAGATTGTACTCATTGGTGGCTTTGCAGCAATGCTTCTGTTCAGGTTAAGGCAATTAATCAATCAGCAATACACCTGATTATTTATTATTCTCTCTTACTACTTCTGCTTTTTCACATTATTCTAAAACCTCTAACAAGCCTCTTTATCATCCTTGGATGTTTATGTTACTACGCCTAGAGTTATTACAAAGCCAACATTAGACAGATTTAAAAATGTTTTTTTTGTTGGTATTTGCTTCTCACCTGCAATGAAACAACTAACCACAATTTTTAATTTTTAGTACATGTAATAACTGTAATCAGTTACAAACAGAGAAACGATAATAATGTAACTTTTATTACAAAACCTCCTTTATTAATATGCTAAGTGGCAGAATGATTTGATTGGAAGAGTTATTTTAACTTCCTGCATTTGGTATAAAGTGTGCCATCACTCACCACTTAAGTTGATTAATTTCTTCTTCTTGTACATCCTGTTTGACTTTCAGCTGAAAAACAGCTTCTTTTATCTGTCGTGTTTTAGTCCCTCCATCACCTTGTCCTCCTAGAACTGTATAACACAGAAATTAAAAACTGTTAATCAGGATATTAAAAGGGCAATGAATTATTTGCTTCATGGTAGCTTTAAGCATATTTCCCATTATTAAATGCCTGAAAGAAGCAAAATTATTGAGAAGTTGCAAGATTTCAAAATTCTGCACTGATATCAGGAACATCCTACGATATTTAATTTAATTATTATTAAATAGATTTTATATTACTTTCTATGCAATGCCATCCTACATATACTCTGTACAATAAATGCTAATTTATTATATATATATAATTTGTGGACTCTTTGGTAAAATAAATTCAAACTATATATAAAAGGGCAGGATAAAATCGAATATTAAGTATATAAGAACATACATCAGCATTGACAAAATTACCACCAGTCAATTGCAAAAGGCAGCTTTACTGGAATAGCTTCCATCCTATGCTGAGACCTTTAACACCATCAAACAACATCTGCCTAACTATCCTTGAGGAGGACTTGATCGGTGGATAAAAATGCCAAATCGAGTCTAAATATTTGGCTGATTATGCGACCAAACAATAATAATAAAAGTTATTACCTTCTCTTAAATGTTTAATCTTCAATTTTCCTGGTTCTTGAATCAAAACTGTTCCCACAGCGTAAGGATTTGACAAATCAACAGGGAACCTCAAGTTTTTATATTCAATAGTCTACGAAAATAAATAGGTTATGTCAAAATGACTGATGGATGTTATTTCCTTCCTATATAGCAATAATTAAGTTTTGTCCATTCTGTACCTGTCCTTTTTGTAGCGGCCTGGATTTTTTTTCTTTTGGTGATATTGTTTTCTGTGGCAGGCAAAACACGGCTTTTTCAGAAGACTTTGGTATTCTATGCAAAAGTGACTCTTGGTCCTCAAAGTCTCCCCTTCTGGAATTGAGAAAAAAAAGTACAGTAATTTTAGGGGGGGAAAACACACATTAGCTTTATTATTTGGGTAATAAAATATTGCTGTAGAAAGGTAGAACTCTACCAAAGAGAGGGTCCCTTGAAAAAATTACATAGCCGTGGCACACGTGGAACTCAGATCAAATTATGCAGCACAAACAGAGATTGGAAACATTTTCTTTTTCACCATATACATTAAGCCAGTTCCTGCTTTTGAGGAAAAAGAAAGGGATGTGCTAGAGCAGCTATGGCCCCTTTATGACTTGTGGACTTCCACTCCCAGAATTCCTAAGCCAGCATGGTTGGCCCAGGAATTCTGGGAGTTGAAGTTCACAAGTCATAAAAGGGGTATAATTTCCCACCCGTGCTAGAGCATAACACCAGTAGAATTGGGAAATAATGGAATGTGATGGCGATAACCAAGGGGAGTCCAAAACTGTTATCCAATTCAGATTTTCATTTGGACTGGAGAAAAATCTTGTAGCAAATGCTTCTCCCTTTGAAACACACTTTAGCGGGATTCCTGAGATCTTCTTTTGAGGCCAATTTTGGCAAATTGCTGCAATGGACTGGGATACAATTTCACTTCTCCAGACTCAATTGCAATTAAAATCTTTGCATATTATTTATTTTAGACTGGCTTGTTTTGATCATTAGTCCAAAACAGTCTATTCTTTAAATGTCTTCAGGGCAGCTTTCTCCCTGGTGCTCTGATGGCTTAGATATGATTGAATGTTTCTGGAACTATGTTCTCCTGACTGAAATAGTATGTCTTCTTTCCTCACAGACATCACCTTTGCCCTCATCACTGTAATGATCAACTGTAACCACTTGGCACTTGTCAACGCTTCCTGCAGCTAGTTTATAGATGGAGTATCAAAAAGAGGAGACCGCTGGTCTTCTACTGCTTGTCTCCATCATGTCATGCTGCATTAGCTAAAGAATGAGGGAAGGGGAAAAAAAAGCAAGCTGACCCCTCCTCAGGGAACAGTAAAGCTGCTTTTCTGTGCAGTTGGGATTGGGGAGAAGTCATAGCCTCATGGCGTCTTGGAGGAAGAGGAGAAGAGAAATCCAGGAGACAGATGAGGCTGGAGTTCCCAACAATGTGAAAACTACTTCACAAGTTTGGAGGAAGTACTATCATCACAGTGTTTCCTCTGGTGTTGGAGCTGAGTTGATTAACTTGTGTTAATCATCTTGAATTAATAAGTTTAGTTTCTGAAGACAGCTGGAATCCATAACACAGCAGGAATGTGCAATGCCAATACTGGTGAGTCCCTTGCAGATGGAAGGGGCCTATGACTGTTGAACCATTTTATAATGACTTGGTTCCATTTGTTTCTTTTTACAGATAGTCCTCAACTTACGACCACAATTGAGCCCAGAATTTATCTTGCTAAGTGAGAAATTTGTGAGTTTTGTCCCATTTTAAGACTTTTCTTGCCACATTCGTTAAGTGAATCACTGCTGTTGTTAAATTAGTAAGTGGTTGCTAAGGGAATCTGGCTTCCCCATTGACTTTGCTTGTTAGACGGATACAAAAGGTGATCACATGACTCCAGGACGCTGCAGCTGTCATAAATATGAACCAGTTGTCAAGCATTCGAATGTAAATCATGTGACCATGGGGATGCTACAACGGTCGTAAGTGTAAAAAATGGTCATAAGTCATTTTTCAATGCCGTTGTAATTTCAAACAGTCACTAAACGAACTACTGTCGGTTGAAAACTAACTGTATATTTAGGTGACTCTGTTGCCGACGTACTGCCTCATACCTTACAACTCAAATGGGAATTTCCCCCCAAATTTTCCCTCTAGCCATTGTTCTCCATGGCCAATTGTTTTGTGAAATAATGTATAGTTTTGTTACTTTCCTCTAGTAGCCCAAGTGACAGGAAACATTGTTGAACAATGTTTTATTTTCACTAGTCCAGAAAGGGTAAAGAGGCAGGAGAATCCACCAACTGGAAGCCTTGGTAAACCTGATCTGATCCAACTTTTATTGAGGCAAACACCTACAGATTGCCGTGCAAAAAAAAAAAAAGAGTTTAACCAGCACTGATATTTTACACTACATCACTTTCAATGGGAGATAAATGTAATTAACTTTTTCAACAAGGTATGTTTTGGGGAGTTTGACCTACTCAGTTGATATAGTTTTTTAAACAGGAAACCCTCAGTTGGAAATATTATCTAGTAAAGATCTCTGTTAACTAATATTCAAAACATTATGAACTTCACATACGTTAAACTTAGGTGTGGGGTGGATGTTCCCGTGAACGTACAAGTGTAAGGTTTTGAGTTAAACTGTGAAATCCACAACTGGATTTTTATTTGGGCTGTCCCATATTCAAAAGGTGCAAACGTAACTATCACTTCTGATTTCCCACTGGCTGGAATTATTCCTGTAACGAACAAATCAAATGTTAGGTTATAGTTAATGCATTTAACTCTAAAAGTCTGCTATTATTTCCTGTCTAAATACATATTCTCTCTCCCTCTCTCTCTCTCCCTCTCTCTCTCTGCATGTTGGTGCAGGTGCCATAAGAGAGAAATGATTTTGATCAGCTGATTGGAAAACCAAATATTGGTAGGCAAAACAACCTTCAACTACTCGGATTGCTTTCTAAAGAGAATTTAGGTGTCCCCTCTCTGCACCTTTCTACATCTCATACATTGATTGTTCCTGCTGGCCCAATGTACCAAAAGATCATTTTGGAATAAAAATAGTTTGGAACTAAATGGCTTTTGAATTCAAAAGCCTCTTTTTTCCTTGGAAATACTTGGATCAAGTTTCCCAAATAATCAATTTAGAACTAATGTAATAATTTTAACAAGTTAGTTTTCACATTTCTCAACCACCCATCTCCTTTAGATCATTCTGCTGTTTTGAATTGGAGGGTAAGGTCAATTTCCCAAAAGTTAGATGCACTGCACTGAAAAGCCCAATAAAAGAACTTCTGCCTGTGTGAATCAGTGTGTTTTGAAAGTTTTGAGTACATTGCTTCCCCTTGAATTTCAGTTAAGATTGCTTTCTAAGAAGTTCGTGACATGGCTTTCCTAGTTCATCCTTTTTCAAATTCTTCCCATTGTTTTTCTTATTGTTCATTCCAATGTCTGGACACAGCGGACATTTAAAACCAACATAAAGTGTTTTGATTACAAAAGGTCAGTTTTGGTTAGCTTTATAAAGACAGGGTCTGTGAATTATTCCTATCCTACTGAGATTGGCATCCAAGGCAGGCTAAGTTTTGGGAAGATTGTCTGTATTCCGAAGATTTATGCTTGAGCAAATGTCTCCATTATCAAGACAGAGTAGGAAGGAAGTATATGCAGTACATGTAAGTTGATTTGCTTTGGGTGCATAAATTTGAACCTACGGATGGGATCACATAACGTGCTATGTCAAATTCAAACAGAACTTGGGATGACTTAATATGATGCATGAAATCATTCTGAGAGATAGATATTTAAGGTTCATTCATTCATATTACTATGTAAAATTCCAAACATTCATGCAACACAGTTTCCCTTTCAGAACTTACCTGACATGGGTTGTACAGTAAAGGCTTTGTGGGGCTGAAGGTATTCAACCTGAAACTCAAAATCTATGGGGCAGCTACACTGCAATGGGATCACATAGGGCTTACTGAAAAAGGAGAAGAGGACCAAATAGCAAATAATTATATTCAAATTTTTAACATTATCATTCCAGCAGTAGCAGGGCAGAAAATATGCTGATGTGATGGCATGAAACAGGAGAACAATTTTCAAAATAATGCCTGCCATGTGTTCAACAAAGTTAAAGCCTGCAAATTTAAATGATTTGCATCCAAATTTTATTTAAAATTATTTCATATAGTTACTGGAAAATGAATTACATGAATATGCAGCCCTAATCAAGCCACTATATTAGATAAGTCATGATTTCATATTTTATGAAAATTGGCCGTCTCGCATTAATAATTGAAAACACATATGCATTTACCTCTGTATGTACTGTATGTAATTTATTTTAGTGCGGCTGGAGCTTTTGCATTATGAATTCATATCAAAGAAAAAGCAGCTTCCTGTTTTCGTGAGTAAAAAATAGACCTCACTTGATTTTAATTTAAATATTCTTCCTTTTTAAAAATTAACAATTAAAACTTCACCACTATAATTTATTTATTTATATCTCATATTTTTATACCAACCATCTCCCTGAAATCCTGCTGGATTCAGTGAGGCTTACTTCCTTAACACCGTAGGTCTGCAATATTGCACTAGTTGTTTTGATTTAAAAACATGCAACCTCAGAGACTTTGTTCTATTTGTAAAATACAGCAAAGTCAATGAAACTGCACGTTTTTAATTCAGTAAATTTAATTCTGTAAACTAATCTGAAAAAAAAATCACTATGGCTGTGGCTGGAAGATTTATAATTCTTCACTTCCATTAATGGGATCCTTGAAATGGAAGGACAGGAATAATAAAAACAAACACCAGTCACGGAAATAACTTGCTGGAAAGTTATTTTTCTATAGCAGGAGACATTTGGAAACTAAATTTCTGTACCTAAAATGCTAGAATTGAGGAAAACTGAATCTATAACTTGCCTCTTACTTGTAATACATACTGCATATACTGAACCATATTTATAAAGGCTTGTTTAAAAGTTGCTCTAATTACGTGCATGAGTTCATTTCTTGTTTAGGGCAGCAGTTTAAATCAATAAAGAAGCTTTACTCCAAACTTCAATATGGAATATATGGGTGAAGTACTGAATCCAATTCCGTATGACCCTTTAGGCCAGTGATGGCGAACCTTTTAAAGACTGAGTGCCCAAAAACCGCCCTATCCCCCCAGCCTGCCCGCGCTCCGCCCCTGCCCCGCCCACCGGCAGGGCCACTCACCACCTCCACGGCCCGCTGCAGATCGCCCAGGTGGCCTTCCAGTGCCATGGCAACCACTCCCTCTGCCAGCATCCCACTGGTGATGGGGCGCAAGGGAGGAGTCTTATCCCTGCTGCCCAGCTGCCATGTCCTGTTGCGCTGCTCTGTGCAGGCCGTGCCTTGGAGATATTCTCCTCTGGGGGGGCTGCTGGTGAGGAGGGGGCTACGGGGGGAGGCAGGGCTGGGGCAATGGCGTGCATGCCCACAGAGAGGGCTCCGAGTGCCGCCTCTGGCACACGTGCCATAGGTTTGTCACCACTGTTCTAGGCCATGGGTGTCAAACTCGCGATGTCATCTGACATATCACGACCTACTGTGACTCTTTTTGCATTGCCAGCAATGGGGTGGGCGCAGCTTCAGTATGATGAAACTGGCCTGTGGGCCGGCAGTTTGACCCCCTTGCTCTAGGCAGACATTAGATTAGGCAATGAAGCTTCAGGGAATGGACTTCCTCCATAAAACCCAATGCTATTATAGCTAGCTTCAATTTGTACCTTCTTGAGTATCTCATAATTTTTTCCCAAGTTTACTTTTCTGTGCAGATAGCAAACCCTACTTCACTATTACTTAGAAATAAATCCGAATATTCTCTATTTAAGTATATTTCATTCCATGAACTCCAATTTAAATAAACTGTCTCACTAAAATTCTGTCTAGCCGATTACAATGGAATGTAGTTTACATGCAGTTCTTCCTTAAAATAATTATTTCTCTCTTTCTTGTTTGTGTGAATAGTAACAACAGTATCTTTCTGTTCAACCTGGAAGCATTTCTATCCTTTGTAAATAAAGGAAGCCATGGATGGACAAATAGTACAAACCAAGGAACAAAGCAGGAAGAAAAAAAAAGGAAAAAAGGATAGCATTTGTAAAAAAGGAAAACATGCTAAGATTTAGAAGTAAAAAAAAAATTCTAAGAAAGAATAATCCCCTAATCTACTCAGATGTGCTTGGAAATAATTCTCAGTTCATCTAACAAGTATATTAGACAGAGAATTTGCACATTCTCATGAATTAATGCAAGGGTATCCTGAATGCTCAGATAGGCAAGGCTGCCATAAATTTCAGACCTTGCTCCAGCAAGAGATATGTGAAATTTACAGCACAAGAGATCACAAAAAACTCTTTAAATAACTTTTTCCAATTATGTACACATCTGCTTATACAACAGGAAAGAAGTTCAATGCTTGAATACAAAATTGAAGTTGGCATCATGAATTGCAAGTAAACTGGCTCCCTTCAACAGGCAGGTATAATATTTTTAAAACTTACTACTACTACTACTACTACTACTACTACTACTACTACTACTACTACCAAGTTATTCTACTCATATAGGAGAACAGGAATGAAATGAGGGTCCTTGGTGCTCTCTGAGCTCGCTTGTTTTCTTGCAGACGTTTCATTATCCAAACTAGGTAAAATCATGACAATGTTATTACCTAGTTTGGGTAACGAAACATCTGCAAGAAAACAATCAAGCTCAGAAAGTGAGCAATTCTACTCAGTTTATACTATGAACACACTATTATCTCATAGCAGTTATCCACAGGCATATTCTTTTTGCGTATACAGTCATTTATCCCCATCAGTTTAAAGGTGTTAAGATGGGAATGCTTTATCCAGAGAAAAAGATGAAACACATCCTGTTTTCTTTTCAAAAGAGTAAGATAAGGGGAAAATAAAAAAAGAAACAAAAATACCCACCTCAATCACATTTTGTTAACAAATTTAAGACTCCAGAAAACAAAAAAAATCTTATTTAGATTTTTAGCCTCCTATTTTCATTTTCTCTCTTTACAGATGTTCTCGGAGTCATCAGTGAACACAACCAGGATCTAATAGCTACCAATAATTTTACAAAGTAATTCCAGAATTACATTTCACAGTGCCTGGTCACCAAATGAAAAATATATCAATATGGTTAGAATAAAAACAGCTTCAATTGCATTTCCCGATTGAATTAATGCTGTGGATGAGGCATTCTGTTTTTTTTCACTGCCCACCGGCCAAAGTCTAATTATGCTCATTCTTTTTATCATGCACGAAAAACAGATGAAAGAAAAGTTATTGCTTTAATAGCCACTTGCCATTGTCCCAAAGGAACATCCGACAAATTAATGTAGGATGGAAAATCTACATTATTCATCACAGGATAGGCATGGAGTGGGATCAGCAAAGTTTCATCTCCCTGAGAAGAAAAGAAGAAAAGGATATGGACAGTCTCAGGGGAACTGTGATCCTAAGGGGAAACTAGTTCTGCTCTCCTACACAGTTAAGGCTACACTGCTCACGTGGCTTAAATAATGATGGGGATATTTTAATTCCCAGCTAATATAAAATATGCAGCATATGAAAGCCTAACTTTATATATTTTCCTAGATGTAAGACCTGCGAGGACTAAAACCCATTTACCATTCCTGTTCTTGAAGTTTTGCCACCCCACATTAGCATGATCTGAATTTTTCCTCTTGCTTGCACGCACACAAGGCACACCGTGCTATTTCTTTTAGGGTAAGAAATATTATAGACTTTCTACAAGTTAAATACAATAACAGATAGTTAATGGAGAGTTTTGATGTTTAAATTTGTTGTTGGTTTACCTGTTAGCTACCTTTTCTTAGATATAGTAGAGAGATGACAGATTAAATTGGTTGCAAATAGATATGCAGAAGTTTATAAATTGTAGGCCTGCTTTGCAAGAGGCAGAAACTATTATTGCCACAATATATTTATCAGTATTCAACGGGGGGAGCTATCTCTATCTCTATCTCTCTATCTCTATCTATCTCTATCTATCTATCTCTATCTCTATCTCTCTCTATCTATCTATCTATCTATCTCTATCTCTATCTATCTCTATCTCTATCTATCTCTATCTCTATCTATCTCTATCTCTATCTATCTCTATCTCTATCTTTATCTCTATCTATCTCTATCTCTATCTATCTCTACCTAATCTATCTATCTCTCTGTGTGTGTTTTGTCTTTTCTAATGCACGTTTTTTAAAAATTTTGTCTAACTTTGTTTTATTTCATAAAATTTCTTTTTTTGAAGCTTGTATTTTAACTTTCTGAATAAAAAAATTATTGTATTAAAAAAGAAGAAATATTATGCTGAGTGCAGAAAAGGTGTAAAAAACAGTAGGCCATAGTACTTGGAAACATGAGCTCTAAACAGAAAAAAATTAAATCTATTACAATTCACTATGCATCAATGTATTGCCTGGTTGGCGGGATGCAACAGTATCTTGGTTTGCAAGAAAATCTCTAAATCAAAGATCCTAACTTAGTTAGAGCAGTAGAAGAAGAAATTTGGAATAAAACTGAGCTTTGGTTGCATTTGTGATAAATTGGCCAAAATGTGGCAAAGTGATTGGTATTGTCATTACAATTACTGATCACTTTTGGCACATTTTGGCCAATGTACCACAAATTCATCATAATTAATATGAAAGCTGCATGTACACAACTGGAATTGAAGCTGATAACCTACTTCCATCTTACAAAATGTTCATGAATGTTTTTAAATAAGCATCCCAGTTCCTAGGCAAACAATAAGAAAATGCTGGAAACCTGTTACCTACTTTATTTTAAACTGAAGTATATATTCCTGTTGAGCTTCTGTTTTTTTCCCCAAATGGGTGCATTCTCTTTTGATTGGCGTTGGAACAAAATAACTTGAGGAAAACAATGAGTAAAAGAAGCTGACTAGTAAAAGAAGCTAATCACTAAAGAGTCTAAAGAATCTTCAATCTAAGCATAGTAAAAATATTCATTGCATGTGCTGATGTCAGGAAGAGTCAGCACTATATAGATTTGCATTTACAGGAAAGGGGTGTTCCTACCTTGATCTATTGTCTTTTCTTACCTGAGAATGGATTCGGATGCAGTCATAGTAGTATCGCCATTCATCAGGGCAGAAATCAACCATTACTGTAATGGACAAGCCAGGGACAAGCCGCTGCTATAAAAACAGAGCAGAACAATTTCCTATGGAAAGCTTCAAACTATTTGTTTTGCAATTTGGCGAAGTTCAAAAAGGAAGAGACAAATGAAATGTGAGCCTTCTCAAGGTTACTGAACCGACACTTACAATTTTGTTATATTTGATCTGGAAATAGTTTGTCTCGGGCGGAATAATATGGATATTTATAACTTCTCCGGAAATATTTATCAGTTTCTGTAGGATAAAGCAAATAATTCAAAGAAAAAAAAGATGTTCCTGTCAGTATTTTAGGCACAATTACAGACGGAAGGTGATGTAGATAAAATGGTTAACCCATAGTTAACAAGGGGAACAGGAATGAAACAGAATACAGTTTGCTAACTAGCTGGGTAATGCCCCTTCTGCAGGAGCTGCATTGGTTGATTATGGCTTCTGAGGCCAATTCAAAGTCCTGAATGTAACACCTTATACAGTTTAGGATCTCATTATCTTTGGGACTTTCTTCTTCTTGTAGAATCTGTCTGCCCTACTCCATCTTGGCAGAAAGAAAATACAAAACAAGTGGGATGCTGGGATCTGGAGAATCTTATTCTCAGGAGCAGCTCCCTCCCTCTAAAATGTCCTCAAAGAATATCTCCCAAAGACAACAATAGTTTTTATGAACAGTAATTAATTTATTGCTTTTAAAATTATGTTTTATATTTGTTATTATTTTTATAAACTGTAAGTGGCTTTGAGTCATAAGGACTACACCGCATACTTATTTATATATTAAGCACATTTATATGGCCACCCATCTCACATATACGTGACCAAGGATATGTATGTGGGTAAATAATAAATAAATTAATAAATGCATGAACTAATTTGAGGCTATTAGCTCTCAACTCTTTTGTTACTTACCAGCACTTGCTGATGATGTTTTTCTACCTCAAATCCTCCATAATGCATGATGGCAGGTTTAGCCTGTATAGCATTATTTCTTAATAGCTTTGTATAAATCTCTGAAACAAAAAAAAAGAAACAATAATTGGCACAGCCAGACAATAGCCTCAGGCGTTCACTATGACTAATTTTATTCTATTTTTTCTAATATTAGATGGACTGATATAATTTACCTCAAGATCTTCCCTGCACAAAAACAGTCCATTTAGCCTACCAAATTACAAGCTACCCATTCCTCAATCTGAGAGTCTTTTTTTTTTTCCTGGCCAATATTAGGCTTCATCTTAAGGTACTAATATGTGTGGGATTCAACTGCAGATAAATAATATTGTATTATTCAATTATATTATATAGGCCAAGAGGGCCTACTTCAGATCCCATCAGATCCCAACTATTGTGATCCAGGAGCCTTCTCTGCTGCAGTACTTGTGCTTTGGGGTATCTTAAATTCTAAGATCTGCCCTCACCCTCTTATCCTTCCGCAAGAGCTTAGGGATCAAATGGGGGAGTTCTACACTGGAAGTATTGCTGGACTGATGGCAGAGTCCACCTCCCACCCTGCTCTGTTTTCCACCCGTCCATCTTTTTAGTTATCATATTGTTGTATTTTCATTGTGTTCCTTTTTCATTGTTTGTTTTCTTGTTCCATTATTTTATTTCTCTTCTCTTCCTTTCATTTTCTTCTTCTTTTATTATTGTAAGCTGACATTTCTGTCTGTCTTTGTCAGTGCTGTCTACAACTATGTATATTTACCCATGTAGTATGGCTGTAGTATTATCGTTTAGCCACCTTATTTTCTTCTTTACTACCCCCTCTTATTGGTATTATGACAATGATGGTGATTATTATTCTGTTGCTTTGCATGTACACTGAGAGCTTCTGCACCAGAGAAATATTCCTTGTGTGTCTAATCACACTTGGCTAAATAAAGTATTCAGATTCAAATTATCTTTCATGATAATGTATCTCTTGAAATAATATAAAAGGGGACTGCTAGTGCAGTGAGATTCTCTGTTCTCCACTTGCAATCCACTATGTTTCTCTCTTCTTCAACCGCTGGAAAGGATCCTCCAACCTCAGGAGTGGATTGCAAGGGAGGAAAAAAAGGGAATGCTAACAGAGACGGCAACAACTGGTGATAATCTACTGAATTATTATATTTGAAATGAATTTAGGTGCAACAAGATTCTGTCTATAAACCAAGGTGATAAACAAAATCAAGTTCGTCAAGATTATTAAGGTAACCGACAATTCTTTTTTTGTGCCTGAAAATAGTCAACTTATCCCTCACTTGATTCCAGGAGGTGGTGAGGAACATCAGTTCTTTTCTGGGGCTCCTCCACAAAGCTGTCCAGAAGAAGGGATGGAGGGCTTCTGAAAGACTCTTTGGGGCTGTGGAAGTCAGTCTGAATATTACTCACAACTTCCATCCTCTTCTTGGAATTTACAACTTCTAGAAGATCAAAAAGATCATTCCTTGTTACCTGATATAAAACATGAAACATTAAAAATAACCCCTCCCTTTTTTATGATCCTGTAATCCCTTAATTAGGGGTAGAGTCAGGGCTACTGGAGGGAACAGAGCATGCCCTTCCTGACGCCTATGTGGAGTTCGCAGCAGATATTTTTTCTTTGCACCCTAGGAGAGAAACATCTGCCGGCGATCTGGCATTGAACTCTCAACCTTCTGAGTGGGAGGTGAGCCACCATGCTGCTACATATAGAAATTCTACATGCACCAATGCTATGTGGTGTACAAATTAGTAAGATTTTTCCAATGAAATTAAACAAATAATTGCTGGCCACAGCTTGAAATGACCCCCCCCCAGGATCTGTCTATCTGATAATTATTCTCCTCAGACAATATTTAGAAGTATCTTAATTATTCCAGTTCTTTCTTTATTTGCTAAACATTAATACGTGGCATAATAGTAGCATTTAAAATTTAAAATAACTTTAGAATGAGTTGTTTACATAATGAAGATAAATATAAAACATAATAGAACCTAGAGGGAATTATATGTCCAATTGGAATAAGCTGAGTTATTTAAATCTAGCTTGAGGCTAGCTAGCACAGAAAATTAAGCTATAAAACTCCAGTTCCCCAAATCTGACTTTTTGACATCTGTCTTTGCCAGTTCCCTCACAATGTCAAAGGGAAACAAATACTTTTTCAGGAAAATACAATATATTGTAATGTGAAGCTGACCATTAAACAGCATCCCAGTGTCAAAGCTTCTTACATCTAACCAAATGACTTAAGATGGGATTGGAGGAACTGAATATGTGCAACCTGGAGTAGAGGAGGACAAGGGGGGACATGAATGAAACCTTTAAATATATTGTGAATAAGGTTCTGGAAGGCAGTATTTTCAGTATTAAGCAAAAATCAAGAACACAGGGACATAATCTGAAACTGACAGGAGGGAAGTTCAGAAGTATTGTTAGAAAGTATTACTTCAAAGAAAGAGTAATAGAAGCCTGGAAACAATTTCCAGCATAGGTAGAGGGTCAGTCATCAGTAACTGAGTTTAAACATGCATGGGATAAACACAGGCCCATCATCCAACTAAATAAACAAACAAACAAATAGAAATAAATAAAAACAAAAAAACAAACAAATAAAAATAAATAAAAACAAATGAATGGATGAATGAATAAATAAATAAATAATAGTAAGCAGACAGGCACCTGCCACATAACACCCCAGACTTAACAAATGTCGATAAGAAAGACAAAAAAGTCTGGGCAGTGGATGTGGCAGTATCTGGAGACAGCAGAATAGAAGAGAACAAAATACTGTATAAAGACCTGTAAACAGAAATAGAATAACTGTGGAAAAAGAAAGCAAAGGTAAATAGGAGCTTTGGGTGCAATCCCAAAAGAACTGGAGCATCACTTGAGTACCATCAGCACTGATAAATTCACTATCAGTCAATTGAAAAAGGCAGATTTACTCAAAACAGTTTACATCCTGTGACAATACCTGTAATACTATCAAACATCCACATCTGCCTATTGCAGGTCCTCAGAAAGAACTTGAGAGGTAGACAAAAATGCCAAACCAGTCTGAACATCTGGCTGACTATGCAACGAATCATAATAACAAATATATATATATATGTAGGTCTTTGGTTGTTCGGGTTTTCTCCCGCGTGAAAACCTCAGAAAACAAATATATATACACACAAATATATATATATATATATATATATATATATATATATATATATATATATATAATTAAAATAATAAATAAATTAAAAAGAAACCAAAAATAAAACACTCAAAGGGCAGACTAGATGGACAACTGTGTCTTTTTCTGCTGTCAATTTTCTATGTCATCACTCTCCCACTGCTAGGTCCATGCACTGTACCAATTCATAATTTTGTTAACAACACTTTACTAGTAAATTGTAGTTGCCTGAGCTCCTGCATATGCCAAATCATAAAACCTAGTTTACAAATGACAATGACTGAAAACACACATCAAGACTTCAAACAAATTCCATTAGGGTACGGTTAATATGATGTGTGAATCAATTTCCCTAGCCTTGTTTATTATGGCTTTAGGCTGCTGAGTTAGCTGGCAAAAGGCATGAGCGAGAGATCCTGTATTGAGGAGAAAAAAGGTGAAGATGCTGTTTTTAATTTATCGCTGTGCCGTAGCTTTCATAGCTCTCTTTCAAGAAAATATAATACTGACTTGCCTCAGCAGGTAGCATCACCTAGCTGAAGGGTTTAAAAGCTCAACAAGATTGGGCAGCAAAGTGACATAAAAAAGTTACTCCTTCTTGCCATTTAGAGATTGTCTTGATTTTTCAAGGTAGACATGGTAAGTATCGGTAGTACTTGAATGCAATGGGGCATGATAACTCAGTAGTTAAAGATGCTGAGCTTGTCAGCTGGAGAGTGGACAGCCCTGGTTTGAGACTTGAATTCCACACAGCAGGGTGAGCTCCCATTATTTGCCCCAGCTCCTGCCCATGTAGCAGTTTGAAAGCATACAAATGTGAGTAGATTAATAGGTACCACTTTGGTGGGAAGGTAACAGCATTCCGTGCTCCTATGGATACAGCCATGACCATGGAAATTGTCTTCAGACAATACTGGTTCCCTTGATCAAGAAATGGAGATGAGCACCGTGCCCCAGAGCTGGACATGACTGGCAGGGAAACCTTTATCTTTTTACTTGAATGCAAGACTATCAGGGAATGCCAGAACTGTAGACTACAGTAATCACCATAATTGTCCTGAAAGAGGGCCATAGCAAACCAGTTTCTTACAGTTCACAAAAATACTGCAAGGAAATGTCCAAGAATGGAGTCTGACATGGCCAAAGTGCATACAAGTAGTCCTTGAACCACAATTGAGTCCAAATTTTCTGCTGTTACACAAGATAGTTGTTCAGTGAGTGTTGCCCCATTTTATGACTTTTCTTGCCACTGTTGTTAAGTGAATCACTGCAATTGTTAAGTTAGTAACAGGGCTGTTAAGTGAGTTTGGTTTACCAATTGACTTTGCTTGTCAGAAGGTCACAAAAGATGATCACATGATCCCAGGATACTGCAACCATCATAAATATGAGCCAGTTCCCAAGCGTCTGAATTTCGTGACCATGGAGATGCAGCAATGGTTGTAAATAGGAAAAATGGTCATAAGTCACTTTTTCAGTGCCCTGTAACTTTGAACGGTCACTAAATGAATGGTTGTAAGTCGATGACTATTTGTATACCTTTCTTAAAAATATATAATTTTTTAAAAAATATATAAGAATATATATTATGTAATATAATTAACAATCTTGTACTGAGAAAAAAAGCAAGCTAGCTTCTTCTTCACATGCTTATACATATATTCATCCGAGTGGAGTGCTGATAATTTAGCAGCGAGCAGAATGCTTGCTGAAAAAAAAGGGGAAATCTTCAGTGCAAAGGTTGGACTAGGAGACCTCTAAGGTCCCTTGTAACGCTATGATTCTTTGACTTCGGAACTAGTAAAGCAAAGAGTTCTGGTGAAGTGGGCAAAGAGCCTGTAGTTAAATGTGCAAGTGGTAACTTTTAGTCTAAGGCAAAACAGAAAGAAGCCACTACTAGATCAAAGGGGGTCCGAAGGAAAGGAGTTTGCATTTGCAGCGGACCCCAGAAATTCGCAATTACCACCCCCCGGCCCCTCCCAGATTTATTTTGTCCTTCGCTTCGAGGCACCGGCGAACCTACCAGGAGTGCAGATCCTTCCACAAAGGAAGGAGTGAGCCGTGGACCAGCCAGGTGCGATCTGTAGCGCAGAAAACCCTTCGCGCCCGCCCGCCTCAAAAGCTTCGGTTGCTATGCTGGTCGTCAACTGCGACGTTCTAGTTTAGAGCGCCAAGCGGGCTTTGGACTGTACCATTCTCTAACCCTGGGAGGGGAGACAAGGAGAAGAGATCTAATATGCTGACGGACGGTCATAAAGCGCGGAACGTCTCTCTCAGCCTTGGAAAGCAGAATGGCTTTGTGTGTTCGGGTTGCGTTGCAACTCTTAGAAAAGAGTTGGAGTTGGATAATAGACACAGCACTGTACAATTAATTAATAACAATTAATAACAAATTGTACCAATTGATTAATAGCAATTAATTATTTAGCCGAGGCGGCCAAGGGATTGCAAGACTTTAATTTGTATTTGGAAGAGGAAATAGGGCGGCTAGAATTAATAAAGAGGGACACGGTAAATACCCTCATTCCTTTTGCCTTTATTATCTCAACTACATATTTGTAGTTGGACTTCAAAGCCGTTACCCAAAGCTATATCCAACAAAACATCAAATAAAAAATAAAACAGTGAAGAGTTGAGAAGTAAATGTGCTAGCACAGTCGCTGTAAAAATATGCTGATACATTTTAGGTGCTAAGACTACATATTTAAAAGGATATACACTACAGTAACCCATGTTTCGCAGTTGGTATTTTATATTGTAGAGCTATGTGTGTGCCTATATTGCCCAACTTGGTAGCAGCAAATAACTGACCTTGACTGATCTTGAGAGCACTTGAATAGAAGACCACTAGGAAATCCCTGTAGGCTAGATTATATTGAAACAATGTAGTAAACTGCATTGTACAATTTCCAAAATCCCTTTAAGGACAAGCGTGTGAGATCACTGGCATCTGAACTTCCTTTAAAGATTTTGCCTTTTTAAAAATACAGTACAGTTCTTGTTTGCACCATGTATTAAGACAGTGGTTCTCAACCTTTCTAATGCCGCGACCCCATAATACAGTTCCCCATGTTGTGGTGACCCCCAACCACATACATCACCGGGTGCCAGGGGCGTGGCCAAAGAAAAGGGGGGGGAAAATGGCAGACAGCTTTGTTTGGCGACCCCCATGAAATGGTCGTTTGACCCCAAATGGGGTCCCGACCCACAGGTTGAGAACCACTGTATTAAGACATGACCTCCAACACCAGATTACTTCCTTTGACTGTCTGTGGGAGGGGAGCATCTTCTTGCCATCTTCTGATTTATTGCATTATTCTCTGTGTCAACAGTGGGGACTTACGGCATTCTAAAATCATGGCTTGCAGCTGTTCCAACTAGGGTAGTAAGCCCATTGTCAAAAAACGCGGCCCATTTCCCATTCCTGCAAAGGCTGCCCATTTCCCATTCCTGCAAAGATACATCTTCCTTCCAATTGAAACAGAGCAGGTATACTTCTAGGTCTGGATTATATCTGTTGTGGAGGGGAGGCAGGATATATATGTTTAAACAAATAATTTGGAACTGTTTCAGCTTTTGAGAAAAAGGTTCCCTGTAAGTAGCAGGTTTGCAAATGTTCTGTGCTCAAAGAGACCTTGTGCTGTAAATAGTTAAGTGGCTAAGGATTTTTATCATTTCTACAGCATTATGCTAAGATAAACTGCATTATCTGCAATAAATACTTTACCTAGATACCAGAAACGAGCCCATTTGAAGAAGAAACTGTGCTGCTACCTATAATATATAAACACGAAACTGCAAACTATTGCCGTTTATTCCAAGTAAAATAGTGCCAATTTAAACTTTTAGGATGTTTGCTTACTTTCTGTTTGTCCAACTTCACCATCTGATGCAGAGGTAAAGGCTGTATTGTCTGTGGCCCCTTTTGTGCAGGGGCTTTTGAATACTGTAGGAATGTTAAACCAGTGTTGGAAGTGATTCTGTTACTGAAAGATTGCACAATCATCTATGCTACCTAACCATCTCATCCTCTGCCGCCCCCTTCTCCTTTTGCCTTCCATCTTTCCCAACATCAGGGTCTTTTCCAAGGAGTCCTCTCTTCTCATTTGGTAGCCAAAGCCTTTGAGCTTCAGCTTCGATATCTGTCCTTCCAAAGAACAGTCAGGTTTGATTTCGTTTAGGATTGACTGATTAGATCTCCTTAACAGTCCACGGGACTCTCAAGAGTCTTCTCCAACACCAGAATTTGAAAGCATCAAATCCTTCAGTGCGCAGCCTTCCTTATGGTCCAACTCTCATAGCCATACATTACTACTGGGAACATCATAGCTTGGACTATATGGACCTTTGTCGGCAAGTTGAAGTCTCTGCTTTTGAATGCACTGCCTAGGTTTGCCATAGCTTTCCTCCCAAGGAGCAAGCGTCTTTTAATCTCATGGTTGCAGTCACGATGTGCAGGGATCTTGCAGCCCAAGAAAATAAAATCTGTCACTGCTTCCATTTCTTCCCTTCAATTTGCCAGGAAGTGATGGGACTAGATGCTGGTCCAACACACTGTCCATATTTATCTTTCTTGAGCCCAACAAAACAAAATGTTCTCTTACGTAATAAGCACTTTCAAATCCTTCGCACCAAGTGGCGTCATCCATGTACCACAAACTGTTATTGTGTTGAAGCTTTTCAACTTTTATTCCAACTCACTATACTTACGATGCATTTGCTGTGTAAGTTAAACAGAAATGGAACAATATGTGTTCTTGTCTCACTTTCTTTCCTCTTCTGAATCATTCTGTTTCTGAAAATTCTCTCTCTCTCTCTGTCTCTCTCTGTCTCTCTCCCTCCCTCCCTCCCTCCCTCTCCCTCATCTATCCATCCATTCATCCATCCATCTACATTAAAAATAGTTATTAAAAAAATCTTGCTGTGCATCAATGAAATTTATATCCTGTATTTCCCTTTTGTTTAGAGAATCATATTGGTATAGATGTAATTATATACTGTAGTGTTCTGTCATAGCAGAATAGATAGCTTTGTATTGATGTTGCTTTCTGCCCAAGTAAGGAGACGGAATGCCTACTCCATCCAACAGCCATCCTATAAGATGGAGCAAACATTTTCATCTGTCAGAGATACTCTCTGAATAGCTGTGCTCCTGGGAAATGCAGTTTGCATTGGGCAAACACTAGCAGAGTGTTTCAGCCTAGCTGAATTACCCCTTGGATAAGGCTTTTCTCCTGCCAGAAATTGGTTTGTGCTGCCACTTTATTCCTTCCAGGTTCTGGAACAATTTCTGTTATTTTCCATGCCTTGACAGATTTATCTTTGGTTTGGTGAAACAAATGCAGTTGTCCTATAACCAGACTTGTTCCCTTATCCATGGGAACACAAAGGATTGATCTTTTCTCTTGACATGGGATGATAACTGTTATGTCCCGAGCCTTGCAAACGGCTCGGGCGTTTGCAGGCAGTCCCGGGCAGGTGCAAAGCTGCCTGGGACCAGACAGGCTGTCGCCAGCGCCGTGCGCATGCGCGGGTGCTGGCGCGGGAAAAGTAACCCATTTACCCGGGAGTTGCCTATATAAGAGGCTGTGAGGCGTTTGGGCTGAGCTGAAGCCATCTTCCTGTAAGCTGAACGCTGAATAAAAGAACCTGAGAACTCCAGCCGCTTCTCGTGTCTGTTTTCCCGCCAAGGACGCAACACTGGCGACGAAGGTGGGATGCCTTGCACTACCTGGAAAGGAAAAAGTGTAAGCTTACCCAAGGAGTCCTGAGCGGCGGAAGAGGAACGGTGTTGACTCAGCAGCTGCCCGCCAATCCAGTGCGCATTCGGGGGTAGGCTGGCTGATAGACCCGTCTCCTGAAGATCCGAAGATGGCGAAAATCGGAAGGCTTGCGGAATTCGACGTCTCACATCCAGAGCGGTGGGAGTCCTACGTATCCAGAATGGAGAACTACTTCAAGGCAAACCAAGTGAGGGAAGATAGCTTGAAGGCTGCCACCCTGCTTTGCGCTTGCGGCCAAGACGCCTTCGAAATCGCAGAAAACCTTGCAGCACCTGTTTCAGTAGAGTCTGTAAGCTACGCAGACCTGAAGAAGCTGCTGAAGGACCACTTCCACCCCAAGGTGTCCGTTATCTCATGGCGCCCCACCTTCGAGCAGAGGGATCAACGGTCCGGGGAGTCAGCCAAGGAATACATCGCCGCGTTACGGAAGGCCGCCAAGCCCTGCGAGTTCAAGGACCTCGAGGAACGACTGAGGGACCGATTCGTGTGCGGGTTGAGGCATCGAGAGCTACAACAGAGACTTTTCGATAAGGAAGAATTATCCTTCCAAGACGCTTTAAGGGAAGCCACCGCGGAAGAAGCAGCAGGCGGCGCCGTCAAGAACATGCGGCCGATCAGAAGCAGTGCAGAGGGTGCGTCCGTGCACCAAGAAGACGTCCGACGAAACTCCGAGGAGGATCCGGACGAAGAAGTCGACCGTCTACACCCCGCGAAGGGAGAAAATCAGAAGGAAAGCTCTTCAGCTCCGCTCAAGTGCATCGGCTGTGGAGGTCGCCACAGGAGAACCGACTGCAAGTTCCGCTCCGCTACCTGCCGGGCATGCGGCAAACAAGGGCACATTGCAGCTGTGTGTCTGGGCCGACGAAAGGCACAACCTCAAGAAGAACGCCTGAAGGGTACCAGAGTCCCCAGCCAGAATAGGGTAGGTTTTTGCGCTTCGCGTAGAAACATTTGTAGGACAGGCACACACAAGCCCATGAAGAAAAAGCTGTCACTCAACGTGAAGCTACAAGGGGTTCCATTATCTATGGAACTAGACACAGGGTCCGCCCTTTCCATCATTTCATTGCATACATTTAGGAAGATTTGTTCCAGTAGTGGGACTAAGGCCAAGTTAAGGCCTTCTGATATTGTATTAACTGATTTTCAGAACTCAAGAGTGTGTGTTAAGGGGGAGGCCACCCTTAACGTGCAATACAAGAGTTTTGAAGGTCCACTAGACTTGTTAGTAGTCGGGGGTGAAAGAACGAGTCTCATAGGACTCGATTGGTTTGAGGCCCTGGGGATACACGTCACAGGACTCAACAGCTTACAAACACTCGACCTACAGGAAGTCTGCAAGGAATTTGCAGATGTTTTCAGCCCCCAGCTGGGCACATTCAAAGGACCACCTGTGTCCTTAAAGCTAGACCCCACTGTCACTCCCATTAGGATTAAAGCAAGAAGGGTCCCTTTTGCTTTAAAAAGTAAGATTGACACTGAATTAGACAAACTAATCCAACAGGGAATCCTAGAACCTGTTGATTCCAGCCCGTGGGAGACCCCCATTGTCACGCCTCTAAAGGCAAATGGGGACATTCGCATTTGTGCTGATTACAAATGCACACTCAATAAGGCATTGCAGCAACATGCCTATCCTGTACCTGTGGTCAGTCACATCCTGGCCTCTCTCAAGGGGGGGCGTGTTTTTGCAAAGCTTGACCTAGCTCAAGCATATCAACAGCTGCCTGTTGATAATGATGCTGCCATAGCTCAGACTATTGTGACCCACAGGGGAGCCTTTAAGGTAAAAAGGCTGCAGTTTGGAGTGAATGTCGCTCCTGGGATTTTCCAAAGCGTAATGGAAAACACACTACGAGGTATACCAGGGGTCTGCCCCTACTTTGACGATGTCTTGATTGCAGGAGACTCCACACCATTCGCTGAAAGGCTGTAGGGCTGTTCTGTTAAGATTCAGGAAAACAGGCCTCAAGCTCAAAAAAGACAACTGCAAGATTGGGGTGCCTTCTACGAATTTCTGGGGTTCAAAATTGATGCTGCTGGGATTCACCCTGCTGAATCCAAACTAACTGCTATTTTAGAAGCACCCAGGCCAAAGTCCAAGGCAGAACTTCAGGCCTTCCTAGGCCTCCTGAATTTCTACAATTCTTTTCTTCCACATAAAGCTAGTGTAGCTGAGCCTCTTCACAGGCTAATAGACAAAGACAAGCTTGTGTGGGCTGTGGTCACAAACAAGCACATGAGGCTTTTGCTTTAAAGAGAATCAGGCCTTGCTCTTCTAACAGGTGTTCTTGCACATTTCAAACGAGTCTCTTCCTGTGTGCATCGCTTGTGATGCATCCCCCTACGGGGTTGGAGCTGTCCTGAGTCACCTCAGGTCTGATGGAACTCAGGTTCCTATTGCATACTACTCCAGAACATTGTCTTCTGCCGAGCGCAACTCCGCTCAGATAGACAGGGAGGCTCTGGCTGTTGTTGCTGGAATTAAAAAAGTCCACGATTTTCTATATGGCAGGCATTTCACGGTCTTCACTGACCATAAGCCTCTGCTGGGACTGTTTACCACATGTAAGCAGACTCCCCACATCATTTCCCCTAGAATGCTTAGGTGGTCTATTTTTTTGTCTGCATATGATTTTTCATTACTCCACAAGCCTGGGAAAGAAATGGGCCATGCTGATGGCCTCAGTAGTTTGCCTCTGCCAGTAGTAGAAGCTGACCCCGCGCCAGCTGTCAACATTCTATCAATCCAAGCCTTGCCCGAGCTCCCTCTTAGTGCCAGGGATGTTACCGCTGAAACCGGTACAGATCACACACTTTCACGTGTCCGCTCCTGGGTCCTGTCCGGGTGGCCTGAGCACTGCCCTAGTCCTGAGTTTCAGAGTTTCTGGTCCAAAAGTAACGAATTGTCCCTTTCTCAGGGTTGTTTGCTTTGGGGAAACAGAGTTGTCATTCCCACCTCAATGAGGACTAGGGTCTTAGAATCCCTCCACGAGGGTCATCCTGGCATTGTTCGTATGAAGGCTCTTGCACGCAGCCACTTGTGGTGGCCTGCTTTAGATAAAGATATTGATGCTAAGGTACACGCATGCCACATGTGCCAACGATCTCGCCCAGAGATGCCCCAAGCTCCTGTGCATAAATGGGAGGAAACACAGTCCCCATGGTCTAGGGTGCACAGTGACTACGCTGGGCCCGTTCAGGGCCAGTTCTTCTTGGTCCTTGTTGGACAGCTCTCTCAATGGCTTTGAGGTTTGCGCTGTCTCGCCACCAACTACACTGCAAAGGACTAATTCATGCACTTATGGTGATTTTTGCAGGCACACGGGCTGCCAGATGTCCCTTGTGGTCCTTGACACGCCCTCAATTCACCTCCTCCGAATTCCAAGCTTTCTTACAGGCAAACCTGATTCGTCATGCCACATCTGCGCCTTTTCACCCAACCACCAACGGTATGGCTGAACGCATGGTGCGCATCGCAAAGGACGCCTTGAAGAGACTCACCTACGGGGACTGTCATCACAGGTTGGCTGACTTTCTCCTTTCTTATCGCACCACACCGTCCACTTCTACAGGGAGAAGTCCAGCTGAACTTCGTTGGGGGCGCCAACTTACTACTAGACTTGACCGGTTGCATCCGGACAGACTGCCTTCATTTACCTCACATCCTAGGGCACCTAGACAACTACTTGTGGGTGCCCCGGTTTGGGCTCGCAATTACGGGCCTGGTCATACATGGGTCCCCGCTTCTGTGTCCAGGATCACAGGTCCTCTCTCCTACGAGTTTGCCCTGGACAACGGTCGTGTCCTGCGTCGGCACATCGACCAACTCCGCTCTAGGCGGGACTTTTCTGCTGAAACTCCTGGGTCTTTTCCAGGGGGGGCGGGGGACCCTTTGGAGCAAAGGGAAGGGCAAGAGTTACTGCCCATCTCCACTGAGGGAGCCACAGACGGCCCGTCCCAAGATTCTGCAATTGCTCCGAAAAGGAAGTCATGGAGCTGACCCACACAACAGGCATCCACGCCTACTCCAGCCAGGGAGTCACCCCGGGGGCATACTCACTTTCCACACACATCACACAGCACTCCAGTCACGGAGGATACCCGGGGGCATCCCAACAAATCATTCCCCGCAAGAGAGCTGGCACACACTCCCCAAAGTTGGCCTGACCTTACCCCAAATCCTACAGAGGGTCAAACATACACAGAGCTAGTCGAGGAACCAAGTCCCGACTACAACACCCCTAGCACAAATCAGGGGACACCTGAGTTTTGGGAGAGTACAGAAACCCACACGAGCCCAAACACAGAATGTGGTTCAGGGAATAGACAGCCTCCTGACAGGTCTTGGACTGACCTAGGGGGTTCTACAGAGACGCCCAGCAGTGGCTATCACTTCAAGGGGCCTGAGGGTCTACAGCTAGGTAGGACAACCATGTCACAAAGCAACAGAAGCCCTGGCCTGACGAGCCCGGTGGGCAAGCAAGCAGGCCAGGCATCGGGGCACAGTCCTTGGAAGACACCAGGGCACAATAGAGAGAATAGGCTCACGCCTCCCTCCAGTCAGGGGACTTATGCCAGTAACCCACAGCTAAGAAGGTCACAGAGAGCAAAGAAATCTCCCCAGTACCTAGAAGACTACATAACATTGCTGGCAAGGCAAAGGCCAGTAAACAGTGGGAGCACTGGGGAGCAAAATGTTATATAAAATAAATGCTGTATGTTGGTAGTAGTTTTAGCCCGGGGGAAAGGGGTGTTATGTCCCGAGCCTTTGCAAACGGCTCGGGCGTTTTCAGGCAGTCCCGGGCAGGTGCAAAGCTGCCCGGGACCAGACAGGCTGTCGCCAGCGCCGTGCGCATGCGCGGGTGCTGGCGCGGGAAAAGTAACCCATTTACCCGGGAGTTGCCTATATAAGGGGCTGCGAGGCGTTTGGGCTGAACTGAAGCCATCTTCCTGTAAGCTGAACGCTGAATAAAAGAACCTGAGAACTCCAGCTGCTTCTCGTGTCTGTTTTCCCGCCAAGGACGCAACAAAATCTATCTGCTCTTGGTAGTTTGAACTTATCTAGGGTAGAAGGTGTTCTCTTACCATTTTATTGCCTATTTTAATTTGTATTTCTAATCAGATTTTTACAGTAATGTTTTTGATAGGTTGGACTGGTATTGTTTTCTTTATGTATAAAGACAGATGCAAAAAATGAGTTAAGCAGTTCTGCTTTCTCCCTGTTGCTCATCATCTTCTTGCCATTTTCTCCCATTAATGGACCAATCATTTTCTTGACTTTTTTCTTGTTTTTTACATTTTGAAGGAAGCTTTTTTGTTGTTGTTGTTATACTTAAATTTTCTTTTCCAGTACTTTAAGGAAAATTGTGTCATGTTTCAAAGCAATTGTTTACAGGCATATATTTTATTACTGGGAGAGAATCTCCTAAAATATAAGGCAAGATTAAAATGAAATTTAAAGTTATAAGTTTAATACTAGCACTCAGAAAGAAAATATGCCATTTTATTCTACTGGTAATCTATACCTATATTGTAAAAGTTTTATTTCCCAAGTCAGAAATATCAATTTATATAGCTCATAATGCTCACCTTATCATTTTCCTCTCAGCTGGAATTTAATCCAAAGTAGCTGTGGCATGGCTTTCTAATTGCTGGATTTTTTTATTTTTATTTTTTGCTTTTACTCATTTACATAGATTTTTGGTTAGAGGAATGATAGAAGAAACTTTTACTCCTCAGCACACTTTTACCTCCATATTAATGATTGTAAACTCATCTTCCAGTTGGCAAAATTAAGGGGGTGAAAGAAGAAAGTAAGAATTGATGATTCACTGATAGCAGTAAAAAATTTCCATTGATGAGTTTATCATCACAATAGAAATAGTATCTCTCCGAAGACATTTCTAGCATTGGTCTATAAATGTAGTTTATTGATTGTTTTTGCAATAAAATATTTCACCTGGAAGAAACATGGATAAAACGTCAGCTCCATTGATCTGCAGCTTGTTAGAAAAAAGAGGTTTGGGAAGCTTACAAATGCTATAAAAAGATATGAGGTTTGTGATCTAAGACATTCAGAAGCTCTCAGGTAAGAATTCTTCTGATGATATTATGCAGAGTATATATATGTTTATATGTGTGTGTTTGTGTGTATGTGTGTAATACATTTGTTTGTTTGTTTGCTTGTTTCTGTCTTTATTCACAGAACTGTGAAGGTTCACAATCCATTATAAAGGGATAGGTAAAAGCAATAAAATTAGTTCCCACTTCACTCCAGAATACCATTTTATGGGATTCCTATAAAAATAAAGCGAAATGAAAACTACATCAACTCCAATAGTAAATTATCCCGATGAATAATTGTTTAATTCCCAATTGCTTCGTAAAACAAAACCATCTTCCCCACTTATCTTAACATTAAAAGTGTGGCAAGTGTGCTGACTATTGGTAAAAAACTGTTTCATATTGATGGGAAAATCATCAGCAGCATACTGATAATTCCTTGTTCCAAATCAGCAAATCACCTCTCCCAATAGTTTTACAGAAATGTTAAATAGTATTGGAGAAAAACCCATATTACATATAGACCTAGCATTCATCAAAGGCAACCTGAGATCAAAATGCCCTGCAATCCAGCCTTCCAGACTAGCTTAGGCACAACTGGGTTAGAATACAGAACCAGCAATAGATTCTCAACCCCCTTCTTCTGGAATGGCCAAAATCCTAGTCCTGAGAACATAACTTTCTCCAGCATGATTGGATGGAGAACCCACGGATGGGTTGTCTTAATCTATCTGCTCCAATTGGACTAAGTCTGAAATTGATAACGCCCCCTCTGTGCCAAGTGCACCCCAGTTTTAGACTTAGTCCTATTTGCTCTAAGACGCGTTTTGTCTTCGCTCCTGGAGCAGAAGACTGTTAGATTCCATTTAATTGTCTAGCTCAGGCTATTAGTATTAATTGTTTTTTATTGTTGAATTGAATCGATTATTAGCTAGGAAAAAGGATCAATTAGACCAGTCTGAAGCCTATTTAGGCTGACAGACCCGCACCCCCTCCCCCTGGGGGGGGAAGTTTCCCCTTGTTTGTTTCAATCAGTTAAGGACAGCAATTCTAACCTTCAAAATCACTCGTTTTTTTCCGGAGCTGCCTTGCGATCCTCCAACTGCCAGCTGATCGTCGGAGGCATTGCCGATCGCGCTGAGGGCTCCGCAACGATCGTCGAGCCTCGCCAGGCCGGCAGGGAGCCTTCCCAGGTCCCTCGTTCACAGCCGACAGCAACAGGTGAGAAATTGGGCGCGACCCAATTTTCGGAGCTCAGCCGACCTAATTGCATGCCACCAGCTGCTTAGGAGCCCAGGCGATTCACCCGAACGAGGGCTCGTCGCAGCTTACAACTCGGGCCTCAAGGCCTCGTTCCAACGGCCGTTTGTTTTCTGGGCCTTTTTAAGGCGCCAAATTGGCGGCCGCCATTTTGAATTACCTCTGGCGGCCATTTTGGGAGTGGCGAAAGTCACGGGTGGCCATTTTGAGTGGGGCTGAAGCCTCGGCGGCCATTTTGTTTGTGGCTGAAGCCCTTGGCGGCCATTTTGAGTGAGGCTGAAGCCTCGGTGGCCATTTTGTTTGTGGCTGAAGCCCTCGGCGGCCATTTTGAGTGAGGCTGCAGCCTCGGCGGCCATTTTGTTTGTGGCTGAAGCCCTCGGCGGCCATTTTGAGTGAGGCTGAAGCCTCGGCGGCCATTTTGTTTGTGGCTGAAGCCCTCGGCGGCCATTTTGAGTGAGGCTGAAGCCTCGGCAGCCATTTTGTTTGTGGCTGAGGCCTCAGCGCCCAATTTGAGTGGGGCTGAGGCCCCGGTGGCCATTTTAATTGTTGCTAAATTCATCGTCGGCCATTTTGGGCGTGGCTAAAGCCACTGGAGGCCTTTTGGGCTGTGGCCGGAGTCCAGGCTGCCTGGAATCTTCTTCTGAAGGCAGCATTCGATCATCGGTGGCCAACGCTTCAGAGAGCAGCTCCGACCGGGGAGGGCCTGATCGATCCTGAGTGATCGGGGTGCCCACATCAATTCCCCGCCCTTCCCCTCTAGGGCTGAATTATCTCTGTAGACTCCCTTGGTGAACTACAACGCTGAGGGGGCGTTTTGCCAAGGTTGAGACCAGAGCAACCGTCATGGCGGAGAGAGGCAGCGAGTCGGTCAAGAGAAGTCGCCAATCAGAGGCAAGTGGAAAGAGCACCACCAAGCGAGCCCGACTAAGCAGGGAGCCACAGAGAGAGGAAGGGGGCCAAGGACCGAGAACGGTATACCCAGATTTGGCAGGCACAAGGGGGAGGTCTATATTTGAGCCCCTTTCTTCACATAGTGCCTCGGCCCCAGGGGCTTGGTCTCCCCCCCCGAGGAATTGCCGAGTCAGACTCAAGCATAGCGGTGACCTCAGGGAGGGGTATGACTGGTCAGGACACCTCAGGGCCCCAGGCCACATTTACACCCACTGCAGCAGGGCTTCGCCTCCCTGAGAACCAGGCCCTGAACCCAAACTTGCTCCAGTCCATGATAGCCCAGGCTGTGGCTCAATTTATGGCCTCCAACACTCCACAGCCCCCCTCCCAGACCGCACATCACTCACAATCTCCGGACTGGACGGATGGCCCCACATCAGACCTGGAGTCTACGGGAGCTGAACAACCTGACCTGATCTTGTCTGAGGACGAGGGCATCGCCCCATCCGAACCCACCCCTCCTGTTGGTCTCTTTGACCATTCCCTTTTTAATTCTCTCTTACTCAAAGCCTGTACTACTGCTAACCTCACTCAACAACAGGAGACCCCACCAACATCCCAAGGTCCCCATGCCATTTACACTGAACCCTCTGTCTCACAGAATCATATTCCCTGCCCTCCCCTTTTTCTAAAGATGGTCCAGAAGCAATGGGAGAACCTAGGGTCCCCCTTGAGCCCTGGAGCAGTAGAAAGACAATTGTTCAACGTCGCTCCTTCCCTGACCTCCCTTTTGGAGATACCCGAAATTGATGAACCCTTGAACTCGTTGTTTCCCAAGTCCAATATTCCTGGGGACATAAATGAGGCACTACGAGCAGAGGACAAGAAGATCGAGTCTGCCCTACGCAGAGCCCACCAAGCGTCAGCCTGGGCAACGAGGGCGGCAACCTCCATGGCCTTCTTTGCCAGGGCTTCGGTCCTGTGGCTACGGGAGCTCCAGGACATGATTCCTCCAGACCAGCTCAGAGTCCACCAGAATCTGGGTAAGTTGGTGGCCACATCCCAGTATCTGGCCGATGCCTCCTTACACACGGCCAGATACACTGCCCGGACCATCGCGGCAGACATTTCAGCACGAAGACTCCTCTGGCTCAGGAACTGGCGAGCAGACACCCAGGCCAAGTGGCGTCTGGCCTCCAAGCCTTACACAGGTGGACAACTCTTTGGTAAGGCGCTAGAGCCATACCTAACCGAAGGTAAGGATAAGCGCAAGATCCTGGTCAATACATCAAGGAGGGGAGATAGGCGCTGGGGGAACTTGTCGCAGAGTAACTACAGAAGGCAGCCCTTTTGGCCAGCGCCATCCTGGGATTGGGCCCAGGCC